>NC_056726.1:902741612-903054112 GCF_019279795.1 Protopterus annectens
GCAGTCTGATATGTCACTGGCTTGTTATCAGGTATGATGTCAGTAAATAATTATGTACTGAACATATGCACCTCTTACTGCATGACATATGTACAAAGGTTGACAGACTTGGGGTTGGAGGCACAATCTCAGGGCCAATATTGACATGTTGCTGTGATAAATTCATGCATTTACTGGTGTAACAGGGTTTGTTGTGACATATGTCTTCTGAGGGATATGAAGTCAGTAACTCACATGGATGTTACCATGTATTGACTGCAATCATCAGAGTACGCTACTGCATTTCTAAAGATAGGAAATGTGTGAGTAACACAATACAAGTAAGACTCCAAACTCTAGCCGGTATGCATATAGCCCTACAGGTGAGAGTTTCCTCAACCACATAACACTGTCATGCCAGATTTTAAATCATGTAGAACAGCCATATCCACACAAACCCTGTTAAACCAACATTACTTAGAATGTAAAAGAACAATACTTACATTCTGTCCCCATGTCTGGTACATCCACCTCTTGTTTGTTGGCTGGTCTCCACAGTGTATGTTGTAAGAGGTATTTTTAACTACCCTCTGTGATGCTGTTTATCAAAAACCCACATGAAGTCCTGCTCATAGTGAAGGAAAAGGGCCAACACCCACATGAAGTCCTTAGTTGTAGGAGTGTGTTTCCATGCAAATGGCTATAGGAATGATACCACAGATATTCCACATGATATTAGCAAGTGGGGGACTGCAATTCATGCACAGGCCATCAGCTTATCATGAGCATCACTTACAAAACTCAAGCTGCTGCGTAAGCAAAGCAGATGTACTTTTCCACATCCACCAAAGTGGGAGTGAGAGAGAGAGAGAGACAGACAGACAGACGGAGACAAAGTAAGAAAGGAAGGAAATAGGAGAGTAAAAGCCAAGCATGTTTGTGTATGATCCATGGGTGGAGAGTGGTATCTGGGCATTATAACAATTGCCTATATTGTGTACTAGTCCATACTTTCACATGGTAATTGCACATGTCTATACACATTTATGGCTGAGGATTGTATACAACAATCTCTACAGTGTTTGGAAAATGTTGGCCTTGTAATGTCCATAATGGGACATGTAGCTCCTCAATATAATGATGTAGCAAAACCCACACTGCAATGGATCCTGTCATTACACAATCACCCCAACAGGACATTGATAACTCACACACAGACACACAGTTAGTACTGAGTTTCAAACCCCTACCTGACTATGTATTGTTATTACATTGTTATGCCATTACTGCATACATCGCAGAGCTTACATGTGGGAGAGTTGTCCAAAGGTATCTTTGAAGGTGAGAGACATCAGCAACAGTGATAAAGGAGGGATAAGAGAAGTGTAGTACATGTGACTATCCACAAAAGCAGGTGTCAAGGAAGACATACCCACACTCTGTCAGGGAAACAGACACATTATTACAGTTGGCAGGGTCCGGATTAGAATTCCTACCCAACTAGTTTGTTACACTACAGTATTACGCAGTTATCACACATGCCACAGAGCTTATCAGGCTGATATATGGCCAAAGGGTTATTTCAAGTTGACTGACATCAGCAGGCATGCTACAGTAGAGCAATGGGAGATGTAGTGAGTGTGAATGGCTTCAAAATCATTAATCTCCACACACACACACACACACACACACACACACACACACACACACACACACACACACACACACTTGCCAGTACTGAGATGCATGGGTTCATTGCTTCACAGGTGTGTAGTAGTTGACTGCACCTGAAGGCTGTAAAAGGCTAGGCAAAGGGAATACCTTGGCATCAGGCCACATGACAATGGTCACCCGTGTGGCTCAGGAGTGTAGTCCCTGTGTCGGCCCACAGAGGTGGGTATTGTATTCACCATCCAGTCACCTGGGTTACTATTGTGGGTGGCTAGTGCTGTGCAATGCTTACCATGTATCTGATCTATATTCTATAACATGGACAGTGTCTGGGTTGTGCACATGTCCCACATGCATGTCCTGTGACATGTGAAAGTGTACTTGAGGTCTTTGGGGAATGTTGTGTGGACAGATTGTTATCATCTGATGTGGCATTCCTGACCTCATTTGGTGAGACCTGGTTATGGAACTGAGTTTGTGCCTGCACCTACATTGACAGCATGATACAGGTATTCAGTGGAGTTAGTGGCATCTGTCTATACAGAGTATGTGTATAAGGCATGGTATTCCCTTTGTGAGTTAAATTTGCAGACTCTACAGTTGTTGCAGGTGTCCAGTGGGAAACCTAGCAAAGGACCACTCTTAGCATTGTTTTGCCTATTGTAAGGAATGAACAGGGAGCCATGTCCTTTTACTTGCTGGATAACACACAGTCAGGAGATGTTACACATCACAGTACATTCTGATGTCAGTGGCAGTGCTGTGGTCAAGAGGCATGTAGTCCACTGCAATCACACCGTGGTTACTATCTATGGGCAATATGCAGGGGACTACCAATATAGTGGTTGTTGCCTAGCCAAGTGAGTTTCTGTATGAGGCATTGGTGGAGACTGTTCTCTGAGTAATACAAGGTTGCCTATATTGTTCTCCAATCCATAATGTCACATGTAGGGCTATGGATTGTCTACACCAGCCTCTCTGCTGTTTGACATCTATTGTCCTTGTAAGGTGGACATTGTGACATATAGTAGGTCCTCAATATAATAATTTATCAAAACCCACCCCACAATGCATCATGTCATTACACAGTCACTGCAACCTCCACACAGGATGCTGATGACAGCCACACACACTTGCCAGTACTGAGATTCAAACCCCTACCAGCTATGTATTGCTACTACAGTGTACCACATTTATCGCACGTGCCACAGAGCTTATTGGATGGATGTTGCCCAAAGGTACTTCTAAGGTGAGGAACATCATCAACCCTTGTAAATACTGGCATTGGGTGATGTAGTGAGTGGGAGATCCCAAAAATAATTCTACCCTAATGACACAGTTACATTTGCCAGGGGTGAGGTTCAAACCTCTATCTAACAACCTTGACAGACCATTATACTTATACATTTACCAAATGCACCACTGACCTGACATGGTTTATGTTCTGCAAAAGACACTTGTAAGGTGGATGATATCTGCAGCACTGCTAAAGTCAGGCTCTGATATAAGCCATGTAGTTACTGCTATAACATTGTCCTGCATTTATGGCATGCACCACAGAACTTAGAGGGGTTGCCTTTCTCCAAAGGTGTATTTCAAGGTAGATGACATCAGCAGGCTTGCTAAAGTAGGGCAATGGGAGGTGTAGTGACTGTGAGTGGCTTCAAAATCATTGATCCCTACGCACACAAAGTTTCCCAGTTATTATGTCTGTGATTAGAACTCCTACCTAACTAATATGTTACACTATAGCATTACGTAGTTATCTCACACTCCAAAGAGCTTATAGCATTAGCTCTTGCCCAAAGTTGTATTTCAAGCTGAGTAACATCAGCAGGCTTGCTAAAGCAGGGCAATGAGAGGTGTAGTGACTGTGAATGGCCTCAAAATCATTGATTCCTACACATAAAAACCAACACACACAAGCACAGTTTCACAGTTGCCATGTCTCGGATTAGAAGTCCTACCTAAGTAGTATGTTACACTATAGCATTATGTAGATATCACATGCGCCACAGATCTTATAGGGCTAGCTCTTATCCAAAAGTGTATTTCAAGGTGAATGACATCAGCAGACTTGCTAAAGCAGGGCAATGGGAGGTGTAGTGACTGTGAATGGCCTCAAAAATCATTGATGCCCCACTCCACAAGGGGGATCCACCTTGGATCCTGGGAACTACTGTCCCATCAGTCTGATGAGCCTGATCTGCAAGGCCATGGAACGTATTATTATGGAACTTATAAACAAAGACACTGGCAATCTTCAAACACTGGACCCCACCCAGTTGGGGGTTGTGAAGGAACGATGCTGTCTCCTGAACCTGATTGACTTCTTTGAATCACTCTCCAGAGCCATGGATGAGGGTAAGGCAGTCCACACAGCCTATCTGGACTTCGTCAATGCTTTTGACACCATCCCCCACTCTGGAATTATAGATAAACTTAGAAAACTTGGAATAAATCCCTATGTCACTCGATGGGTTGTCAACTGGCTTACTAACAGAATCCACTCTGTAAAAGTAGCCAACTCCAAATCCAGCTCCAGACAAGTGACAAGTGAAGTACCTCAGGGTTCAGTCCTGGGACCGCTCTTGGCATCTACTTCTCTGAAGTACAGGCCAACACTGTGGGACTCTGGCTAAGAAAGTTCACAGATGACTGCAAACTGGGAGCCATTATTGAATCCCCAAATGATGTGGCTATTCTACAAAAGGGCCTTACAGAAACAGATGCTTGGTGCCAGAGCCATGGGCTCAAGCTCAATGCCAAGAAATGTATAGTTATCCCCTTTGGGAAAAACTACATACCCATGAATTACCACATAGGTGGCAGTACACTAAACACAGAAAGTGTGATAAGAGACTTAGGAACATAGGTGGGCAGTTGTCTCACCTTCGATAATCACATCACCACAACAGTTAGGAAATCCTTCTATGTGACACACCTCATCACTAATGGCTTTTCATCCAGAAAAAATGAGGTCATTGTCCCACTGTACCCATCCCTCATTAGACCCATGATAGAGTACAACGCCCCATTTGTTATGTACCTCCAATAAATCTACAACAACTGGAAAGGCTGTAGAAATACCTCACTAAAAGATTCACAGGCCTAAACAAGATGCCCTATGCTGACCGGCTAAAAAAACTCCAGCCATACTCTGTCGCATATTGTCTACTCAGAGGCAATCTCTGCTTAACATACAAGGCCATGTCAAACCCAGAGCTGTTGGACATGCTACATTTAAAGAAATCCCAATCCATCAGAGCTGCGTGCTCCAGGGACCTAAACTTTGTCATCACAATGAATAAAACATGCTGGAGGGATAGGTTCCTGACCCAGAGACTCCCCATACTCTGGAATAGACTGCCTATACATGTCAAGCAGAGTGCCTCCTTGACCCTCTTCAAAAGGAACCTTGACGGCTGGATGGGAGATAGGAACTTTACCCCGGGGATCACGTCAATCACCCTGCTAGAAAAGGGTCCAGGGAAGTAAATATTGTGGGAAGAAATAGCCAGGGAATTGTTATGGCTAGGCTTGTATAGGCCCTATGGCCGATAGCTTACTACCAACCTATGAACTTATGACCCCTCTACACACAAACAAATGTACACACACACACACACACACACACACACACACATATGCAAAGTTTCTCTGTTTGGAATTAGAATTTCAACTTAACTAGCATGTTACACTATAGCATTACACAGTTATCACACGTGCCACAGAGATTATAGGGCTATCACTTCTCTAAAGGTGTATTTCAAGGTGAATAACATCAGCAGGCTTGTTAAAGTAGGGCAATGGGAGGTGTAGTGTCTGTGAATGGCCTCAAAACCATTGTTCTCTACACACAAAGTTTCACAGTTGCCATGGGTGGGATTACAACTCCTACCTAAGTGGTATATTACATGGTTTACCTTTACATGTGCGTATTGCACAAGAGAGAACAGCAATTCTCTGAAAAGCAGTTTGCAAAGTTTGCAAACGCTGAATGGAAAAAGGTTAGAATGTGCAATGAGCGAATGCACAGTGAGATTCGTTCATTGCACATTTGACATTCTAGGGCAGATTGCACTATAATGGGCATCATGAAATGGTTCCTTTCCTCACTGTAGTGTGACCTCAGAGTTAGAATATTAAAGTAGTAGGGTGTGGGGGGTGCAGGGGGGCTTGCCCCCCTGCAGTACACTTTATCTAATTATTTTTTCTACATTAATGTTTGAAAATCAGCGAATCAGATTTTTGATTTGCTGATTTTTGAACATATACAACAGTCACTGTTTTAAGATCCGTGGTTACGATTCACTCATATGACCAATCACACCACTGTGTTTCACTGTTATGAAGGTAAACCATATTACACTACAGCATTACACAGTTATCGCATGCGCCACAGAGCTTATAGAGCTAGCCCTTCTCCAAAGGTGTATTTCAAGGTAGGAAACTAACTGTGTCTGTGCTGCTTGTGCTACATGGTTTTGGTGTTAGCAGAGATATATGTACTGTTTTACACTGTGATGTGTTATGTCATTAACTACTGACAGATATACTTGTTTGCTCACAGTAATTTCCTGGGGAATACAGAATGAATCAAGCTGTGTCCAGTATTGTGGTCTGCAGCCTACATATTCTTGCACACTCATGCCATTTTGGAAGGGGAGCTGCAGATACTTGTTGATGGGTCTGTGTAAATGGTCCAGCTCCTTGGTACTGTGGTGGCTGGGGATCCCCTGCTTGTACATCTATTGTCATGACAAAATGGCCATATCCTGCTGTGGCCATACCTCTCAGCTGTACAGATTCACACAGGTTACCCAGAGGCAGGGCTCATATATCTGGTCAGTTGTCCTTCACATTGTGGTTTATGAGCAGGTTTTTAGCAACCCATTACTGGGTTTGCAGGCAGGGATAGTATGGGCACACATCAGAGTTTCAGTCTTCACACACTCCATGGTGTCCATGCTTCTACACTCCCCCTCTGTTATTCTATCTTCTTCCTAACATCATGTGGGTGATATCTGATAAGTATCCCTATAGTTATCCCTTCATCCCAGCTGTATTTAGGGGTTGGTCCACAGTTCATGCAGTAGAAGATGGTGAGCATGCTACTGGGATTTGTCGACATGGCCTTACATTTGTGTTCTGTGGACTGTGTTATGTTATTTGGCAGTCATAGATCATAGATCTCATAGCTCATAGATTAGTACTAAGCTAACTGCCCTTGTGAGCCATTTTAAGCCTAGCCAATTATCCCTTGTGAGACTCAAACACTGCACCTTGTGCTTGTAAGGCAAATACCTTAACCATTAGGCCGCCCTCCCACTCCCACTATAGTCCATGAGATAACATACATTGGCAGTATGTGTGATGTACAGGCCTTTGACAGAGGACTGTAGGGCATTTTGTAGTGATGCAGGCCATCTGTAGCAGGCCAGTGCATTCTGTCACTCCTACAGTCCCAGCCTGCAAGCCACTGGATTCCCCTGTGGTGACAGGATAGCTGTGCGAGGTGTTAATGGCAATAGTTCCTGTCCTTATTAATCCATTGGTGTGGTTGCTGGCAGGGTGCTGCTTACAGCTAGGGACACACCTACATTGGACACCTCTTTAGCATGCTGTATTCTGTGGGTATTCCCATACAAAAGTGGGGGTTCATACCGTACTGATTCCCAACAGTAGGGATATGACCTGTGATCAACCTGTGGCTTATGGTGGGGTGAGCTGAGTGCATGTGGGTTATGGAAGCTTCTTGCAGCTGACTCACAGATATACCGGGGACATTCCCCTTATGCTGTCTTGGGCGGGGACATCAGCAGTTTCTCATTACTTCATAACTGTGCCTTTTGTGGTCTGCCAGTGACCGGCCAGACTACATCAGTATTCCATACTACACAGACAACTAATGTGCTGCTAACCTGTATGTACAATTCCAAAGGTGTGTGCATTTGAGAGTTACATTCTATATACTCTGTCTAGGATACTTCCACCTGTGTACTGTGTGTACCTCTGGTCCCACATTCATGGCATGTCCATCTTTCAGATGATGACAGATATTACATCCAAACAATGAGTATGGATGACTGCTGGATGGGGTCTTGCTGGGATGCATTGTATTTGGCACTGCAGTTGTCAGAACATGGCCCTGTCATCAACAGTACTGGCCATAGGTCACTGGGACACAACCCTCCATGCCTACATGCTGACAACTTCCACACATTATACAACACACAACAACCTAACAGACAAGAGCCCTGCATATTGTACACGTGCAACAATCTAGCCTGCTAATTTGGCCATCTCAGGTAATCTGTGCTCCACTGTTATTAAACCCACACGTACATGTTACAATATTTCTCCGTATGGTAGTGGGGGGGCACACCTGACAACTGTAAACATTTGCTATGACTCTACTGGTATTTCAGATACTCTGTTGGCTTTAACTTCATTCTGTATTTTGACCTATCATGCAGACTAGAGGCATATCAGTGGAGTACAGATCTTAGTTTTACTGACCTACATTTCAGTTTCAGACTTCCTACCCTTCAGAACTAACATCCAACTGCCTGACCTGTTGTAGTCTTTCTGTCTAGGTCTGCAGGGGTCTGGTCTCCATTGCCATCAATTGGAGGCCTTAGCACAGCCTTTCTTTGTGGTCATCTACACCTGTCCTCCTGGCTAAGATTGTTGTTGGGTATGTGATCCTCACTGCCAATGCATGTGTGTGTCCTATGGACACACATTTGGTCCACCACATGTCCTGCAGTGAGATTTGTCACCGTGTCTAGTACTGCCTACTTTGTTGACACCAGTATTTGTTATGGATTTCATGCTGCCCATATAGGTGTCTACTATCTGCTGCCATCCCAGTCAGCCACCCGATTCCCTTGCATACTCACATCCATACCATAGATACAAGTAGCAGAACATACTACTCCATTCAGCAATTGATAGGGAGAGTGACTTACCTTGTGACTGTGCCAGTATTGCGGATGGTGCTGGATGGCTGAGTATGTCAGATGCACATAGTACACGACCTATACATGATAAAGCACAAGGAGTATCATGTTTAGCATCCCTTTTACTGTATGTGTGAGTCAGAGACAGAGGTGTCATTCCCTGGATTCCCACAGTGTCAGTGTATGTGCTATGCTTTGCCTCTTTGCCAAAGCCTGGGCATACTGGGCATGACTCCTTCTGCCTACAGAGCCAGGCTCAGGTTGTTCCTCCTCTGAGTCACTCTGTGCCTGTGCTGGCCTTGGCAGTGGTGTGGGGGGCCCGTGCTGTTCCTGCTGCAGCTGTTTCCACAGGATAATATTGTGTAGCATGGTACATACAGTGAAAATTTGTGTACATGTAGCTGGAGAGTACACTGGATATGTCCAGGCACCAGAACCGTGACTTGAGCATCTAAAACAAATGCTCTATTATGACTCTGGTTTGTGTGTGTGCCTCATTATGGAGTTTTTGTTCAGGTGTGTGTGCATTTCTGATGGGTGTCATCAGCCACAGCTCCAGTGTGTAAACAGCATCCCCACTAGGTGGCCATATGGGATGTCCCCACTGGCAAATCTCTGGTGCAGCTGTGTCATATGCCAGATATGGGAGTTGTGATAGCTTCCAGGGCTGTCATCACACACATTCATTATAATGCCCTGGACATCACACCAACCTGGTAGTTGATGGAGGGGAAGCTCTTGCAGTTTATGTAGACTCTACCCCACTCACCAGGTGGTGCTTTGATGTGTATGCGCATGCAGTCTGTAGCACCCACTACCTCAGGGTATTCTGCTATTTGGTGGAAGAGATGTATACTGCTGGTCAATGCCTCATGGGTGTTGTGGAAATATATGTGCTCACTGGCATGTGCTGACATGGTATCCAGGAACTGGTGGAGTACCCTGGATGCTAATGCTTGTGAGATCAAAATGATATCCCAAGTTGGCCATTGGAAGGTACCTGTGGCTAATATTCTTAAGCCTACACATACCTTGGTATCCACTGGGATGAGTTCCCCTCTGTTGGTTCTGTGCGTGAGGCGTGGCCAGTGCAGCTCAACAATTTGCTGTAGGAGGTCCCTGTCCACCCTATAGCGTTCCACTATCTCCAGCTCATGTAGCCCCTGGTAGGTTATCCTGGGTCTGTACACTCTTCTGCTCTTCCTCACTGTGGGTTGGTCATCAGTATTCTCATCCTAACCACCCTCAGCCTTTTCCACATATTGATTTATGAGAGCGACAGCAGCCCCTATCATTTTGTTAGTTTTGTTAATAAAATTTCCCCATTTGTGTTTACCGGTGGTGTAGAGTTTTTGGGAAAAAACAGAGTGAAAGGTGTTTGCATAGTTTATAGTAGTGTGCTGGGCTGGGCTGCTGCCTGTGTAATTGGCTGATTCTGATATATTTCATCTGCCAGCTATGCTAGTTCTCCTTGATTACCTTCCTACTGCTGTTTTCCCTTCCCATTGCCTTCCTGTTTAAGCCCCAAGGTGTGCCACGCAACCCAGTTATCAGATGTGAATGAAGCTGCTATTTCCTGGTGGGTTTTTTTTGTTTGTTTAAAACCCAGTTCACGGCATGCACACCCATTTAGGCAATGTAAATACTGCTAGGCAGCTTCAGGCTGTGCTTAGCTAAGGGCAAACATGGGCCACTGTGCTCCAATATTGTGTGAAAGTTGTATATTGTTATTATGTATCTTGGTACGATTTAACCATTGCAAGAAGGTTTGATTTTTAAAGTACAATATGATTTATTTTTTTATTTAGTAAATCAGTGATTAATTGTTGAAGCTTATTGCAGTTGCTGCTTATGTAAGTTTGGCTGGTAGGTTTTCAAATATATAGAAAATTGTTGGTGTTATTTAGGTGAATGAGATCTAATCACATTTTGAAGAGTGGCCAGGATAATTTTGTGATGAAGGCAGAGAGGGGAGATCTAACTGGATAACCAAGCATAAACAGAAAGCAGTACCAAAGATATTTGAAGAGAAATACACGCAAAGGAATCCAGACATAGAAAACTTTACAATACAAAAAATAAAAAGACAAAGAGGAAAAGTAGAAAAGGAGATTAGTAATGGAGAAGTTAAAGAAATAGAAACTGAGGTTATGGAGTACCTGTGAAAAGCAATTAGTCAGGTGCCATATGAAGATATTTTGGAGTCTTCCACAGCAAACCAATATAAACATTCACTTGAAGCCAGACAGCAAGGGAAGGAACAGGAAACTCTGACACAATGTTGAGGAGTGATAGGCCAGTGAGTTCCCATATGATAGAGCAACAGATGGCACCAGATGAAATTGAAGAGATTGTGCCACAAGAAAATGTTATAGAACTTTCTATAGAATGCCTGCAGGAAATGGAAAACAAAAATATGCCCTCAGTGTAGAAGAAAATGAGCTAAGAGAAGAGTCACTTGATTTAATAAAGATAGACATATTAAGATCAATGATAGGAACAGACTGCAGAAGGTCAGTAAAACCCGAAAAGTCAGAAGTTTGATAAAACATATGAACACAGTAATTAGAACTGCCTATAGAGATCCATGTGCTATAACAGAAGTAAACAGGACATATTACTGTACAGCTAAATTAATAACTGATAAATTTCTCCCACAAGAACACAGGGTAGTGAGGGAAAGGAAGGGGAGAAATTGAATGCCATCATGGAAGTATTGAACAGAGAAAATTATAAAACAAGACAAGAAGTGTCACTATTAGAAGATTATAGAAGAGTAAACAGATCAATAAAAATACTTAAAAAGACAGACATGATAAAAGTAATGCTCAGTATTAGAACAGATCAGGATCTATCATGCACTATCACAAATAAACTAAAAATCTCAGCACAGGCAGAAAAACGTAGAAGATACACAGATAATATAAAGGAAAAGTGCAAAATAAGCAATTTATTGATGACCCCAAAAAGCTTTATAGAGACTTGGGAAACAAGGTAAAAGGAATTGAAAGACCACATAAAAAGAGGGAAAAAAAAAATATATATATATATATATATATATATATATATATATTTTTTTATTTCTTTTTTTGAAGACGTATTTATGAAGATCCTGTGGAACATAACAAAGATGCTAAATGGATAGAAGAATTAAAAGAAAGAATAGGAAGATTAAAGGTATAGGATATGAAATAGGATGAAGTACCAGCCACAGAGATTGAAACAAAGTTAAGAAAAGCCTCTCATTGGAAAACCCCAGGCCTACATGCAGTACCTAACTTCTGGTTAAAATTATTAACATCTTTGCATAAAGATTTAGCCATGAGTAAGAACTATTTATATGGTCACCCTGAACAGACACCAACCTGGCTAACAACAGGAAAAACAGTGTTCCTACTTAAGAGTGAATCTGCAAGCTACCCTGAAAATTATAGACCAATAAGAATGTCTACATTTACTCAACTACCATCAACTAGTCATTGCTTTTAACATCCAGAGATACCCTGACAAAACTCCCTCATTAAATCAACTACTCACTTACTACTCTACCAATCACCCTCTTTGCTCTGCTGACAAAACTCTTCTCACTATCTCTAGGGCTAATAGCACTGCAGGGAAAGCTCTTTTCTCTCACACCACAACTAAAACCTGGAACAATCTTCTCACCTCTATTGCATCTGCCTTGAATACCTTGCAGTTAAAAACTCACTCAAATCATATCTTACTAAGAAATGGAAATGTCCATGTATTACATAAATATCTCTGTTTTTTCCTACTTTCCTTAGCTTCCTTCCTAATCTTACCTACTGTACATAAGGCACAGTTAGTTGTTGTGTCTTTCGGCTTTTCCCGGTTAGGGGTCACCACAGCGGAACTCTGGTCTGCTAATGATTGGTAGTAGATTTTTAAGGGTCGGGTTACCAGCCCTGATGCACAACCTTCAACAAAGGCATGCCCATTCACGAATGTCTCCACGCAAAAGATGCTCTAGCTGAGAATCGAAGCAGACAGCATCTTACTGTGAGGCGACAACACTATCGCAGCACCACCATCGTGGATAAGGCACAGTTAGTAAGCATGAAAAGTCAAACTTGCGATTTCTTTGACAATGCATATGTTTGAAAAGATTTTTTTTCTTTTTCTTTTTTGCTATTTTGTATGTCATTATGCTTTATTTCTTGTATGTCTGTTAAACTTTATTATACATTTGTAGAGCTTTTCTCTCCTCAAGATTTCTTTGGCAATGCATATGTTTGAAAAGATTTTTTCTTTTTTTTGATATTTTGTATGTCATTATGCTTTATTTCTTGTATGTCTGTTAAACTTTATTATAAATTTGTAGAGCTTTTCTCTCTGGGCCTCTGCTGTAAATAGACCTTGTCCAGTCAGACTATCCCAGTTAACAAATGTAAAATAAAATAAAAATAAAATAACTGACCTTCCAAAGATGTATAAACTATACACTGGAATTTATGCCAACAGACTCCTGGATTCAGCAAGCTCTGCACGGAGTGCCTGAATAGTGTCAGAGCTGCTGCATGCAATATGGCCGACGACCGATCCAGGAACGAACCCCCAAGACGTGAATGAGTGCACCTACACTATTCCTGGACAGACACCACTTCCATATACTAATTGCCTCATTTGCTGGTGAAAACCATGCATATGAGGCGAATTAGCGATCCAGGAAGCAGGCAGGTGTCTGCGCAGGAATAGTGCAAACTGCAGAAATGGATTTGGTTATTAACTGAACACATTTATGCAAATTACAAAACGGAGGCATAACAGCTCAAAAGAAAGCATATATTCAATATAGTAGGCATGCCAATGGCCAAATATATTGCCATTGGTGTGAAAAATAGTTACAATTTTATAAAAAAACTATTTTTTTTTTGGCTGGTCTCAGCCATTTAAACATAGGACAGCAGTGTGCAAATGGGACTGCCACAAAAATAAGTAAGAAAGTGAGAAATAAAGTTTTATACTCAAATCAGCATTTTGCCATAATAGTCAATGGCATGCATAAGACAACAATACCAGGGAATAGTGGTTACTAAGGGGGAAGAATCAGTGTGAGTGTGGCAACCATGAATTAGCATTCTGGTTTATGTAAATGAGAGGACTGATACTGAATCACAAATTTCCTGTCAGTGTTAGCTTGCACCCGACTGTGTAGGTGCAGCAACACCATTGTATAAGTATAGGTTCATAGGTAGGTACTAGGCTATCGGCCCAAGGGACTACATATGCCTAGCCAACAAGGTTTCCTGGCTTATTCCACCCAAGAAAGTTATTTTTCTGTGCCACTGTTGAGCAGAGACACAGAAGTGATCCCCAGGAGTGTATTTCCGATTACCCATCCACTCATCAAGATTGTTCTTGAAGAGTGCTAATGAAGAACTTTGCTTGACATAGATGGGTAGCCTGTTCTAGAGTATGGGAAGTATCTGGGACAGGAATCTATCCCTCTAGCATGTGCTGTTTATTGTGGTGACAAGGTTTAGGTCTCTAGAGCATGTAGCTCGGAGGGATTGTGATTTCTTTAGGTGTAGTATGTCCAACAGCTCTGAGTTTGACATAGTTTTATATGTTAGGCAGAGATCACCTCAGAGTAGGCGATATGCTATGGAGTAAAGCTGGAATTTTTTGAGGCAGTCAGTGTAGGGCATTTGTTTGAGGCCAGTAATCCTCTTTGTGAGGTACTTCAGTGGCCTTTCCAGCTGCTGCAGATGCCTTGTGAGGTACATTCCGAAAGGGGCATTGTACTCTATAATGGGTCTAATGAGTGTCAAGTAGAGGAGAACAATGACCTGTTTTTTCCTGGATGAGAACCCTTTTATGATGAGGTGTGCAACTTAGAAGGACTTCCTGACTACTGTGGTGATGTGACTATCAAAGGAGAGACTATTGTCCACCTGGGGCCCAAGGTCTCTTATCACGCATTCGGTGTTAAGTAGATTGCTGCCTATGTGGTAGTTCATGGATATAGAGTTTTTACCAAAGGGGATGACACTGCACTTTTTGACATTGAGCTTGAGGCCATGGCTCTGACACCAGGCATCGGTCTCAGTGATGCCCTTCTGTAGGATGTCCACATCATTTGGGACTTGACTATGGCTCCTAGTTTGCAGTCATCTGTGAATGTCATTAGCCAGAGGCCTTCTGTGTTAGCCTGTACTTCAGAGCAGTAGATGCCAAACAGAAGACATCCCAGGATCGAACCCTGTGGCACTCCACTTGTCACTGCTTTGAGGTCAGATTTGGAGTCTGCAACTTTTGCACGGAGGGTTCTGTCATTGAGCCATTTGGCAACCTATCTTGTGACATAGGGATTTATACCTAGTTTAGTGAGTTTAGCTATAATTCCAGAATGGAGAATGGTGTCGAAAGCCTTGGCAAGGTCAAGATAGGCTGTATGAACCACCTTTCCCTCATCTACGGCTTTGGCGACTGCCGCAAAGAAGTCAATCAGGTTTAGGAGGCATGATCTCCCTTTCACAAAGCCAAACTGGGTGGGATCCAGAGTTTGCAGGTTACCAATGGTTTTGTTTATGAGTTCCATGATGATACATTCCATGGCCTTACAGACCAGGCTCATCAGGCAAATAGGTCAATAGTTCCCAGGATCAGTGGTGGCTCCCCCTTTCTGGAGTGGGATAACTGTTGATGTGTGCCATTCAGTGAGTACAAAACTGGATGTGAGGCTATTATAGAACATGGTGCTTAAGTGGGGAGCCAACTCGTTCTGAAGTTCATGTAAAACGCAGCCTGGGATGTTGTCCGGTCCCATGGATGCTGTGTTTTTGGCTTTAGACAGTGCAGCTTTTACCTGTGTAGTAGTGATTACAGGGACTCTGCATTATTCCTGTATAGATATGGGCCCTTTAGGGGGTGAGAGGGGGGTAAAGTTAGCACTGAACCTATCTGCCAGGATGTTGGCAATATCAGTTGGTTCTGTAATTTTCGTGCCTTTTTGCTGTAACTCAGAGCAGATATGGGTGTTGCCATCGAGATTCTTGACATAGCTATAGAATGCTTTGTGATTATCCTTGGAATTAGTGGCGATTTTGTTTTCGTAGCTAGCTTTGGAGGATCTTATAAGGGATCTCAGCTTCTTACTGAGGCTGACCAAGGATCTCCTCCACTCATGAGATTTTACTCTCTTTTGCAAAGTTTCTTCCTTCTGTTGTACAGTTTGTTTATGGCAGGGGACCACTAGATTGGCTTCCTTTTTTTGGAAGATAGCGTCTTATTTCTGTTTGGGATAGCACAATCCATGCACTCTGTAAATGCTTATAAAGTGCATTTTTGTAGGATTCGGCAGTTGTAACTGTATTGTCCATCTGCATGGGTGTCATGAAGTTCACCACTTCTGTCTTAAGAAGCATGAAGTTGGCTTTGGAGAAATTTTTTACTGTGGTTTCCTTAATGGGGGGGTGGGGCCGGGATGTGGATATCAAGGGTGATTAGCTTATGGTCGGATCGGACCAATGAGGAGTTGACTTCAGGTGTGGAACACTGGTCACTCATGTTGGTAATGACTATATCTACGATATTGATGCCCCTCCTGGTGGGGGTGTGGATAAGTTGATCCATGGCATTGGAGTTTATGAATTCCAGAAAGCGTTGAGCTAAGGAGTTGGTACAAGAGTAGTTTTCCCAGTTAATGGTGGGGTAGTTGAAGTCACCCATTATTAGGGTGTTTGGTTGAACCCTAATATATTCCAGTACATCAAGAAAAGATGAGTGGGAATCCAGGGGCATGGTAGGGGATCTTTAGCAAGCTACAATTTGGATTGCAGTTTTGCCCAGAGTTAGTTGCACTTGGATAACCTCGGAAGCATTATGCTGAGCAACTAGCCTGGAGGTGTGGATATCCTTGATGAATATGGACACACCTCCGCCTTTGTGTTTTGGTCCAGGTTACATTGCCGAAAAGTGTGGTATGAGTTATAGCCTGGTAGTGCAGGGGTGCTCTCTGGGTCCTTGAACCAGGTCTCAGTCACTGCAAAGATATCGATGTTCTCCCTTTTAAGGAGTGCCTCGAGTGAGTGCATTTTGAGATTTAGACTTCTAGCATTGAGTAGCATTACCCTCAGATTTTGCTTGCCTGTTCCTGTTATGGTGGTGAATTTGTTATTTCAACCTTGCCTAAAAAAGGCACTATAGGGGCAGCAACAGCCTCAGCCAGTATCCAGAATCCCTGGGGTGACAGGTGCAGGCCATCTGTTGCAAAGCATCGTGGTCTGTCGATCATGTCATCCCAAGCAGACAGATACTGGATTCCCTTAGAATGACACCAGAAGCTTAGCCAATTGTTGAAGTCAATCATTTTGTCCTTGTACTGCGGTATCATTCTTGGTGATGGCAGAATGCTACTCAGGGCTAGGGTCATACCTGCCTGGGCTACAAGATTGGAGAGCTCTTCCATGTCTCTTTTCATGTAGTCCAGGGAGGTACATCTCAGGTCATTCACACCAACATAGACAATGAAAGAGTCATATTTGTACTTGTTGTGGAGTGACCTGAGTGTATGGGTTATGTGGCGGATCCTGGCACCCGACAGGCAGCTGACAGTAACCTTCTCCTTGTTTAGCCTGGTGAGTGGAACATCAGTGTGCCTGACTATAGAGTCACCTATGACTAGTGTGTTGGGTACATTGTTTTGCCTTATTGGCTGTGGTTGAGTGGCACACTGAGTTTGTGGGCTATGTTTCATTTAGGTTGTGTTGGGGGATGGAGGTTGCTTGCGTTTCTGCTTTGGAGGTCTCTGTTGCTTAGACAGATTATTATTGAGAGCCTCCGTGAATGGTTTTGTGTTACTATGTGTGGAGTTTTGTGGTGTAGATTTAGTGAGACTATGTGATGAGTGTGGTGTGGTGCAAATGATTAGGTCCTCCTCATGACTGTCAAGTTCAGTCTTGGTTGGAGAGAGCTTTACCTCCAGTTTGGCTAGATAAGTGCATCTCTCACAGGTTGCAGTGTTGGGTGGTAGGAGAAGAGGGTTGTCTGTGTACATGAGGCAATTTCTACATTGCCTCCAGATTCCCAGATTCATCAGATAGACAGGGGAGAACACTGGGAGCTGACCCTTGGACATGCCCAAATAAAAAACTGTTTTCCTCTATGTAATGAGGAAGATTGAGTGCTATACTAATTAGTAGCTTATTTAGTACTTACAAGTTCTGAACAAGTGCTGATCATGAATAAGCAAATTTAAGTGCTAAAACTAAGAATATGTATCTGCACTAGACGAGTTACAGGACAGAAACAAGTGCAAATGCAGGCTTTCAAATCAGAAAGTTGAGAGAGATGGAAGAGATTGCCCAAATGGCCAATAACTACAATTTCTGGGCCAGAACCACTCCTTATGTGATAGACAGTTTACCTAGTGCTTACCACTCGCACTGATAAGCTAGAAGGCTTCCCTCTAACACAGAAAGGCTTGGCGGGCTCAGAAGCTTACATACAGTCCTGGATACAACAAATCTGTATCTGGAACACTAGTTACAAGGAAGGTAGGAAACAGGCTGACAGTTTTTTTTTGTTTTGTTTTTTTACAGAAAAGTAGCAAAAACAGTAGTAAAAACAATTCACATGCAGTGCAAGCTAGCACACTATATAGCAATATTAGACCAAACACAGTTTAAAAATGCAATTAAATTAAAAAGGACTAAAAGCAAGTGCAGAGAGAGTTTATTAGGTGGAATGTGGTAAAGAGATGGGACTGGGGGAGTGTCCCAGATCAAATCTACAATGGGGCGGGCAACTGCAAAAGCCACCAAATTTAAACTACAAACCAAAAATAGGGAGGGTGGATGGGACAAAACAGTTTCAACAGAGATCTAAGCAACAACTAACAGTACAAACTCTAAAACCAAATAAATATACTTAGCTCTGTATATTTGCAGATCAGTCTAGTTTCAACAGAGATTTAAGCAACAATTAACAAACTCTATAACCAAAAAAATATACTCAGCTCTGTATAATTGAAGATAGTTTGGAAGGCAGCCTCTCAGAGTACAGGTTCCAGCAATTAAAAGCAAGCTGTTACTAACAGGTCTCATTAAGTGATCCTTGAGTTAGATAACACACAAGCTGTAAAATGCAGTTATACCGACTGAAGACACAGCAGAAAATGGGGGGGGACAGTTTCAACAGAGATCTAAGCAAAAACTAACAGTATAAACTCTAAAACCAAAAAAATATACTCAGATCTGTATATTTGCAGATCAGTCTCTCTAAACAGTGAGATAACAGTTTCAACAGATATCTAAGCAACAATTAACAAACTCTCATCATCATCTTCTTTTGGCTGTTCCTGTTAGGGGTCGCCACAGCAGATCACCTGTTTCCATTTCTTCCTGTCCTCTGCATCTTGCATTGTCACACCAACCACCTGCATGTCCTGTCTCACCACATCCATAAACCTTATCTTAGGCCTTCCTCTTTTCCTGTTTCCTGGTAGCTTCATCCTTAGCATCTTTTTCCCAATATACTCAGCATCCCTCCTCAGCACATGTCCAAACCAACGTAATCGTACCTCTCTGGCTTTGTCTCCAAACCTTCCAACCTGGGCTGACCCTCTAATATACTTATTCCTAATCCTGTCAACCTTCGTAACACCCAGTGCAAATCTTAACATCTTTAATTCTGCCACATCCAGCTCAAACTCCTGCCTTTTTGTCAATGCCACTGTCTCCAACCCATATAATATAGCTGGTCTCACTACCCTCTTGTAGACCTTCACTTTCACTCTTACAGGTACTCGTCTGTCACAAATCACTCCTGACACTCTTCTCCACCCACTCCATCCCGCCTGTACTCTCTTCTTCACCTCTTTTCCACACTCACCGTTACTCTGAACGATTGACCCCAAGTATTTAAACTCATCCACCTTTGCCAGCTCTACTCTGTGCATCCTCACCATTCCTCTATCCTCCCTCTCATTCACACACATATATTCTGTCTTATTCCTGCTGACCTTCATTCCTCTTCCCTCTAGAGCATATCTCCATCTCTCCAGGGTCTCCTCCACCTGTTCCCTACTCTCACTACAGATCACAATGTCATCTGCAAACATCATAGTCCACGGGGGCTCCGGTCTGATCTCGTCTGTCAACATGTCCATCACCATTGCAAATAAGAAAGGGCTCAGAGCTGATCCTTGATGTAATCCCACCTCCACCTTAAATGCATCTGTCACTCCCACCGCAGACCTCAACGCTGTCACACTACCCTCGTACATATCCTGTACCACTCTTACATACTTCTCTGACACTCCTGACTTCCTCATACAATACCACAACTCCTCTCTAGGCACACTCTATAACCAAAAAAATATATACTCAGCTATGTATATTTGCAGATAGTTTGGAAGGCAGTCTCTCAGAACACAGGTTCCAGCAATTAAATGCAGGCTGATACTAACAGGTCAAATTAAGTGATCCTTGAGTTAGATAACACACAAGCTGTAAAAAACAGTTATACCAACTGAAGACATGGCAGAAAATGGGGGGGGGGAACAGTTTCAACAGAGATCTAAGCAACAACTAACAGTACAAACTCTAAAACTAAAAATATATACTCAGCTCTGTATATTTGCAGATCAGTCTGTCAGAACAGTGAGACAACAGTTTCAACAGAGATCTAAGCAACAATTAACAAACTCTATAACCAAAAAATATATACTCAGCTCTGTATATTTGCAGATAGTCTGGAAGCCAGTCTCTCAGAACACAGGTTCTAGCAATTAGCAAATAAGAGGTGGGATAACCTCATAAGGGGGTGTGTCATGCATGCTGTAAGCTTATTGGAGCTCTGTGACCTGTGTTTGTCCTTAGCTAAGCAAAGCTAAGGAACGGGGTGTGTCTGAAGCTGCCTAGCAGTGTTTACATTGCCTAAACGGGAGTGCACACCACGCAATGGGTCTTAAACAAAAAAAAAAAAAAAAAGGAAACAGCAACACTGTTCACATCTGAGAACTGCGTATGTGTGACGCGGTGTGCCTCGGGGCTTAAACAGGGGAAGGCAATGGGAAGGGAAAACACTAGTAGGAAGGCAATTGAGGAGAACTAGCACAGCTAGGAGGTGAAATGTATCAGAATCAGCCAATTACACAGACAGCAGCCCAGCACACTACTATAAACTACGCAACCCCCTTTCAGTTTGTTTTTTCCCCACAAACTCTACACCACCGGTGCACACAGATTGGAAAATTTTACCTGACAAAACTAATAAAATGTTAGGGGCTGCTGTTGTTCTCGTATATCAATATCAATATGTGCAAGAGGCTAAGGGTGGTGAGCAACTAATTCATAGTCCCACCAGGGGTACCAATATTCTAGATCTGGTGATTACCAACATGGGAGATCAATGCTCCACACCAGTGGTCACCCCCTTGTTCGTCAGACCAGACCATAAGCTAATCACCCTTGACATCCACATCCCACCACACCCCCCTTTAAGGAAACCTCCATAAAAAAACTTCTCCAAAGCCAACTTTATGCTTCTCAAGTCAGAAGTAACAAACCTCATGACACCCATGCAGATGGGAACTGGAAATTCAACTGATGAATCCTACACTAAGGTGCTGTATGAGCACATTCACTTGTGCATGGACAGAGCCATCCCAAATATAAGCAAAACACTGTCCTCTAAAAAAGGAAGCCAATCTGGTGGTCCCCTGCACTAAACAATATGTACATCAGAAGGAAGAAACTGTTGCAGAAAAGAGGAAGAACCTAGGATTCAAAAAACTCCCTCACTAGCCTCAGTAGAAAGCTGAGATCCCTCATAAAATCTTCCAAACCTAGTTATGAAAACAAAATTGCCAAAGATTCCAAAGACAACCACAAGGCATTCTATAGCTATGTCAAGCATCTAAATGGCAATACTCAGATCTGCTCTAAGCTACAGCATAAAGGCACTAAATATACTGATCCCAAGGATATTGCCAATATCCTGGCAGATAGATTCAGTGTCAACTTCACCCTCCCTCACCCCCTAAAGGGCCCATCTCAAGTACCAAAAGAATGCCACATTCCAATGATCACGGTCACGCAGGTAAAAAACGCACTCTCCAAAGCTAAGAATACAGCATCCATGGGGCCAGACAACATCCTGGACTGTGTACTGCATGAACTACAAAATGAACTGGCACCTCAACTATGTGTCATGTTTAATCATAGCCTCACCTCAGTCTTCGTGCCCACAGAGTGGTGCACAGGTACAATCATCCCACTCCACAAGGGGGGATCCTCGTTGGATCCTGGGAACTACCATCCCATCAGTCTGATGAGCCTGATCTGCAAGGACATGGAACGTATTGTCATAGAACTTATAAACAAAGACAATGGCAACCTGAAAACATTAGACCCCACCCAGTTTGGGTTTGTGAAGGGCTGATCTTGCCTCCTGAACCTGAATAACTTCTTCAAATTATTCTCCAGAGCTGTGGATGAGGGTAAAGTGGTTCACATAGCCTACTTGGACCTCAACAAGGCTTTTGACACTATTCCCCACTCTGGAATCATAGATAAACTTACTAAGCTGGGTATTAATCCCTACATCACTCGATAGGTTGCCAACTGGCTTACTGACAGAACACACACTGTAAAAGTAGTTGACTCCAAATCCAGCTCCAAATAAGTGACAAGTGGTGTACCGCAGGTATCTGTCCTGGGACCAGTCTTGTTTGGCATCTACTTCTCTGAAGTACAAGCCAACACTGAGGGACTCTGCCTTACAAAGTTTGTAGATGACTGCAAGCTGGGAGCCATTATTGAATCCACAAATGATGTGGATATACTGCAAAAGGGCCTTACCAAAACAGATGCCTGGTGTCAGAGCCATGGGCTCAAGCTAAATTCCAAGAAATGTATAGTTGTCACCTTTGGGAAAAAAACACATACCTGTCAATTACCACATAGGTGGCAGTACACTAAACACTGAAAGTGTAATAAGAGACCTAGGGACACAGGTGGACAGTGGTCTCAGCTTTTTTAACCACATAGTCACAGCAGTTAGAAAATCCTTCTATGTGGCGCACCTCATCACTAAGGGCTTTTCATCCAGAAAAAAGGAGGTCATTGTTTCTCTGTACTCATCCCTCATTAGACCAATTATAGAATACAAAGCCCTGTTTGGTATGTACCTCACCAGACATCTGCAACAACTAGAAAAGCCACAGAAATACCTCACAAAAAAGAATCACAGGCCTAAAGCTGATGCCTTATGCTGCACATATAAAGAAATTCCAGCTATAGTCTGTCACATATCGCCTACTCAGAGGTGATCTCTGCCTAACATACAAGGCCATGTCAAACCCAGAGTTGTTGGACATGCTACACTTAAAGAAATCCCAATCCCTTTTAGCCACATGCTCCAGGGATCTTAACCTTGTCATCACGATGAATAAAACATGCTGGAGGGATAAGTTCCTGACCCAGAGGCTCCCCATACTCTGGAATAGGCTGCCCATACATGTCAGGCAGAGTACCTCAATGGACCTCTTCAAGACGAACATTGACGATTGGATGGGGGATAGGAAATTCACCCCAGGGATCACATCAGTAGCCCTGCTAGACAGGGGTTCAGGAAAGTAAATATTTGTGAGAAGCAATAGCCAGGGAGACATTATGGCTAGGCTTGTATTAGGCCCTAGGGCATATAGCCTAGTACCTACCTATAAACCTATGAACCTAATACCTCTGGGATGAAAGGTCAACTATAGGGATACTTCTCAGATATCATTCGCATAATGTTAGGAAGAGGATAGAATAACAGAGGGGGGTGTAGAAGCATGGATGTCATGGAGTGTGTGAAGCCTGAAACTCTGATGCGTGCCCATACACCCCTGCCTGCAAACCCATTAATGGGTGGCAACAAACCTGATCATAAGCCGCAATGTGAAGGGGAACTGACCAGATATATGAGCCCTACCTCTGGGTAACCTGGTTGAATCTGTACAGCTGGGAGGTATGGACACAGCAGGGTATGGTCATTCTGTTAAGTTGGTATATGTACAAGAAGGGGATCCCTAGCCACCATACAACCAAGGTGCTGGACCATTTACACAGACCCATCAGCAAGTGTCTGTAGCTACCCCTCCCGAATGGCAGGAGTGTGCAAGAATATGTAGGCTGTGGCCCACAATACTGGACTCAGCTTCATTCATCTTGTATTTCCGGGTAAATAACTGTGAGCAAATAATTATATCTGTCAGTAGCTAATGACAAAATACATCACAGTGTAAAACAGTAGATATGCCTGAATATCTCTGCTAACACCAACCGTGTAACACAAGCAGCACAGACAGCAATAGTTACAGTATCCCCCTAACTGTCGCCCATTGTGACTCCATATTGCCAACCTATCTACAGATATCCTGCAGAAACAGGTTGTTAGCTCTAGGTGTAGAACACCAAACCCTGGACTGGAGAACAACCCTGCCTGGAATGGATTCACACACTCAGTATAGAAGGTCATACTGAAGCCCATGACTGACAACACACTGGACTATACATATCTTTTCATTTGCAGATGTCTGTGCACACATGCCAAATTGTACACCAGTTATGCTTCACACACACATTGGATCGGAATACTCACACATATCTAAGACCAACAGACTGTAATATGTCAAACATACACACACAGAGATGTGGGGAAGAGCGAGAGAAAGACAGACAGTGACAAAGAGAATACCATTATGTGGCATGTCCCACCCACTACACATCCAATTGGCCTATATCACATGATGTGCTTATGTCAATCACTGTAGACATTCCTATTGGTAGCCCACATTCCTATAGCTCCTGTGATGCTTGTGATAACTGTGTAACATGGTAGTAAAAATAAGTATTCATGTAACATTTGTAAACTCAGTCCTGTCAAATTTAAAGTTGTATGTGACTGAATGTGTGTGTTTCCAGAGGAATGATTTATGGCCCATTCACATACACTGCACTTCCCATTGCCCATGTTAACACTCCTGCTGATGTCAGTCACCTTGAAATAACCCTTTGGGAAAGCTCAACCCTATATGCTCCGTAGCACTCGCAATAACTGCATAATATTGTAGTGTAGCATACTAGTTAGGTAGAAGTTCTAATCCCAGGCATGGCAATTGTGAAACTGTGTGTGTTTGTGTGAGAAAGTGTGTGTGTCTTTGATGATACCTGATTTTGTTGACATTCACACTTTCTACTCTTCCCTTACTCCTCCTTTAGCACTGCTGCTGATGTCACTCACCTTCAAAGATACCTTTGGACAGCTCTCCAACATATAAGCTCAGTGGTGCTTGCGATAACTGCATAATACCATAATGTAGAACCTAGTTAGGTAGGAGTTCTATTCCCAGACATGGCAACTGTGAAACTGTGTGTGTTTGGATGAGAGAGTGTGTGTGTCTTTGATGATAACTGATTTTGTGGACATTCACACTTACTACTACCCTTAACCCTCCATTAGCACTGCTGCTGATGTCACTCTCCTTGAAAGATACCTTTGGACAGCTTTCCAACATATAAGCTCGGTTGTGCTTGCGATAACTGCATAATCCCATAGTGTAGCATACTTGTTAGGTAGGAGTTCTAATCGCAGACATGGCAGCTGGGAAACTGTGTATGTTTGTGTGAGAGAGTGTGTGTGTCTTTGGTGACATCTGATTTTGTGGAAATTCACACTTACTACTCTCCTCTTACCCCTCCTTTAGCACTGCTGCTGATGTCACTCACCTTCAAAGATACCTTTGGGCAGGTTTCCAACATATAAGCTCCATGGTGCTTGCAATAAATGTGTAACACTGTAGTAGCAATACATAGCTAGGTAGGGGTTCGAAACTCAGGCATGGGCAAGTGTGTGTGTGTGTGTGTGTGTGTGTGTGTGTGTGTGTGTGTGTGTGTGTGTGTGTGTGTGTGTTATCAGTATCCAGTGTGGGTGTGATTGTGAAATAGGATCCATAGTGGTGCAGGTTTTGCTACATTACTATATTGAGGACCTATATGCCCCGATGTCCACATTACAAGGCTAACAGTTGCAAACACTGTAAAGGTTTGTGTAGACAATACACAGTCATAAATGTCTACTGCCATGTGCAATTACTATGTGACAGTATGGATTAGTGAACAATATAGGCAAACCTTATAATACTCAGAGACCACTCTCCACCCACGGATCATACACAAGGACGATTGGCTCTTTCTGTCTTTCTTTCTTCCTTTTTTCTCTCTGTCTGTCTGTCTGTCTCTCTCTCTCTTCCTCTCTGGTAGATCTGGAAAAATACATCTGTTCTGCATAGGAAGCAGCTTGACTTTTGTAGGTAATGCTCTTGATCTGCTGATGGCCTGTGCATGAATTTGAGTCCTCCACTTGCTAATTGCATGTGAAACAGCTGTGGTATAATTCCTATAGCCAATTGCATGGAAACACACTTCTATAACTAAGCAATTCATATGGGTGTTGGCCCTTTTCCTTCACTGTGAGGAGGACTTCATGTGGGTGTCTGACAAACAGCATTACAAAGGGTAGTTGGAAATACCTCTTACAACAAACACTGTGGAGACAGGCCAACAAACTGGAGGGGGATCTTCCAGACATGGGGACAAAATGTAAGTATTACTGTTCTACATATAAAATAATGTTGGTTTAACAGGGTTTGTGTGGATATGGCTGTCTTGCATGATGTAAAGTCTGGCATGACAGTGTTATATGGTTGAGAAAACTCTTAGCTGTATGGCTACCTTCAGACTGGCCAGAGTTTGGAGTCTTAGATTTGGTGTGTTACTCACACATCATATGTCTTTATAAATGCAGTAGCATACTCTGATGACTGCAGTCAGTAAATGGCAAGATCCATGTGTGTTACTGACTTTATATCCCTCATAAGAGACATGTTATAACAAACCCTGTTACACCAGCAGTTTCTCAGTTTATAACAGCAATATGTCAATAGTGGCCCTGTGTCTGTGCCTCTGTCCCCCACGTCTGTCACCCTTTGTCCATACATCATGCAGTAAGAGGTGGATATGTACAGTATATCATTATTTACTGACATCATTCCTGATATCAAGCCAGTGATATATCAGACTGCCAGACATGTTATGTATAGGAGGCCTTATATTTGAAGAGAAAACCTGGACATTCTATTGTAGTCTGTACAGTAGTGAGGTATGTGTACTAATGGTGATTGTTGACAGAGTGCCAGTATTGTGTAGCAGTGTATTGTGAATATGTTATTTGGCTTGTGTACAGACTTGGGTAGATGTCAGTGTTCTTGGCCCTATTCTACCTGACGTTACATGCTGCTCCAGTTTCTGGTACCCTATCAGCTTATATGTATGTAGGGCCAAACTGAGACATGTCTCATACCACAGTCAGGCATTAGACTACACTGTGAATTGGGCCAGTATATGTAGGGTTAGTGTGTGAGTGGCAAATATGATAATGGATTTTGTTCACACAGTCCATATACTGTATTATTAATTAGGCTTACCATTATGTGACTGTGACTGTGTTCAAATTGATTGTGGGTATGCACTTTTATACTGGTGTCTGTTACTACATGCTGTTACATGCCTGTAGTGCCTGCTATATTTGCAATTACATGTGTATTCCCCCATAAGAAAATAGGGATAGTGTTGTGGCATTCTGTCTGTAGTATAGACAGTGCTTGGTGACATGCTTAGCAGCTCAGTGTTTATATCCTAGTGTGATATGTCCAGATTTTTGTCAGATGTACTGTTGCCTGGCCACCATGCATGTTGTGTATTACTTACAAAGCAGTGGGATGCTGTGAAGATGTATGTCACTGACTAGTGAGAAGTATGTGGTCTTGGGACCTATGCTTCTCCAGTTAATATGTGTTAGCACAGACAGGAGGGTGTGAATTCCTCAACTGTGTGAGCCTATCTACTCCAGTATTTGTTATTATCCCCATTTTCATGGCTTTAAACATCCCCTTTGTCAGGCTTGGTCCACATTTCTTGCACTAAGGTGTTCTGTGTATACCTCTCAACTGATCAGATTGTTTCAGACTGTCCACTTTTATTGCTCTTATATCTGCTGTATTCCACAGGACCATTGCTGTGATTTTTGTGGTACTTCACTGTGATGAGTTTATGATGTCTGTCAGTAACTGATGGCGTACATGTCAGGTTCAGGAGAGCCTTCCTTCACAACATGCATGTTGATACAATCCCTGTTACTGTTGCAACATTTTACAACTGCAATATATGCAGTACATTCCCTTGCACTAAGAGGTTGAGAGTTATGGTGCTGAGGTATGACTCCACTACATGTTATGGGCATATGTTATTTATATATATACATCTATAAATATATATGTGTGCATGTATGTATATATATATATATATATATATATATATATATATATATATATATATATATATATATTATTTTTATGTGTGAACATGAGTATTGTGTATTCCTTCTCAGATGTATCTCACCATATTTATCTGATATGTGTATATTTAGATTAGAACACATGACTGATACCACACTATTCTACAAACAAGTAGTGAACAATTGTAGTAGTCAAAGCAGTTGTTCACTATTATTCAGTACATTTTCTAAATGATATATTTGAAAAACAACTGACATTTTTACAGCTCTGATGGCTTAATGGTCAAGTGCTGTGACTGTAGTGTACAGGGTCCTGGGTTCAAGTCCTGCCTGGACTATTCATTTTGTTGCTGGGCAGAACAAGAGCTGATGGAGACAGGGTGAATAAGGTGCCTTAAAGTGGCTTTAAGTGGGTTTGCGCAGGTTTGTGTGATGGTAAGCACTGCTAACATATGGTTAAACAGATACATGCTTACACTGCGTAGGCTATGCTTACCAGTGCACAAATCTACATAGCATTTACATTTAAGCAATGCCTAAACCTGCTAAGCATAGCCCAGCCCTAGTAACCAGTGATTACATTCCAGTCTGATCAAATAGCAGGGTAATGGCATCTTTAATAAGTGTATTTAATTCCATGTACATAACATGCTTCTATGTGCTGTCATTACAGTAGCAAGGGGTGTGAGTATACTGTATGGGACACCTGTGTATACATGGGTAGTACCACAGTCTTTTCTCTTTGTATGTGTTACATAGCTGGGTAGTATCCCAGGTTATATGCAGTCACACATGCATGTATTGTCTCATTAAGTGACTACTTTTAACAGTGCCTTTGCAAGTAAGAGTTGATTACAGGTTGTAGTAGTGGAACCATACACCTCTGCATGCAAAGCTGGACTTTGAGTAATGATTATCATGTTCTTGGTGTTTGAGCTGTATGTTTTTATGTATCTCCTATTGGATAATGATCTTATATGTTTATATTAACTGTAGACTACTATGTTTTTAGGACATGTCATTGAGGACTGCTGTCATGTAGTAATGGCATACCTATCTGTTTTAGACATCGATCTTTCACAACATTCATCTTAATGCATAACCTGTTGGCTATCTACTTTCTGTCTGTCCTCTGTACAGATGTGCAGATGTCAGATATTCATCTTGGCTGCTTACACTGACACTGACATGTCTGCCTAGCTGTGTTATGAATGCCACAGTTAGGAAACCCCACTCTGTACTCACCACATGCCATGGATACCTCAACCAGACTACCACAGTCAACAGAACATGTTTAGTTACAGGTCCCTAATCCAGACACTGGCCATGTTATGCAATATATGTTGCATACATGTCTACTGGATCACCTCACTGGCCCTCTTCAAGAGAAAGCCAGATGAGTGGATGTTGAATGAAACTGTCACCCTGGAAATCACTCAAGTGGCATTAGTTGATAGATGGCCTGCTGACAAATGTCAAGTGGCATGATACCAGTGTACTCACATGCCCTCTTCTCATCTCTCCATGGACATTAGCATGATACACAACTAGGAACACCTGCACCTATGGTCCACAGTACTGACAAATGTGTCTATGTGCATTACTGAGAATAACAGTGTGTGTGTGTGTGTGTGTGTGTGTGTGTTTGTAAACTTATAGTTGAAAATACTCTGAGGGCCTTCTCATCCACTAAACCACCTATCACTATACTTAGAAAGAGCTACTGCTGTAATTCACATTGAATGTACCTTGTGACACTCTTCACCCTCTGGGCTACCTGGAACTTGCAGTACAAACATAACAATGTTCTACAAATGGGTAAATGGGTCGATAGGCGTGGGTTACCCTCTGAGTCCTGGCAAATGTGTGTGTGTGTGTGTGTGTGTGTGTGTGTGTGTGTGTGTGTGTGTGTTTGTGTTTGTGTATGTGTGTGTGTGTGTGTGTGTGTGCATGTGTGTGTGTGCAAGTGTGTGTGTGTGTGTGTGTGTGTGTGTGTGTGTGTGTGTGTGTGTGTGTGTGTGTGTGTGTACATATTAGTAGGAGACAGCATTCTGAGGCCACATTCTCCAAATACACTAAACCTTGCCATATATTATAAGAGATGGTGATGTTACTGACATTAGGACAGCCATGACAAAACCCTCACCCTACTATCCCCATGGTGTGCACAATAAATGCATATCCCTGTAGTAGCAATAATTAGATAGACAAGGTTTTGTATTGCAGTCCTGGTAAATGTTTGGTTGTGGGTATGTCGGAGCATTATCATGGGTTTCAGTGGGTACAATATCCAATGTGGGTTAGGGTGCTAGATTTACTGTCTTTACACCATGGTACCCCCAGTGCATGTCCCAAGGTCCACTGTATGAGGACTGCTCTCACCATCAACCATACAGGTAACGTATGACACTCTTCAGCCCAATGGTGCATGTTTCGTGTACAAGAACTCTATAACAGTAAGGACTCACTGACAAGGTAGTCAGCACTGCTAAACCCAGGTCTGTCAAATGTGTCTATGACTGTGTGTATTTGTCATTGTGTATATGACAGTATGTTATACTATGTATTGTCCATTAACACCCAGTACATCCCCTTTTACCAGACTGTACAAGGTCTAGTGCTGTTGTTCAAATTACAGGAAGCTCGGGACACACCTCACCTTACAAGCTCTGTGGTGTGTGCAATTAAGGCCAAACACATTAGTAGCAAGATGTACCTAGGTAGGGGTTCTAATCTCAGTGTTGCCAACTAAGTGTGTGTGTGTGTATGTGAAGAGATGTACTTCAGTTTGCAGAAAAAATATTTCCCAGGAGATCAGTTGTCTGAGAACTAACTGGCAAAAGGTAACAGTTCAAAGCAATCATCTTGTAGAAAAACATTCTATCAAAACTAGTAGTGAATGCGTTAATGCTATCTTCCCCACTGTACAGCTGTACATTAATACTGGAGTTGGTATATATAGTTGGGTGTGGTTGTTGTGGGCACAGCCACCCACATTGAGGTTATCATTGTGTGTATCCCCCCACTTACTGTGCTGTTATACTGTACAGTTCATGTTCATAGATTCATAAGTTCATAGGTAGGTACTAGGCTATCTGCCTAAAGGCATTTATAAGCCTAGCCAGAATGTGTTGTCTTTCACTACCCCCTTAGATCAGTTCCCTGTGCCTCTGTCCAGCAGAGCCACTGAAGTGATCCCCGGGGTAAACTTTCTGTTTCCCATCCACTTGTCAAGGTTTCTCTTGAAGAGTGTTAGCGAGGAGCTCTGCTTAATGTAGATTGGAATCTTATTCCAAAGTATGGGAAGTCTTTGGGACAGGAATCTTTCCCTCCAGCATGTCCTATTTATTGTTGTGGTGAGATTTAGATCCCTAGAGTGTGTGGGTCGAGGGGATAAGCTTTTCTTTAGGTGGAGCATGTCCATCAGTTTTGGGTTGGACATGACCTTGTATGTCAGGCAGAGATCACCTCTGAGTAGGCGGTATGCAACAAAGTAAAGCTGGAGTTTCTTCAGTCGAGCTGCATAGGGCATCTGTTTGAGGCCAGTGATCCTCTTGGTGATGTACTTCTGTGGTCTTTCCAGCTGTTGCAGGTGTCTTGTAAGATGCATCCCAAATGGGGTGCTGTACTCTATGATGGGTCTGATGAGCAATGAGTAGAGGGGCACAATGACCTCTTTTGATCTTGCAAACCCTTTTGTGATAAGGTGGGCCATGTAGAAGGATTTTCTAACCACTTTGGCAATATGATTATCAAAGGAGAGATTAGTATCTACTTGGGTCCCCAGATCCCTTATTACGTCTTCCATATTTAGGGGACTACCACCTATGTGGTAGTTTGTGGGTACTTTGTTTTTTCCAAAGAGGATGACTATGCACTTTTTGGCATTTAGCTTGAGGCCATGATTTTGAAACCAGGTATGTGCCTCAGTGAGACCCTTTTGGAGGATGTCTGTGTCAGCCGGAGAATCAATTATATTCCCTAGTTTGCAGTCATCTGCAAACTTGTTCAGCCATAGTCCTCCTGTGCTTGCCTGTACCTCTGAGAAGTATATGCCAAATAGGAGGGGTCCTAGGACTGAGCCCTGGGGAACACCACTTGTAACCGGTTTAGAGTCAGACCTAGCTCCTGCAACTCTTACCATGTGGGTTCTGTCCATGACCCAGTTGGCAGCCCATCTTGTGACGTAGAGGTTTATGTTCAGGCTGGTGAGCTTGCTATAATACCAAAATGGAGAATGGTGTTGAAGGCCTTTACGAGGTCTAGGTAGGCTGTGTGTACCACCATTCCCTCATCTATAGCCTTGGTAACTGTCTCAAAGAAGTCCACCAGGTTTAGGAGGCATGATCTGCCCTTAACAAAGCCGAACTGGGTAGGGTCCAGTGTTTGGAGGTTCCCAATGTCTCTGTTAATGAGTTCCATGATGATGCACTCCATAGCCTTGCAGATGAAGCTAGTCAGGCTTATAGGGCGATAGTTCCCGGGGTCTGTTTTGGCTCCACCTTTGTGGAGCAGAATAACCGTTGCTGTGCACCACTCTATGGGTAAGTAACCTGTGGAGAGGCTACGTTTGAACAATGTGTTTAGGTGAGGGGTTAGTTTGTCTTTGAGCTTGTGTAGGATGCAGTCTGGGACACCATCCAGTCCCATTGATGCTGTGTTTTTGGCTTTGGAGAAAGCTGTTTTAACCTGAGTGTCTGTGATTTCAGGGGCTCTACATTCTTCTGGTATGCTTATGGGCCCTTTGGTGGTGAAACAGGGTGAAGTTTGTGCTGAACCTGTTAGCCAGGATGTTGGTAATATCGGTCGGTTCAGTGCATTTTGTACCATTCTGCACTAACTCTGAGCAGATCTGAACATTGCCACTTAGATTCTTGACATAGCTAAAGAATGCCTTGTGGTTATCTTTGGAGTCTTTGGCAATTTTTCTTTCAAAACTCGCCTTGGTTGATTTTATGAGGGATCGTAGTTTCTTGCTGATACTGATCATGGATGTCTTCCCTTCTTGAGATTTTACTCTTTTCTGTACTAGTTTCCTCCTTCTATTGTATAGCTTATTTATTGCAGGAGTCCACCAGACTGGTTTCCTTTTCTTGGAGGAGTGATTCTTGGTTTTGCTTGGGATAGCACGATCCATGCATTTTTGTAGGTGCCTGCAAAATGCATTAGTAAATGATTTTGCAGCTTGGACAAAGTTATCCTTTAGCATGGATATTTAATTTCTGGAACCTGTGTTCTGAGAGATTGCCTTCCAGACTATCTGCAAATATACAGAGCTGAGTATATTTTTTTTGGTTATAGAGTTTGTTAATTGTTGCTTAGATCTCTGTTGACACTGTTGTCTCACTGTTCTGAGAGACTGATCTGCAAATATACAGAGCTGAGTATATTTTTGCTTTTAACGTTTGCACTTAGTTGTTTCTTAGATCTCTGTTGAAACTGTTTTCCCCACCCATCCCCCCATTTTCTGCCATGTCTTCAGTTGGTATAACTGTTTTTTACAGCTTGTGTCTTATCTAACTCAAGGATCACTTAATTTGACCTGTTAGTAACAGCCTGCATTTAACTGCTGGAACCTGTGTTCTGAGAGAGACTGCCTTCCAGACTATCTGCAAATATACAGAGCTGAGTATATTTTTTTGGTTATAGAGTTTCTTAATTGTTGCTTTGATCTCTGTTGAAACTGTTGTCTCACTGTTCTAAGAGACTGGTCTGCAATATACAGAGCTGAGTATATATTTTTTGGTTTTAAAGTTTGTACTGTTAGTTGTTGCTTAGATCTCTGTTGAAACTGTTGTCTCACTGTTCTGAGACTGATCTGCAAATATACAGAGCTGAGTATATTTTTTGGTTTTAAAGTTTGTACAGTTAGTTGTTGCTTAGATCTCTGTTGAAACTGTTTTCCCCACCCAACTCCCATTTTCTGCCATGTCTTCAGTTGGTATAACTGTTTTTTACAGATTGTGTGTTATCTAACTCAAGGATCACTTAATTTGACCTGTTAGTAACAGCCTGCATTTAATTGCTGGAACTTGTGTTCTGAGAGACTGCCTTCCAGACTATCTGCAAATATACAGAGCTGAGTATATATTTTTTGGTTATACAGTTTGTTAATTTTTACTTAGATCTCTGCTGAAACTGTTGTCTCACTGTTCTGACAGACTGATCTGCAAATATACAGAGCTGAGTATATATTTTTTGGTTTTAGAGTTTGTACTGTTAGTTGTTGCCTAGATCTCTGTTGAAACTGTTTTGTCCCACCCACCCTCCCTATTTTTGTTTTAAGTTTGGTGGCTTTTGCAGTTGCCCGCCACTCTGTAGATTTGATCTGGGACACTCCCCCAGTCCCACCTCTTTACCATATTCTACCTAATAAACTCTTTCTGCACTTGCACTTAGTCCTTTTTAATTTAATTGCATTTTTTAAAATGTGTTTGGTCTAATATTGCTACATACTCAAGTGTGCTAGCTTGCACTGCATGTGAATTGTTTTTACTACTGTTTTTGCTACTTTTCCTACCTTTCCTGTGACTAGTATTCCAGTTGCAGATTTTCCGTATCCAGGACTGTGTGTGGGCTTCTGAGCCCCCCGGGCCTTTCTGTATTGGAGGGAGGCCTTCTGGCATGTCAGTGGGGGATGTGGGCACTGGGTGGCCTGTCTACCACATAAGGAGTGCTTCTGTCTAAGAAATTGTGGTTATTGGCCATTTAGGCAGTCACTTCCATTTCTCTCGACTTTCTGATTTGAAGGCCTGCATTTGCACTTGTTTCTGTCCTGTAGCTTGTCTAGTGCAGATACAGATTCTTAGTTTTAGCACTTAAATTTGCTTATTCATGCTCAGCACTTGTTCCGAGCTTCTAAGCACTAAATAAGCTAATATTACTATAGCACTCAATCTTCCTCATTACCTAGAAGAAAACAGTTTTGTACTTACTTTTCTCATTTGCTTAGAGAAAAACAGCTCTTGTATTCACTTTCCTCACTTATCTAGAGGAAAACAGTTTTTTATTCAGGCATGTCCAAGGGTCAGCTCCCAGTGTTCTCTCCTGTCTATCTGATGAATCTGGGCATCTTGAGGCAATGTAGAAATTGCCACATGTACACAGACAACCCTCTCCTCCTACCACCCAGCACTACAACATGTGAGAGATGCACATATCTAGCCAAACTGGAGGTAAATCTCTCTCCAACCAAGACTGAACTTGACAGTCATGAAGAGATGGTAAACATTTGCACCACACCACACTTATCACATAGTCTCACTAAATCTACACCACCAAGATCCACACATAGTAACACAAAAACATTTGTGGAGGCTCTCAATAATAATCTGTCTAAACAACAGAGACCTCCAAAGCAGAAACGCAAGCAACCTCCATCCCCCAACACAACCCAAATGAAACATAGCCCACAGACTCAGTGTGCCACAGCCAATAAGGCAAAACAACGTACCAGACACACTGGTCATAGGTGACTCTATATTCAGGCACACTAATGTCCCACTCACCAGGATAAACAAGAAGAAGGTTACTATCAGCTGCCTGTCAGGTGCCAGGATCTGCCACATAACCCACGCACTCATGTCACTCCACAACAAGTACAAATATGACTCTCATTGTCTATGTTGGTGTGAATGACCTGAGACTTATCTCCCTGGACTACATGAAAAGAGACATGGAAGAGCTCTCCGATCTTGTAGCCCAGGCAGGTATGACCCTAGCCCTGAGTAGCATTTTGCCATCACCCAGAATGATACCGCAGTACAAGGCCAAAATTATTGACTTCAACAATTGGCTAAGCGTCTGGTGTCATTCTAAGGGAATCCAGTATCTGTCTGCTTGGGATGAAATGGTCAACAGACCATGATGCTTTGCCACAGATGGCCTGCACCTGTCACCCCTGGGATTCCAGATACTGGCTAAGGCTCTTGCTGCCCCTATAGTGCCTTTTTTAGGCAAAGTTCAAATAACAAATTCACCACAATAACAGGAACAGGCAAGCAAAAACTAAGGGTGATGTTACTCAATGCTAGAAGTCTAAATCTCAAAATGCACTCACTCAAGACACTCCTTAAAATGGAGAGGCATGCCTTAAAATGGAGAACATCGATATCTGTGCAGTGACTGAGACCTGGCTTAAGGCTCCAGAGAGCACCCGTGCACAACCAGGCTATAACTCATACCACACTTTTCGGCCATGTAACCTGGACCGAAATGCCAAAGGCGGAGGTGTGTCCATATTCATTAAGGATATCCACACCTTCAAGCTAGTTGCTCAGCACAATGCATCCGAGGTTATCCAAGTGCAACTAACTCTGAGCAAAACTGCAATCCAAATTGTAGCTTGCTACAGATCCCCCACCATGCCCCAGAATTCCCACTCCTCTTTTCTTGATGTACTGGAAAATATTAGGGTTCAACCAAACAACCTAATAATGGGCGACTTCAACTACCCCACCATTAACTGGGAAAACTACTCATGTACTAACTCCTTAGCTCAACGCTTTCTGGAATTCATAAACTCCAAAGCCCTGGATCAACTTATCCACACCCCCACCAGGGGCAACAACATCCTAGACCTAGTCATTACCAACATGAGTGACTGGTGTTTCACACCTGAAGTCAACTCCTCGTTGGTCTGATCTGACCATAAACTAATCACCCTTGATATCCACATCCTGCCCCAACCCCGCATCAAGGAAACCACAGTAAAAAATGTCTCCAAAGCCAACTTCATGCTTCTTAAGACAGAAGTGGTGAACTTCATGTCACCCATGCAGATGGACAATACAGTTACATCTGCTGAATCCTACACAAATGCACTCTATAAGCACTTACACAAGTGCATGGATCATGCTATCCCAAACAGAATCAAGATGCTATCCTCCAAATCAAGGAAGCCAATCTGGTGGTCCCCTGCCATAAACAAACTGTACAACAGAAGGAAGAAACAGTTGCAAAAGAGTAAAATCCCATGAGTGGAGGAGATCCCTGGTCAACCTCAGTAAGAAGATGAGATCCCTTATAAGATCCTCCAAAGCTAGCTATTAAAACAAAATCACCACTAATTCCAAGGACAACCACAAAGCATTCTATAGCTATGTCAAGAATCTTGATGGCAACACCCAGATCTGCTCTGAGTTACAGCACAAAGGCATGAAAATTAAAGAACCAACTGATCATCCTGGCAGATAGGTTCATTGCTAACTTTATCCCCCCTCTCACCCCCTAAAGGGCCCATATCTATACAGGAAGAATGCAGAGTCCCTGTAATCACAACAATGCAGGTAAAACCTGCACTCTCTAAAGCCAAATTTACAGCATCCATGGGACCGGACAACATCTCAGGCTCATTTTACATGAACTTCAGAACAAACTGACTCCCCACTTAAGAACCATGTTCAATAAAAGCCTCGCATCAGGCTATGTGCCCACTGAATGGCGCACTGCAACAGTTTTCCAACTCAACAAAGGGGGAGCCACCACTGATCCTGGGAACTATAGACCTATTAGCCTGATGAGCCTGGTCTGCATGGCCATGGAACGTATCATCATGGAACTCATAAACAAAGACATTGGTAACCTACAAACTCTGGATCTCACCGAGTTCAGGTTTGTGAAAGACAGATCATGCCTCCTGAACCTGATCAACTTCTTTGAGGCAGTCACCAAAGCCATAGATGAGGGTAAGGTGGTTCACATAGCCTATCTTGACCTCACCAAGGCTTTCAATGACATCCCCCATTCTGGAATTATAGCTAAACTCACTAGACTAGGTATAAATCCCTACGTCACATGATGGGTTGCCAACTGGCTCACTGACAGAACCCACACTGTAAAAGTTGCAGATTCCAAATCTGACCTCAAAGCAGTGACAAGTGGAGTACCACATGGTTCAGTCCTGGGACCTTTCCTGTTTGGTATCTACTTCTCTGAAGTTCAGGCTAACACAGAAGGCCTCTGGCTATTGAAGTTCACAGATGACTGCAAACTAGGAGCCATAGTCAAGTCCATAAATAATGTGGACATCCTACAGAAGGGTCTCGCTGAGACAGATGCCTGGTGTCAGAGCCATGGCCTCAAACTCAATGCCAAAAAGTGCAGTGTCATCCCCTTTGGTAAAACTCTGTACCCATGAACTACCACATAGGCAGCAATCTACTTAACACTGAATGCGTGATAAGAGACCTTGGGACCCAGGTGGACAGTACTCTCTCCTTTGATAGTCACATCACCACAGTAGTCAGGAAGTCCTTCTACGTGGCACACCTCATCATAAAAGGGTTCTCATCCAAGAAAAAAGAGGTCATTATTCCCCTCTACTCGACACTCATTAGACCCATTATAGAGTACAACACCTCTTTTGGAATGTACCTCGCAAGACATCTGCAGCAGCTGGAAAGGCCACAGAAGTACCTCACAAAGAGGATTACTGGCCAGAAACAAATGCCCTACATTGACCACCTCAAAAAACTACAACTTTACTCTGTAGCATATCGTCTACTCCAAGGTGATCTCTGTCTAACATATAAAGCTATGTAAAACCCAGAGCTGTTGGACATGCTACACCTAAAGAAATCCCAATCCCTCCAAGCTACACGCTCTAGGGACCTAAATCTTGTCACCACAATAAACAGGACATGCTGCAGGGATAGATTCCTGTCCCAGATACTTCCAATACTCTAGAACAAGCTACCCATCTATGTCAAGCAAAGTTCATCATTAGCACTCTTAAAGAAAAATCTTGATGAGTGGATGGGAAATAGAAAATACACCCCAGGGATCACTTCTGTGTCTCTACTCGACAGTGGCACAGGAAAATAACTTTCTTTGGCGGCGTAAGCCAGGGAACCTTGTTTGCTAGGCTTATGTAGGCCCTTTGCCCAATAGCCTAGTACCTACCTATGAACCTATGAACCTATGGAGGCTTTGAAACTTTCCACCTATGTCTTAAGTAATGTGAAGTTTGCTTTTGAAAAGTTTTTCACGGTGCTTTCCTTGTCCGGGGGTGGGGGCGGAATGTAGATAATCAAAGTGATTTGTTTATGGTCAGCTCTAACCAGCGAGGGGTTGACCTCCAATGTGGAGCACCGGTCACCCATGTTGGGGATAACCAGGTCCAAAATACTGTCACCTCTGGTGGGAGTGTTGACTAGTTGATCCAGGGCATTTGAGTTTATAAATTCTAGGAAATGTTGGGAAAGAGAGTTAGTACTTCAGTAGTTCTCCCAGTTAATTTTTGGGTAATTGAAATCACCAATTATTAGGGTGTTTGGTAGGACCTTTCTATTTGCCAGTGTTTCCAAAAATGCAGAATGGAGGTCCTGGGACATGGTGGATGATCTGTAGTAAGCTACAATTTGAATTGCAGTTTTGCCCGTTGTTAGTTGCACGTGGATGATCTCTGAAGCATTGTGCTGTGCCATTAACCTGGAGGTGTGGGTATCCTTGATGAATATGGATACTACCCCGCCTTTTGTATTTCGGTCCGGGTTCTGTGGCCGAAATGTATGATATGAATTGTAGCCTGGTAGTGCTGGGGTGCTCTCTGGAGCCTTAAATCAGGTTTCTGTTACTGCACATATATCAATTTTCTCTATACTGAGGAGTGCCTCGAGTGTGTGCATTTTGAGGTTTAGACTTCTGGCACTGAGTAGCATTACCCTCAGTTTTTTGTTACTTGTGCTATTTATGGCGGTGGGTTTGTCTTTTGAGCCTTGCCTAAAAAAGGCACTATGGGGGTGGCAAGAGCCTTGGTCAGTATTCGAAAGCCTAAGGGTGACAGGTGCAAGCCATCTCTAGCGAAGCAGCGTGGCTTGTCAAAAATGTCATCCCAGGTGGACAGACACTGGATCCCCTTTGAATGACACCAGAAACTTAGCCAATTGTTGAAATTTATAATTTTTTCTTTATACCATGGTATAATTTGTGGTGAGGGCAGGATGCTACTCAGGGTCAGAGTTATACCGGCCTGAGCTACAAGATCAGAGAGCTCTTCCATGTCTCTTTTCATATAGTCCAAGGAGGTATGGCTCAGGTCATTTACACCAACATGGACAATTACAGAGTCATATTTGTACTTGTTCTGGAGTGACCTGAGTGCTTGTGTTATGTGGCGGATCCTGGCACCCAACAGGCAGCTAACAGTAACCTTCTCCTTATTCAGCCTAGTGAGTGGGATGTCAGTGTGCCTGACTATAGAGTCACCTATTACTAGTATGTTGGGTATGTTATTTTGCCTTAAGGGCTGTGATTGCATGGCACACTGGTTTTGTGAAGTATGTGTTTCATGATTTGTGTTGGGGGGTGGAGGTTGCTTGGATGTCTGCTTTAGAGGTCTCTGTTGCTTTTGCAGATTTTTATTTAGAGCCTGTGAGTATGTTTTTGTGTATTTATGTGTGTTTTTTGCCAGTGCTGGTTTAATGGGTCTATGTGAGACTGGTTTTGTGATGCAAGTATTTCCCTTCTCCTCTTGACTGTCTGATCCAGCCTTGGGTTGAGAGAGCTTAGCCTCCAGTTTGGCTGTATAATTGCTTCTCTCACATGTATTAGTGTTTGGTGGTAGGAGGAAAGGGTTGTCTGTGTACATGAGGCAGTTGTAACATTGCCTCAAAATGCCCAGATGTACCAGTTGGACTGGAGAGTATGCCTGAAACTGTCCTTTGGACATGCCTGGATAGGTACAGTGAACTGTTTTACTGAATGTCTGGTAAGGTTGAATAGACAGCCTTGTCCTTCTGTACAGTATAGGAGGGTCTAGTTAATAGGTTAAATAGTTGTTGATGACACTATGTGTGGTTCAATGCCACCCCACACCCTCCAAAGTGGGGTGGGTGGGCTGTGTTTCCCACAACAGCACACCTATGTATACCACCTCCAGGACTGCACTACATTGGGGAAGAGGACATATACCCTGCCAGTATAATTTTCACTGACATTAAATCTGGCAGACTGATTATTTACTGATGTGATGTGGCAATTTTGCCTTCGTGAACTTACATAGGCTAAAATGAGTTCTCTGCAAAATGAAGTACATACATGTGAACAGTATTCTCTGTGTATTGCATCAACACAAAAGTCTCTGTGAGCGTGTGCTATTCACAAACATTTGGTGTGTGCCACCCAGTACACTTACCATTGTCCACTATAGAAGATCTGCTTACATCTGCTACCATGCACTCACCTGTGTACACCCCTTAGACCAATCAGCCATGTGGCACATGCAGTAACTGTTATACAGACCTGTTACTTGTGTTCAGCTGTACCCGGGATATGACACAGTCAATGTGTTACCACAGTGCCACACCGTTTGTAGGAAAGGACAGCAGACCAACATGCTCCTGACTCACAGACACCTACAACATAAACATAATACATTATGGAGAACTCAATCATTCAGTGTTAATAACAGCTATAATGCATCATGGCTGGACAGCTATACACCCTGATGTGTAAGCATTAAACATTCCAGCTGACAACAAATTAAACAACAGTGCATTGCTAAACTTTAGTACATTCACCCTGTGCATCAGAACCATGTTAGCATGTCCCTGCATTGATGGTATGGGTGACAGGGATGTGGCACAGGTATCATCATATGCACAGGGTGTGCTGTGGGTTTGCCAGAGGACTAGTCTGAGCCATTTGGTTGACATCATGTGTGTGGGTCAGGGGGTTCTTTATTAAATGACTTGTGCAGATGTGAAGTGTGCCTAGGTATGGAGGTGCCCTAGCTGTGTTGGTGATGTGTATGTGTATGTATGCACGCAGTTCTGCCATGTGGCTGCCCTATACAGATGTATGTTGGACAGCTGTGGACCATACATCGCAGGGTGCACAGCTCACTGTGACCATCCACAAACATGGGAACTGCACTTGCCAGAGGCTGCACGGCACCAACAGGCAGAGGCAAAGATATGGTACTCTCCCCTAATGATGACAATTGTCTGCTGGATCCAAGTACCCGGTGGGACCAGCCAGGACCATGTGCACATGGCCTGCTGCATTGCAGTGTGGACAGCACACCCCCCCCCCACAGTGCTGGTGCTGGTACTGCCACTACAGGAGCAGCTGTGAGATGTTGCATGTCCTTGTAGACCCCCAGCTGTTGGTGTTGCTGACCTACGTCCACATGGCCAATGCCCTAATCCCACCACATGCTCTACCACAGACACCACTCGGTCGAGGATTCCCACCATCTCACTCAACCATATATCCATGAACCTTGCAAAATAATGGTGGGCATCTGCAGGATCATGGATGTAGTCATGTACAGCAGGAAGTGTAGTTCTCTAGAGCCTCAGACTATCTCTGGTGTAATATTCCATATGTGCCTGTGCCTCCATGATGGCCTGAAGGATGCATCTGGTGACACCTGCTGTGGCACTTCTGCCAGGGGCATGATGGCTAGCAGCCCTCCTATGAGCACCCCTGTACATCTGCCCGTGTGTGACCTCGCTGGTCATCTGGCTATGGCTGCTGTGTACAGACACACTTGCCATAGTCACCACGCTTTCCTGTCCCATGTCACCACCCACCAACTGTCCCTCTTCTATGGCCACTGGTGATGGGGTATGTGTCGGCATTGTGACTAAGTGTGGGGAAGAGGTAGATAAAAGTGGCATGCCAACCAATGGCACAGATTCCAGCCCTGACAACCCTGCCTGTGCCTCACTATGCCTATCATCATTGTCAGAGTCTGTATGGACACTAACATCAGTTTGCCTGCAGGAGGGACAATGACCCACCTCACCACCTGTGAGGGGCAGACAAGAAATGTAAATTAAGACCCGTATATTATGGTTTACTTCTACACAAACACATACACACACACACACACACACACACACACACACACACACACACACACACACACACACACACACACACACACACACACACACACACACACACTTACAGTTGAGGTGACATGAAGATATTACACAGACCTCACATTACCCAACAATCGACATGCATGACATATGGCAGTCAACAGCATGCACTGCAGCCATTCGTAATCCTTGTTACCAACATTATACATCTCTTTGATGCATGAGTTGTGTTAGTAGGTGATACCCCTTCCCCTGGAACACAATGCACCCATGTACACATTATTGCTGTGCACCTGTACAGCACACTGGCATATACTGTACATTGCTGAATGTGTAGATGTCTGGCAGTTATGTTTGCTCTGTTGCTCACAGCCCCTATGTGTTTTTCTGACACATAACTGGGATGATATGAGGACTGATGTCAATAGTTTATGCCTGAGCTTTGATTTGCAGATCTCATCATCAGCAGTGAATGTTAAGTGCAATAATATCTGGTTACACCAGCAACCTTCAAAGCTTAATGTGGATATAAGAAGTGTACACACCCTTGTTGACATGCCAGCCTCTTCTATGATATACAATGGGCCCACAATACTGCATTTGTTAACATTACACACACCTGATCTGTGACATATGACCTGTGCAATCCAATGCAGTATCAAACAAATGTGTTAGTTGTGGAGATGCTGATTGAGATGCATACAATATGTGGGTTGCATAAGTGTGTACACCCTTAACACAATGGTTTGTTGAAGCACCTGTTAAGTGAACTACAGCATTCACTATTCCTGGAAGGGGTATACTAGCATGACCCTTCTTCACTTGGCATTATGTGGTCTGTCTTCCCTACAAAGGTTCCCCAGCTCTGCCAGATTGTAAGGTCAGCTCATGTGCATAGCCCTTGGAAGTCACACAGTGGCTTCACTATTGCTGTAGAGTCTGGGTTATGTCTGAAACAATTCATAACCTTAACTGTGTTCAGATACAGCCATTCTTAACTAGCTTTGTATGTATGCTTCAATTCACTGTTGGATTCCAATCTGACACTCATCCCCATCCTCAGCCTTATTGCAGATGAATGACAACTATGGGTCACACATGAGTGTTATTTTGCAGTGTTCCAAATTCCAACCACCATGTCTGCCGGCCAAGTACCAGCTAATGAACAGCAACCCTAATAGTGAACACTGGCACCAGCAAGCTAAATGCTGGGGATGGTGGCCCTTATGTGGAGTGAGGTGTTGCTTGTGCACCACACATACCTTTATGGATACTGTCTGTAGGTTTAAGCCTTGGTCTCATGACACCATCACACATTGCAACACATGCCTTTGGGAGACTTAATGTTATGCTTATGCTACCTGTACAGAGCCCAGGATGATGTTTCATGTGGGACAAATCTTCCGTCTGATTACCCTAACCCACAGGCCACATCTATGCTGAATCCATGTGATTTTCAACACAGGTACTGCACAGGCAGTACTTGGTAGACATTCCTGCAACTCCCTTAGTATTGCTGCATGTCTCTGGGCAGTCTCCATGACCAGTTTGCAACATGTTTTGTCATCTGGTTTGGATGGGCATCTGTTTACTTCTACATCACTGTTATCCCATATTACATACACCCATAGATTACTGTCTGCACTGTTTTCCATGGTATATGCAATGGTGAGGTAAGATTACTTTTCCCACTCCTGACTGCTACCTTTTGGATATGGGATCCATTTCATGGTTTGTAAGATGTGTGCAAGCCATGGCTGCCTGTGTTGCAGGCGACTGGGAAATGTCATGGACATCCTTCTTGGACAGCAGACCATTACTTGGTGTGACAATGAGGCCCTGTACTTGATGACAGGTGTGTACTCAAGAAGAGTGAATGCTGTCAGTGCATCACAAACTGTCTCCACAATATGTTATTTGGAGTGTGTGCACACATATGCTTCCAGTATTTTGTAAGGTTTGTATTCCCCATATTTGTTGTCTTAACATAGGTTTCCATATTACATATTCATTGCTCATGTTAGGATCACATTACAGGTTGTAAAAGGTGGGGAATGTGTTATTGTGGTCTGCCATTGTATATATCAGGAACAGTTGCCATTGCAATAGTGGTGTATACACTGTCGTATCCACTGTATAAGGGTAATGTTTAATGCATGTCACTACTGTAGGCCATTTGTCCCACCATTTTGTTTATCTCTGTCTACACATCTGGCAGTGACAAGGTTGTGAGGTATACTACAGGGCTTGCACATACCCTTCAGGTATGCCACCATGGTGACCACTGTGATGCAATGCAGTTAACAACAACATAAATGAACATGTACAGCATGCATTATGGGTAGGTGTGTTAAATGTGTGCATGGCAAATAGCATGACCTTAACATGGCCAGTGTATTGGCAAACCTGAACATAACAACTCCATACTCACCAGCTACAGGCTGCTGTCCCAGTTGCATACCAGAGAGACCTAAATAGTTGTGTCAGAGAGGTAATGTCAGTAGCCACACCTGTGGCATTGGTACAGGGTGGAAACAGCATATCAGCACATCAACAGTACAAACCCCAATACTACGGATTATGCACATCTGTGCATTACTACACTCCAGCAACAGACTACCCTATCTGACATATGCATGTAGATACTTTACATATACAAATGGATAAGCAACAGTGCTCTAGTAATGTGCACTGGGGCTTTACATGCACACTCCTTGTCCATTGTGTGGGTGGCACCCACCTCAGCAATGCTGTCTTCAGCTTGTTGGCGTGTTTGGTGGGCAGGTGCCCCAAGGCTGGCGAGGAGCTCCTCAGCATGTGTCAGTGGGGGCTGGATGCCCTGACCACCACCTGTGGCTAGCTGGTCCCTCGCAATGGCAACAGCAGCATGCTGATGGGTGCTGCAGATGAGATTTGTGCAATGATGCGGCATCTGTCATAATTATGGCTGTGCAGGCTGACATCGTTTACCGTGTGGATGAGGTCATTCCACAGAGTGGTTCTCTCTTTCAGATCCTGGGCTCTGCGGCTGAATAAGATGCTGTAATGTTGGATGAGATGTTGTATAATGGTCTCATTCTCCATGTCAGTGAAGGCAGGTAGCTGTGGATGTTGCTTATTACCTGGAAGACATAAGCAGGTTAAATGATCACAGGACCTCATACGGTTGTCCACTTGCACATCAATAGTGGATATTACCTGCAACTCATCCAGAATATACCATAACACTGTAAGCTATCATGGCTTTGGCATCTTGAATTACACTTCTGGCACTGACCTGTCTAGTTCCCCCAATGTTGGACACTTAATGGCATAATCCACTAATCTCCATTCATTTCTGTGTAGATGGATGACAGTGGACATCTTCCATGTGGATAGTGTGTGGGTGGTGGCAAGTCTGTGTTTGACTGTAGTGTGTGATGTAGCTGTGAGCACATGCCTGGGTTCACGTAGGAGGTGGATTGTGATGTGATGTTCTCATGCCACATGGAGACTTGCTATTATGGCCATCAGTCGGCATTATGTACATGCTCACCACTGATGCAGGCAGGGAAGTGGATTATGTGTATATCCCCCTGTACAAATGTTGTGGACAGGGTGGCACTGTTCCCACCTAACCTGTCTGATGCATGTTGCCTGTATCCATGGAATGTGTGTATGAGGTGTGCTTTACCCCCAGTACGGGTCAAATTGTGTTACTGCCTCTGAGACTGACTGCATATGTGGAGATATTATTTCAACTGGCCTTGGTGGTGTGGATATGTCACATTTATAGTCATAGCCAGTCTTACAGGAAGTCACCTGTGACCCTACATGCTTGCTCATATAGAGTTGGACTTGCTTTCAAGTTGTGGTCTGCACCTATGAGCCCTGTACAGCCACTATAGCAACCTATTATGTGCTTTGTGTGTTGCTGCTGTCCACCAAGGGGGATTACTCTATCATTGGTGGAGGCTAGTTGTACCAGTCAGGTAGTGCTCATTCCATATAGCTACAGTGGATATAAAGTGTACACATGTCTGTTACAATGCCTGGTAGTTGTGCAATTGAAACATGACCCCACAAAAGCTCATGTCAACACAATCCTCACCTGTAATGTGACCTATAGCCTGCTTAATTCAATAGAGAACATAATAATCTGACCTGTGGACACATATGGGAAATGATATTCAGTACAGTAAGATAGGTGAATGTGTGTGCACACCCTTAAACTGATATGTTGTGTAAACACCTGCTGAGATGATTACAGCAGCCATTTGTCTTGGTTTGTACTCTAACATCATGTCACATATTCACTTGGCAATGGCTGCTCACCTTCCATGAAACAGCTTTGTTTCCTTTTCAATGGAATTGTACAGGTTATGGGTCACATTTGAGGGGAGAAACATTTTCAAATAACTTTCTGTGGTCTCACTGGCATATAGCACACAAACCTGGCATTCTAACAGAGGTGTGTACACTTTGGATATCCAGTGTATATGGATGTTGATATAGCTGTTAGTGGTAGGCATGGACAGTGGGTCAAAACACAGTTGTACACATCTCTGATTATTACCTGATAATCATGCCTACTGTAGTACCCATATCAGTGTCATAGCAATGCAACAATCAGTAGCTGTGCACATTTTATTTTGTTGCATGCTGTGATGCTGATATTATGCACATGTGCAACATGCACACAACCTATTTTCCAGACTGCTTGTGACCCATGTTATTACTTTTGTGCCTTTCAGCTGAACATACATATACATACACATGCTCAGGGGATACCTGGTATACATCTGTGTTCTATGTCAGTATGACACACTGTATATACAGTCTTGCAACTCAATCATACATCTCAACCTGTTATACCAGGACTTCTGGGCAGTGGTCCACATCAATGGGTGACAACAGGGCAATATTGATAACGTAATAATATAGCTGACATAACATGAGTATATGTATATGGGGCTACAGATATCAGTCACAACTGTGAATATTGTCCAGCAGAACACTGTACAGTTGAATGTTATTAATTCAATATATCACATGCAGTTTAACACACACATCTGCAACAGTACTTTACTATGCACATGCCCTATATAGGAATCTCAGATTTACATTATAAACATGTATAATATGCATATTCACAGGTAACATATGGATATGGGCAACATCCCATTAACTGGCCTAGCAGTGGCACGGTTGCAACTCTTTGACAGACACTATAGTGGTTGCTATATGTGAGCTGTCCATTCCCAGGGTGAGGCTCCTCAGCTGTGACCTGACCTATCCACCCCTTGGAACATCACATGTGTACAAAGCCTAACATTAGGGGGGTATATAGGGACAGATCTTAAATATGCCTGTTGCAAACCTATGAAATTTGTAGCATAATATATTTTGCATTACCATGACTGTTCTGATGGTGGTGGGGTCTGGATCTCAAGTGTTTGTCATTACTTAATGACTTCCATCTCCAGCTATTTTCCAGACTAATATAGATGTTAGGAGGAATAGACCAATCACTATGATGGGTAAACCTTGACATTCTGTGTAGATCTGCACATTTGACAGGTATGGCCCACTGTAAACAGAGCCAGATGCTATGTCCATAGCAGTTGTTCAGTAGGACATAATTGCAGCAAGTCTTGATGGCACATATAAATCTTTCAAATTCATCTCTCCCGTTATTACAGACCGAGTACTACATTCAATTGCATGCCTACATGTTTCACATACCTGTTGTATTATTATGCTCTCTTCTGTGTTCCTGTTGATGTATTCCTTTTTTTGTTTGTTTTTTCTTTTTTAGTATTATGTTTGTTTCTTTTTTGTCCTCTCTCTCTCTGTCTCTCTCTCTCCACTACAGGGATTGAGCTGGTTTGAATAGGTTGCAGCATGGCTTTTGTAGGTGATGCTCCTAATCAGGTGATAGCCACTGTACCATTTGGTATTCTCCACTTGCTAATTGCATGCAGGCAGCTCTGTAGTTCTTACAATAGCCAATGTCATAGCAACCCAGTACTATAAATGGCTACATCATGTGGGCAGTGTCCCTTTACTTTGCCTGTATGGAAGAAATCATTCATGTGTGGGGGTGGCAGTGTTGCAGACAGCAGGTAGGAATACCTCTTACAACAAGACTTGTGGACACAGACCAACTAAGGTTCCAGACCTAGGGACAGAGTGTGAGTATTGCTGTTATATGTTTTGAATACTTCTTGTTTTACAGGGTTTGTGTGTACATGCTAGTTTTGCATGGAATGCAGTTTGTCTGCATAGTTCTCAACTGTGGGGCTATCCACATGATGGCCAGGGGTTTGGCTGCTATGTTTTGTCTGTTCCCTACACAGGTGTTGTCCTTGACAAATCAGTGGCATTGTCTCTGTTGCTTGCTATCAGTACTTGGCAACATCCATTTGTGTTTCTGACATCGTATTCCTCAGAAAGGGTACGTTGCAACCAATCCTGTAACACCAGCAATGTTCACAGTGTATTACAGCAACACTTCAACTGTGGCCCTGTGCTTTGGCCTCTGTCCTCCACTTATATATCAGGCTTTGTCCAGATGTCCTGCAGTAAGAGGTTGATAGGTATATGGGCTATCATTATTTAGCGCTGACATTCCTGCTATTATTCCAGTGATGGTGTGGATTCCCACACATGTTGTAGGGTAGGGGCCGTATATATGAGGGGTACAGATGGACAACATGTGTGAGCCTGTACAGTCAAGAGGTCAGTGTATAGAGAATGTTGTTATATGCCCTTGTAAGATATTTTATGGGGGAGGGGTATTAAATGTCTTCAACCTAGGCTGTTAGAAAATGTGAGGGGTATTACTATTCAGAAACATAAAGATATATTGATGTACATTTTCATGCATTTCACCATGGGGACAGTGGTGAGCTAGAGCTTACTGTTTTGCATACAGTTCTGTCTGTCAGTGTGATAGTACAGTTTGAAGTTAAGCATTATATAAAGGCTCTATTTACATTGTAACACTTACTACTTTTAGCCCTAGGGGGTTAACTATAGAGTGTAATCGTAGGCTGTTGAACTAATTCTGTACTTAAGTGTTGATTGATTCTTGTCTTCAAGGCATGTGTGAGTTTTTACTGTTGTACTACTTGAAGGCTTTGGCCAAGACAGCAGAGTATCTTATATTCTGCGGATTACTGTATCATATGTTTACTTTGATAGTTGCATTGATCAATTATTTTGTATTTCAAACACCTACATGCTATATGAAATGTCATACACAATGTAAATTATACACAAATAAGCATTTATATTTATGCAAAAGGTGTGGAGTTATGTCCTTTGCATTGAGTGTGGGTATATGTTCCAATGCAATAATTCTCATTTCTAGGAAAGAATCAGAGATTCTGACCATTTGAGAAGGTGGCAACTGTAGGAATGACTCCTGTTTGATATCCCTATCTATATCTATAATTATTTATATATTTATATATGTATGTATGTATTTATATATATATATATATACATATATATATATATATATATATATATGTGTGTGTGTGTGTGTGTGTGTGTGTGTGTGTGTGTGTGTGTGTGTGTATATATATATATATATATATATATATATATATATATATATATATATATATATATATATATATATATATATATATATGTGTGTGTGTGTGTGTGTGTGTGTATATATATATATATATATATATATATATATCATTTGAATGTTTAGTACTTCCACATTGTACATTCCCTATGGTAGACTGAATGTTTTGCATGATATGTTGGAGAAATCATCCCAACACTTTACAGCTCAGATGGCTTAGTGGTAACTTGCATGTGGCTATGGTGTGCTGGGTCCTGGCTTCAAGACTTGCAAGGGCTGGTTATTTTGTTGCTGGGCAGAACAAGGGCTGTTGGATATAGAGTGATTAAGGCACTTTTAAGCAGTTGTTAGCAGGTTTGCGCGGCGGTAAGCAATGCTAACTTCCGGTTAAATATGCTTACAGACAGCCTTTAAAGGTCCTTAATCTGTGTAGGCATCACTTAGTACCACACAAACAGGATTAGTCCTGCTTACCACTGTTTACTCCCGCTTACCCCCATGCTAATTTCTTAAAAAGAAAGGCAAAAAGGGGTGATAGGAAAGTGGTGAAAAAGGGGGCATGAAGAGGGTAAAACAATATGACAGATAGCTAGAGATATGCAGGATGGGTGTAGGGAAGATCCATAGCTGTCCATTTCTTCTACAGCAACAGCTGTGCATATATACTGAATTTGGAGGTAAATTTGGACACTCAAACCCCTGAGAGAGGGGTGAGGACAACAATAATGTGTTGTGATGCCAATTAGACCAGATTACATGTGTCCAGTGGACATGTGTGCAAAATTGACAGCTATGTATGGGGCAAGATTTGTTTGGGGGGAACAGATTGCCCTTTTTTTTAAGGTGAGAGTGGGATGTTGGTGAAGAATAGTAGGTATATTTGGGGAGGTAGGTTGGGTAGAAAGACAGACAAGACAGCATACAGGGGTGATATATGACATTTGTGGGTGGTAAATGCCTTGGAAGGGGAGGGGTGTTTGGAAATCAGAAGCCCATGAGCCCCCAAATGGAAACAGTAGGACTGAGGTCCCCATCAAGGGCAGTCACCAGTGCACCTTCATGGCCTAGAAGGTGGCTGTGCTGAGGGCTAAGCAGGAGTTTCAGACTGACTCTCTAATTGTGCCATGCGGCCCTCAAGCTGGTAAAGCATATCTCCAAACTCCTTTTGGCACTCGCTATGCACCATTCCCTGGACCTGGCTTTGGGTGATGGTATCATGTCCATGCCTGCTCCCAGGGAGGGGACGAGCCCCATCCCCTGAAGCGGTTCCACCCAAAGGTGGTGCAGGACCAGCAGACGAGGAGGTCCCGGGGTGGGTCCCAGACATGCTGAGGCCAGTGTCATGGCCAGATGAGGTGGGAGAGGTAGGTCCACTGGGACTGGCCTTCCCAAACGTGCTATGGTGTTGCATTTTTAGAACATATGTGGGTTAGTAATAGTCAACACAATCCAAGATTAGTTATAACAGCATGCACAGCTATTCCCATGAACCCAAAACAAGAGATTTGGAACAGTTGCATAGCAAACAAAACACATGCATATATGGAACCACAGTGGCCATTACAGCAGCATACATGTTACATTGATAGCAACAGGCCACCAATGATAAGTATTTCATTAATAGAAACACATTTCAATATTTGTTGAACAATAGGACATATGTCCCATCAGTAGATTTGGTGTAAAACATACCCATTGATTTGTGTGTTTAGATTATTTTTGCAGATATGGTGGGGGAGAGAGATGTCAATTAACAACTTGTATATCCTTGAAGTACTCAGAACTTTAATACATTGCTCTAATCATTACTCTGCAGATATTATTACAATACCCTATGGCCTTGGTTTGGGTAGTGGTATGTTTGTACACAGTTTGTATACTTCAACTGTCTTATAGCTACATTCTACTTCTCTTATCTGGTAGACCTGTGGGTGGAATGTTTGTTAACACTTCCTGACTGTTTCTACACATATTCCCAGATACCTATTTAACATTATGCACATACCTCTCAACCTCTTAATGCAAAAAATATGGACAAAGCTTGACAAAATGGGGAAACAAATAGGGACATATTTTAAATATTGCCCTTATAAACTTTAGAAAGTTGCTAGAGTAAAAGGATTTGTTTTAATATACATTTTCTGAAGGATTTGAAGTCTGAAGCTCAAATGTATGTCATTTGTTAGTGACTTCTATCCTGAGATTATCCCACTGATATGCCAGGAAAACAGAGGAACAGGCCAAATATATGAGCCTAAAATCTGGAATTATGTGAAAATCTACACAATTGAGAGGTATGATTATGCATACAGCTTACTACCACTCCTGGGATTCAAACCATGGCTGTGCCTGCTAAAAAGCAACACATTGCATTTCATCAGAGTGAGCTGTTGAGAAACAACTATATTGCTCTTCAGTGTTTTTTGTCTAAGTCTCTCTTGGTTGTACAATCTGACCTTCTAATTAGAACATTCTTATACAGACATTCCTAGACATATTTTTTATGTAGCACAGTGTGGGTAACAGTGGTTGACACAACATTACCATTCAGATATCAGATCTTCGTGAATGCAACATGTCAAGCCATACAATACCAGAGTAAACACAACCAGTCCAGGATTTAGAACTTTATTGCCAGGCAGTTACAGTTATCTTAACTAAAAGACCTGTGGGTGGAATGTTTGTTAATATTACCTGACTGTGTCTACACATATTCCCAAAAATCCTAGTTAAAATTATGCATACAGCTTACTACCACTCATAGGATTCAAACAATGTCTGTTTCTGCTAAAAATGCAACAAGTTGCATCTCCTAAGTGTGAGCTATTGAGAAACTGATGTTTTTTCCTTTAATGTTTTCTGTCTAAGTCTCTCTTGGTTGTACAATCTGACCTTGTAATTACAATATTCTTATACAGACATTCCTAGACATATTTTTATGTAGCACAGTGTGGGTAGCAGTGGTTGACACAAAATTACTATTCAGATACGAGATCGTGGTGAATACAACATGTCAAGCAATACAATACCAGTGTAAACACAACCAGTCCAGGATTTAGAACTTTATTGCCAGGCAGTTGCAGTTTTATTTAAATATGACCTATATGGGATTATTATTGTCATATTGTCTGGTTTATTCAGTACAAACCATACACATTTTTTATACTACCAGGTGACATTCAACTCCTTTATATTTATTTGTTATGACTACTACAAGCAGGATTGTTACTCATCAGCCTCGTGATGTAGCCTTTGCAACCTACTGGCATGGGCTTCCTGATTCATGGCACACTCAGCTGCAGCTGTAATGGAAATAGAGAAACATTTAGGCATACCTATCCATCACATACACAGGCTGGACTTTGGTAAACAGTTATTGCTATGAATACTTACACACTGCTGTGACATCACCCCTGTCTTGCTTCTTGGACCCACTCATCCAAGAGTTCCCTCTTTCTCTGCTTCAAGTCAGCATAGTGGTGCCAGACCTGATACCAGTGGCACTTGTGAGATCACGGGCGAGACAGTCCCAGGCTTCTGCTTTATATTGGAAGCCATGGTACTGGTCCAACAGCAGTCTCATGTCATGATTTTTTACCAGGAGTCCTACCATGACCTATAACTCCTGTATGCCCCAGCTCTGTGCCCGAAAGCACAAGCCCTCTCCAACTCCTGCCATACTGCCTACAGTGGGGAGCTGCAACCAGTTATGAGCTTTATTCCTGCCTGCGGGGTATAAATACGGCTGATTTCCCACCCTTTACGATGATTGGATGGTTTTGAATATGCTGAGCTAAGCTAAGCTACGGGCAAACCTGCTTAGCTAAGGTTGGCAGTGTTTAAAGGGGCAGATGCTGAGCACAGCTTACCAGTGCGCACATCTGCTTAGCTGCAGTACTTCCTGCTTAGCATTTCCATTTCTGCAATGCCTCCAGTGCCTCAGCTTAGCTGAGTGTAACATAGCATTATTTACCTTCCATTTTTTGGACTATCATGATGGTGGGTTTCATTCATCATTTAGCAAAGCTTATGATATGTATGTTGACCTTCCATAACATCCCCCTATGTGCTTTTCTGGCATATTACATTTTGTGTGACTGCATGTATGGGGCACTTCTGTTTATGTGGGGGTTTCACAACTTCAGTAAACTGACACCTCACATCTGGCCCTAATACACTGCTCTGGTTGGGAAATATAAGTAAATTACTGTATAAATATGCTAAAATTTTACATTTGCAGTGATTTTACATACAAAATAGAATTGGTTGCAGTGGGGCTAAAACATTGACTGACTACATGCAAAGTGTATGCTCTAACCACTATGCTATTACACTACTGTCTATGGCGCCTGTCTATTGATATTTAACTTCTTGGGCCATTTAAGCTAACCTACACGTAGCTAAGCAATGGGCACACCCGTGCAGCTATGCTTAAACTTTCCTGTTGATGTGAAAAAAAAAATTACGGACACTTTTTAAATATTGCTCTTACAAACTTAGATAGTTGTTAGAATAACAGGTTTTGCATTTGCATGCATTTTCTGAATGGTATGACATCTAAAAGTTAGTTCTGTCATTATTTTCTAACTTCATTCTTTAATGATATGCCACTACTTTGGCTGTGGCCACTTATTTATTTCACAGCCGTACACTATACGGCAGGAATCTGGAAATTCTCTGGGATCTCTCCTGTTGGGAGTTTACATTCTGTGAAAAGAGTGATCCCGCTCTTTTTACATTGCCATATGGCAATTGTGGTGTGCTGGGGGCTTGTATCTTGTGAGACCACTGCTCTCAAACATGCCCCCTGCACTCATACACATCCCTGTGTACATATTACAGCATATGATTGGCGCGCTGCCGTGATGCACAGGAATGGTCCCTTCCATGCAGGAATAAGTTATTCCTGCACGGATGGTTGCTGAATCCTGGGGAGAGTTTATTGTCATTTAGAAGAAAACTTAATTATGAAAATAGAACAAAAGGGCAATAAAAGATAGTCATATGGAACAAAGGATCATATGCTGTTAAATAAAGTAGTAGTGGAGAACTGTAAAAAGGGGAAGAATCTAAGTATGGAATGGAATGACTTCAAAAAAGCATTTAATAGTATCCCACATTGATGGATAAAAGAGTGCTTAAAAATGTATAAGATACACCCTACACTGATTGACTACATTATGATGACCATGAAACAGCGGCAGACCACTTTGCAATTAAGCCATGATAATAGACAAATCATTATCCCAGGAATAAAAGTTCAAAGGGGGATATTCCAGGGTGACTCTCTGTCACTGCTGCTATTCTGTCTTGCGCTTAACCCATTAAACTGTCTACTTAACAGCTTAGGCCATGGCTATAATTTGGCTACTAGAGAACAACAAAGTATAAAGACTTCTCATCTTCTCTTTGTCGATGATTTAAAACTGTATAGCTCATCAGATGAGGAACTGAAAGCACAATTGCAAGTTGTCAAAACTTTTTCAGATGATATAAGAATGTCAGTTGGTCTTGATAAATGTGCAAAAGCAACCTTTAAAGCAGGAAAGCTGCAGCATCAAGAAAATATCAGTCTGGGGCAGGGATGTGGTATAAAATAACTTGAGCAAGATGGAGTGTATAAATATTTGGGAATTGACGAAGAATCAAAAATAAAACATGAATAGATACAAATAAAACTTAGGAATACTTTAGAAGACTTAAATTAATCCTGAAAACAGCGTTGACATCTAGGAACAAAGTTCAAGCTATAAACCAATTTGCTCTGCCTGTCCTAACTTATGGTTTTGGAGTGACTGGCTCCAAAATGTGTTGGTTAGATTAGACAGGAAAGCAAGAAGGATGCTTCATGCTCTCCAAATGATTTATAAAACTCAATGCATACCAACATTATCTATTCCCCGTTCTGAAGAAGGGATGAGCCTTCTTCACATTAATTACATGTATACATCTGTAATTGCTTTTTCTGCACACATATCTGCTGACCTCACAAGATCCAAATGTGGTGAAAGTTTTGAAACATGAGAATAAATCTAAGATGACATTTCTGCTTAATCTAGCAGAAGCATATTGACATCAACCAGGAATGAAAATTAAACTAGAAGTAGATAAAAATCAGGTAGCAACTCAATGTGCCAAAAAACAAAAGAAAGAATGTAAGGTGAAGGACCAAATGATAATCCAAGAAAAGTGGGAAATGTATAAATATAGTTGCAAGTATACAAAACTTCTGGAAGAACCTTGTGTTGATCAGGATTGAATGCAAGGATGGTTAAGGAAAGGCAAATCCAAACCAAAAGATGAAAGGTTAATATTGGCAGCCCAAGAAAGTGGGCTACGTGTACGTTGGTTTACAAAGTCCATTAAACATGTGGGAGAAACAGACAAATATAGGTTTTGTAAAACAGAATTGGAAACAGTTGCACACCTTGTTGCTGGCTGTGACACACTAACTGCAGGAGAACTGTATACTGAAAGGCATAATTATGTGGCAAGGCTGTTGCACTGGGAATTGTGCAAAGATTATGGTACTGAAGTGTCTGAAAAACACTGGAAACATGATCCACAAAGCATCATAGAAAATGATGAAGTCTACATTACATGGGATAACCCATTACCAACAATTCAAAACATAGATGCTAGAAAACAGGATATAGTGGTCCATGAAAAGAAGACAAAAGTAGCATTGATAATTGAAATTGCCACACCCAGTGACTATAGTGCCTTGTGTACAGAGAGACACAAAGTCATAAAATATCAGGATTTGCAGGCAGAAATGAGGGCAATGTGGAAGGAAGATACCCAGACAATTCTAATAGTAGTAGGAGCAACTGGTTTATAAAAAAGAATCTGCAATAATATTTCGATATGTTACCAATACATGTAACCCTGTATGAATTGCAGTAAGAGTCAGTACTGGGCACATGCGAGAGCTGCACAGAGCACTTCTGGCTGACAACAAAGATTGAAACAATACTAATTTCATGAACTTTAATCATACTTTGACTTAGGAATGGGGTCCATTCTCGTTATGGTATTAGAAACCCAAGACTTGGGGAAATTAAAAAAGTTTTGTGATAGGTTTGTTCCAATTTTTAGGTAGAGTTTTTGATGTCTGCATGCACTATGCACCCATAGAATAATTTGGGGTTTACCAGAGTGGGCACTAGTTTTTCTGTGGCTGTAGGAATTAGATAGTGCCAGACTCTGTATAAGCTGTCAGTATGTATATCATGGTTTTATTAGTGCATGGAGCTAGTATTTTTCATTATCTTTTCTTCTGCATGCAATATACTGTATTACATTTCCACTTACATAAAATTTACCATTCTATTTCCACATTTGTAATTCTCTCCCATGCCACACGAAACCAACCATCTTACATATGTCATCTTTACCATCATTCTCAGCCCTCTTTATATATCCCAACACCTTTCTTCACAGTTCTTTCTAGCTGATCCATTCTATTTTTTCCATCCTCCCTTCAATGCCTAAGCTGAAAGCAGGGGTAAACTAAACCTTGTACAGGCCAGAGCACCTAACCGTCCCAGTTTATTTGAGTGACATTTACTGCTTTTTTAAACTTGTTTTACCTCATCTTCAAATCAATGCAACTCAAGCCCAATGGATCTGTTCAACTACCCAGTGTCTTGAGGATAAGTAGAAATGACACTGCCAATATACAAAATTGCAGCACAGTCATCATTTTCACTATATTTCACCAAACTAGCACCAGATTCCTCATTCTATCCACTTATTTGTTCATCCCTTGATCACCCATACCCTCATTCCATCACTCATTGCAACTGTCTCCTGTATAGTGGGGAAAACCTTTATTCAACCAGTACTTTCTTCCTGCAATTAAAGCAGAAGTCCTGGTCCAGCTCCGCCCTCCCACCAAAGAAGACAATATGATATCGCAGGCTCACCTTTACATAAAATCATTTTAATTCCACCAAGAACTAGATTGCAGGTTGCATCTTTCCCACACCTGTCAGTGACACTAGTCACTTGTACATGCAGAGTGACCTTCTGCATTCCTTTCTACTCAGTCAGTATAATAGAATATCAATAACCAATTAATCATTGATCAATATTCATTATTGTCTTTCTCTCTGCAAAAGGCTTGGAGTATCTCTGACCACCCTCCCCCTTTCAAAAATAGATGCAGTGAAAGAGGGCAGTCCTGCTTTGTTCTAATCTCTCTAGTCTGACCATTCTCAATCCCACCTGGTTAACTACCATATCTATGGAAGGTTTGCCATAAAACACCACCATACCTTGAATTAATTTGTCTTTAACTTTCATTTTTTCTTGTCACAAAATTCCTGAAGTCCCAGTCTACTATAAAAGGAACTTTAGAGATATTGTTGAACTTCCCCATTATTATAAATCTATTTCTTTTCTACTCAATCAATATAATTGAATATCGATGACCATAAATGCCACCTGACCCATCAACCTGTCATTCTAACATCTTCTCCAGCTGACACACAAAGTATAATTGCATCCACATACAACAACATAAAAAGCCAATAATTTCCAGCGACTCTACTATTTTTCTTCCATTCAAGGAGTACAGCTGCATGTTCCCATCATTTAAAGTACATATTGGCTTGTCTGAATCAATTATTCATCAAATATCATTTCTTCTAATTTCTGCTTCTCTTTCTACAGCACTTTATTCCATATCTATATCAAATCCACTGTATTTTACTTTCTACTGATCACTTCTTATTCAACATCTTTGTACATATAATCTCACATAAAGCAAAGCAATCACTTCTGCTGTCTTCTCTTCTTAATTTACTCTTTCCTCACAACAGTCTACCACTGCAACTAATATTGTCCATTTCCTCAGATTGTTTATTTTCTATGCCACCAAAAACTCAACCACATCATCTTGCCTCTTCCTGAAAACATCACTTTACCTGTGTTGTTCTCTATTCTCTAGTCCTGTACTGCAATTCCTTCTTATTCACTATCCATGCCTTCTAGATTTTGTCTTTCTCTCTTTTTGGCAGATCCTTAAGCTCCTTTATCCCTGCATTAACTCTTTTTGAGCTTATCCCACTTCACCTTCTGTTGTATCTTCCTACACACCTTATCCTCTATCAAAGTCCCTTCTGTGCTGTCTATCCACTTCCTTTTTGCACTCTTCAGCACTCACCATACATCCAGCTTCTGTTTCTCTCACTGTCTGACCCAACCACAAACAGTGGCATTGTATATAGATGACAAAAGCAAAAAATTCCCCATTCTCCACTTCAACAACCTTCTCCAATATTCCTGTTCACAAAAATATATAGGTAAATAACATTTAAAAAACAAATAAAATAACTCTGTTTTACTCACTTGCATGCATTCCTCAAAAAAAGATGTATTGTTCATTATTTCCATGTACATCCACAGACTCACTCCTCCCTAACACCTCTGCCAATTGTAAATGACAACCTTTTATTAAATTCCATCTTAATTGAATTCTCAAATGACTTAGCCATCCTGCAGGAAGGATTGCCCCAAATAAATAACTGATTCCAAATTCATGGAGAGAAACAAAATGCATTATTGTATCCATTGAGAAGTCATCCACCCCAGGGAACTACCATACTGACAATGCACCCCTAAGAGTTAACCTAGTTGTTTGGGACTTGTAACCTTATGTGGACAGTGACCTAACTTTTGACCAGCATATGCCTATTGCTATAAGAAAGTCTTTCTATATTGCACAGCTTATAAACAAAATGATTGTGTCTAGATATAGTGATGCCATTGTCCCCTTTTACTCAGCCCTCTTTAGGCCAGTCATTGAATATAATGCCCCCTTTGTCATGACTCTGTCCAGACACATGCAGCAAATGGAATGCTAACAGTGATACCTTACTAAACGTATACAAAGCTACACTCACCTACATGGACCCACACAAAGCTCCTTCACTATACTCGGTATCCTGCAGAATCCTCAGAAGTAACCTGTATCTGGTTTACAAAGCATTTTCCAACCCTACACACATGACTTTACTCCACATCAGCAAGGTAAATAGCATGAAAACTTCTCAGTCTAGGGATATAATTCTCTTCTGCAACATCAACAGAATGGTTTAAAGGGGGAGGTATATCTTGCAGATGATACAGCTAAATTGGAACAGACCCCACCCTCCGTCCACATAAAATATAGCCAATCCCTGTCCATATTCAAACACAGCTTAGACCTGTGGATGGGAAACAGAAAATATAACCCCAGGACTGCACATCATACAACTAATGGGCAGAGGCAGCTCTAAAATGCTTTATCCCATGCATGGGTCCCCTCAAATTATTTGTGGTATGATCACAGTTATGCTCAGTAGGGATAATATAGAATTATCAACCATGGGGTTCGGAAAGTCAATCATTAAACAAATGGGATGGGTTAATTTGAGTATAAAAAGTGAAAATGGTTAGGCCTAAAATGGCCTGCAAGGGTAGCTAGCCTAGTACTTATCTGTGAACCTATGAATGTATAATAAAGACCACAGCAGATTGCTCAACCTGATTAAAGTCCCTGACCTTTCTTTCAATTGACAGATATTCTTATAAAATTCCTTAAATACCTTTCTGTCATCCTTAATTGTCCTATAGACTGTATCTACAATCTTTCTCACCACTTCTATATCATATTTCACAAAAAGGTACTTCTCCTTCTTGTTTTGTATGTCTCTCTAAAATAAGGCAAACACCCATACATGTTCCTCCCTTGAAAGAGTTATCCTATTTCTACCTCAAACTTTTTCTACTTCAACTTATGCACGTGTCTTCATTCAGCTTGTTGTCTTGGAAAATGACCGACACTCTCTTCTTCCCTTCTGTGACATATTCCTTATGATGTTATTCAACCCCCTCCATTTCATGTCATTATTATAATTATCCTTCTATTATTTTTCCCATTCCTGTCTCAATCAAAGACATTCAAAAGTACTCAAACTTCAGACAACTGCCTCAAGGCACACCTTTTCACCCATACAAAGTGCAGCTGCACTCACACAGGTCATGCTATATGACCCTTGCAGCTCTCTCACACCCCTTTATCCTTATTTCATCCTTCCTTATCTTGTCATCCCCTCACTTACAGCGTCTCATTCATCCTACCTCCCTCTTCTCTTTGCATGTCAAACAGTTCCTCTCCATTCTACTCCTCTTCCCACTGCATTCTTCTTTCACCATTTCTCTGTCTTCCTCCCATGGTATCCTTACCTGCAAATATTCTCACTTGCCTCTTCTAATGTCATCATACCTTACTATATAATGACATGCTGCTATCTCTGAAGCATAAGCCATCTCAGTCATTATGTCTATATTTTATCCAAAAAGCTCTGCTAAGCATAAGTCAATTTTTATCCATGTTTTGACATTGTAAACTGCTTCTTGAATTAAGTGTAGTAGCATATTCTTGTATTTATAAATATATATGTATTTTTCTATATATTTGCATTTGTAAATATGTTCTGTTCATTCTATATATGATCCTATTCACCTGGACTGTGCCTGCAAATGGTCCACTGAGATCAGTGTACTACCCTGGTAAATGACTAAATACATACTTATCTGTATATGTATATGCTAATGTAAGTATTGTTGACTATAAGTTATTCTGATGAAGCTCTTCCACCTGAATAAGAATGAAAGCTTAATCGTCTATTCAGTGTCTGAGTTTTTATTTCCTTTCTACTAGCTCAGTCTTAATTACTACGCCTAAAAGAAGTCTGAATTTATATATGTATATCTATATCTATATGTATATCTATATGCATATCTATCTATATCTATATCTATATCTATATCTATATCTATATCTATATCTATATCTATATCTATATCTATATCTATATCTATATCTATATATAAACTGTCCTCTTCCCCAGCATATAAATACAAATGATGGTCCTCTCATTATTAAATTTAATGTCAGTATAGCATACTTGTTAAATGAGAGTACAACTTTGCAAAAGTATTTTAAAACCTCATAAATTGGAATGACAGAAAAACAAATTTAGTGCAAATACCACTAGCATTCGGACCTGTGTGATTACTCATACCATTGGCTAACAGACATAATACACTCTTGATAATTCCACATACCAATCATGCAACTTTTATTAAGAATTTCCTTTAAAGTCAACAGAACATTCCATGAGAATTATATGCCTGAGAGCTGTCTACACTGAACTGTGCAGCCTCAGTCTTCGTCAAATTCTATCTATAAATTATTGTCTCCTTTCACCTCATACAGCGTCATATTAATTCGGCATGTGGTCTGATTTACTGCACATTAGTAAAAATTATAGAAGTAAAGCAGATGAAACTGGCAGGACTACATACTGCAGATTATTTCCTTCTGTTTGAAGATGAGTGCCAAAAAAATAAGAGCATAAACCAAAAATTAAAACTCATAAAAAACTGTACTCAGCACAGTGAGCAAAAAAAAAACACATGGACAAGAAGGAGCTTTTCATTTATTATGCCAGTTAAGCACTTTCATCCTGCAATATAGGACTTCATTAGAACTGGGGTACATGATCAATATAATGTTTAAATAGCAAATTCAGTAAGTCACATGACTGAAAACAGACCAGTCAATGAAGTAATTCAATAAAATAGTGTAACGGTATATAAAACACCTTAATAATTCATGAATAAAATACAAATACATTTTTCATGCTTCAAATTAGTAAAATAATTATTTAATAATTTCTATTTTATAATATACAAAATACTTTATTATAATTTAGCCCCTCAAAACTTCAAAAACGCTATTTAAAGAAATAGCTTCATTTAAACCTGGTGGCTCACTGGCATTTAATCTCACCTGCCAAAGCAATTCATGATATTCTAATGCATACTCTTATGGACCTCTTCTGGGACTCTGTATCACTTGTTCAAGTACTAAAAAATAGAATTTCTTATTAATACTGCACACTAATTTGAGCTCATATAATATGTTGAACTTTTTCTTCCATTTATTATCATGATAATGCTCTTGTATCCTTTTCTTTAAATAACATTCAGTTTTATCACTATAAAAGCATGTCACAGGTCACAAATCACAGGATAGACCACTACCTTATTATTGCAATCATAATGTTTGGTAAATCTAAACTTATACCTAGTTGTGTTCAAAAAACAGACCATTCCCTCAAATATAAATTTAAATTGTGGACAAGACCCACATTTTCTGGTCCTACCCTAGATAAATCATCTCTTCCTAAATTCAAACATCCAATCTTTTCATTTTTTTAATTATGGGGTGCCATATAAATGTAAAATGTAGCTTAACATGTAATTTGTCATTAAGTTCCTTATAATGAACAAATATACTCCATTTTTTTATATTAATGATTTAATGATGTGGCTTGCTGTACCATATTTAATACACATGCTATTTTCATAATTGCATATGTCCTGATTTATCAATAGAATAATCATAATGTAATACAGTTCCAAGGATGGATGTAAACTTGTCTACCCTGTAATAATTTCATTCTTAACCTCAGTGAGCATATCAGTAGGATACCCCCTTTCTATAAACATACTACATAAAACTTCCAATTCATTCTTTAAATCATCATCATTTATCCTTTAAACTAAATTAAGTGAGAAAAAATGGAGTATGTTTGTCTACAATAAGGAACTTAATGAGGAATTAGGTGTTAAACCACATTTTATATTTACAAGGCAAACATTTGAAAAGAGTGGATGTTTGAATTCAGGAAGGGAGGTTTTTTCTAGAGTATGCACTACAATGTAAATGTATATTTGAGGGAATATACTATTTTTTTGGACACAACTAATTATAAGTTTAGATTTATAAAAACATTAAAACTTATCTTTGTATTTTATTTATGAATTATTAAGGTTTTTATATCACTTTACACTATTCTATTGTATTACTTAATTGTTTGGTCTGTTTTAAGTTGTGTGACTTACTGAATTTGTTATTTAAATGTTATAATGATCAAGTACCTCAGTTCTGATAAAGTCCTATATTGCAGGACAAAAGCGCTTAACTTGGATAATAAATTAACTGATCCTTCTCTTTCTGCTCATGTGTTTTTTGGCTGACTGTGCCAAATTTAGTTTTTTATGAGTTTTAATTTTCAACCTCTGCTCTTATTTTTGTGGTTAATTGTGTTAATTTTGAGAGCATAGCCATGTCCTCACTGGAGCTGTTTGAGACTGGGCAAAATAATGTACTTACGCAATATATGACTCACAATCTTCATATTAATATTAATTACACTTCTTTTCTTGTGGGTCAATTAAACAAGTTGGTGGAGCTTCTCACACAATAGTGTTCAAACATTGTTTTTTTTTCCCATTATGTTCCTGCCAAACTGTAAGGCATTCACATGACGGTGGCGTTAACATTACATCACTTCTCTGACAAGTTCTGGAACATCATTACACTCTTTGCACTGCACCTCTGGGAGACAAAGAAACACTTTCCACCTACATGTTGTCCCTCATTGGTGATTGAGAAATCTCATAGTTCTAAGCAACTACAGAATGAATCTTCAATTCCAACATGCAGTTTTAGTGGATGTGAGAAAAGAGTGTGGGCATACTCACTTGGTTCATTCTGTGGAACATACAAGCATTACCAATTTATGTAATTTTAACTCCTGACTTTGTAATGATCCAGTGTTAAGCACATTACTGGACTGCTTAGGAAGACATTTGACATCACTTCTCTGACAAGTTCTGGAACATCATTACACTCTTTGCACTGCACCTCTGGGAGACAAAGAAACACTTTCCACCTACATGTTGTCCCTCATTGGTGATTGAGAAATCTCATAGTTCTAAGCAATTACAGAATGAATCTTCAATTCCAACATGCAGTTTTAGTGGATGTGAGAAAAGAGTGTGGGCATACTCACTTGGTTCATTCTGTGGAACATACAAGCATTACCAGTTTATGTAAATTTAACTCCTGGCTTTGTAATGATCCAGTGTTAAGCACATTACTGGACTGCTTAGGAAGACATTTGACTCTCAGCTATTATTTTTTGAAAAGAAGCATATTAAATTTAAGTCCCTACAGCTTGATAATGTATATCTAATGTATTGTTTACCTGTTAAATGAGTGCCTAAAAGTCTAAGAGTTTACAAGTTTCCTAATGGAGTTCAGGCAAGGACAGAACTGCACTGTGATTTGGCTAAGATTTTCAGTGAATGTGGCTTTACAATTATAACACTGATACTTATTGACAATGAAAAACTAATGAATAAGTTGTTGGATGTTAATTAATGTATTAAGCAGGAATTATTATTTGACAATAAAAGTAGATTTAATAATGGTGTTTTAGCAGATTTGAAAAGTCTGTTGATAGCAACAAAGACAGAAAATGTAAGAAAAGTATTAGGGGTGAACATGAGTATTTTAACAATTCTTCACACCCTTTACCTAAGAGTACCTTTAATAGTAATTATGGTCTAGACTATACAACACATGAAAATATAATTGATGAGAATGATCATAACCATTTTTAAGTTTCCCTGAACCATAGCCTGTGAGGAGGTTGGAGAGAATAGCCCAGTGAAACAGAGTGGAAGCTCAAGGGATGACAAACAACAGGAACCAGTTTCATTAGGGTAAAGACAGAGATGGAGGGAAAAGACAGAACTAGATAATTTTAGTTCAGCCACTACTCCTTGTCCCTCTGCTCCCCCCACCCTCATTTTTCTTCTTTCCATTCTCATCCAGATTGTTTTAATGCTTTTGATCTTTCTAGTTTAGATGGACAAAGTGTAACTGTCCTAACTGCTTATAAAGGATTTACAATCTTCATTTACAGTGATTTAATAATTGATTGTAGATATTTTGATTTTTTTTTTAAAGTATTCACCTTTGTCCCCAGGCATAGATTGGTGATAGGTGAATTAATACTAAACCTTAAGATGTATGCTAGAAAATGAACATTATTTTTTTTTATTTTCTGCAATTAATGAGTCTGCATCTCAAGATTTTTCAATGAGAACATCACCGCATTGAATACTGAGTAGATAAAAGTACTTTAATCCTCCACTACATTCCTTGTTATCTTGATCTGAGAAATAATGTACTAATGACTTGAGATGGTTTCTTTTGAAATAAACTAGGTTTAGGTATTATAACTTAACCAAGGATGAAAATTGTGTAATGGTTGAATCAATTAATAATAATTCAATTAGAATTATGAAACCTGATATAGGTGGGGGTATAGTGCTGATGACTGATTATCCCAGTAGGATATTCAGTCTTTCTAAATAATGATGTGCAGTAAGTAAGGATTATGAGGAATAAAATTAATGTAGCCCATCATAACATTGATTTATTTTTATGATTTATTATGTCAAGGGGGCTATAGATAATCATCTTTATAAGTTTTTGTATGTTGAAAATCTGAATATTCCTAATATGTTTGGCATTTCAAAGGTCCATAAGGATTTGATCGATCTGCCATTCCATCTTATAGCTGCTGCCAGTGGTTCACAAATTCATCCATTGGTGCTTTATGTCAATAGGAAGGCAAGGCAGTTTAGGTACAACCGTCCTTACATTCTTAGGGATTTTTGAGATTTTTCAGAACATACTAAATCAGAGTATTTTTACAAAAATTTTTTATTAATGACTGTGAATTTTGTTGATTTATTTTCATGTATAACTCATGATACTGGTTTAGATTGGTTCAATGAAGCACTTTGTACTTATGACCATTTACCCAATATACATATTAATATTATAGTAACATTTATGAAAATGATGCTTATGAAAATTTTAATTTATTTTGAATGGGGTATTCTAAACAAATCAGTGGTGGGAACAGCTAGTGCCCCCCTTTATTTGATGTTCTCATATAGTATTGGGGGCACAGTTTTTTTAATCTAGAATCTATGACTACATTGTGACCTTTTTACATTTTTGGGTGATATATTTTTTTTTTATTTGGAAGGGTAATATACATTAATTGATTGATTTTGTTAACTATATTAATACTACCACTGATTTTTAAGAATCTCCTATAGTGTTTCAGGTACAGGTATTAATTATTTAGATGTTTTAATTATAAAGGATTTTGAATTAGGTAAATTTAAATCAAATATATTTAGGACTCCAAATTTTCTAATTGTTATTTTCATTTTCAAAGTTGCCATCCATTTAAACAGAAAAAGAGTTTGGCTAAAGGACCAATGGCTTTCATAGCTAGAATCATCTCTGATGGTGACAATTTAAAGAATGAATTGGAATTTTTATGCAATATGTTTATAGAAAGGGAATATCCTATTGATATGCTCATTGAGAATAAGAATGAAATTATTACAGGTAGACAACACAAGTTTAGGTCCATCCTAGGAACTAGCTTACATTATGATTATTCTAATATTGATAAAAAGGAAGGACATATAAAAAGTTATGAAAATAACATGTGTTTTAAATATGGCACTGACAGCCACAACATTAAATTATTAATAGACAAAAACTGGGTGTATTTGTTCATGATAAGGATCATAATGGGAAATTAGGTGTTAAACTGCATTTTACATTTACAAGACACTGCAATATTAAAGAAATTTTGAAAAAAAGTGGTTGTTTGAATTTTGGAAGTGATGTTTTGTCTAGGGTAGGCACTTGAAAATGTGGAGCTTATCCACAATATAAATTTATATTTGAAGGAATGGACTGTTTTTTGAGCATGACTAGGTATAAGTTTAATTTTGCCACACTTTACAATTGTAAGTGGCTGGTCTATTTTGCATTTTGTGATCCACATCATGCTTTTTATTTATTTACCATTTGTTAAGTGGGAAAGTCCGACTTGGAACAAAGCCAATTTTCAGCAGAGGCCCAGGGAGAAATGCTCCAGATGCATGTCCTTGTAATGTGGGCAGAAACTGGAGCACCCAGAGGAAACCCACATGAGCACAGGGAGGACATGCAGACTCTGCACAGAAGGCACTCCAGCCAAGAATAGAACTGGAGAAGCTCTTGCTGTGAGACGACAATGCTACTGATGCACCACTGCACCATCCACATTATGCTTTTTATATTGGTAAAATTTAATATTATTAAAAGAAAAGGATACAAGAAAATTATTATATATATTAGAAGAAAGAGTCCAATGCATAATATTGGCACAAATTAGTGTGTAGCATTAATAAGAAATTCTATCTTTTAGTGCTTGAACAAGTGATACAGAATCCCAGAGGATGTCTTGGGAGTATATATTAGGATATCATGAATTTTTTGGCAGGTGAGATTAAATCCAATTGAACTACCAGGTTTAAATGAGGCTATTTGTTTGAATAGTATTTTGGCTAAATTATAATAAAATATTTTGAATACCTTGCTTCTAACAAAGATAGATGATCTAGAAAATAGATCAAGAAGAAATAACATCAGGATCTTTGGGCTACCAAACAACTTGGAAGAAAATAATCTGGAGAAAATTTTACAGGTCCCTGAAGCACTTTCTTTTGGCATAGAAAGAGCCCGCAGGTCCTTGTCTTCCTCTAAAAATGCCAACAGTAATTCGACTAAATCTGTCATAGTTAAATTTTTATCCACTCATGATAAAGAAATAGTTTTCAAGACAGCCTGGTCTAGATCACCCATTAAATACAAGGACAACATAAGTCATTTTGACAATGACTATTCTTCATCCGTCATATCAAAATGGAAACAGTTCTTACTATTTCTCAAAGAACTTAAAAAAAACACAAATAAAGGCTCACCTGCTTTTCCCTGCAAGGCTGAAAATTTTCCTTCAAGATGGTCCGAAGATATTTGAAGAACTAGATGCAGCCATTAACTACATAAAAGCTAATAAAATATTGGAAAAAATAGATGAAATGGACTGGGCCAGTTCAAATCTTAAAAGGATTACTGAAAATGGTAACTAGAAAACAGTTGAACATAAGAAATGTAAAAAATATATATATATATAATTTTTTTTACAATATGGACTTTATATTTTCCTTTTACATAATTTTTTTCTTATGACCTATTAACTAGTTATATAGATGAATGTAATAGCTATTAGCATTTATATGTATTATTTCCCTTTTACTAATATTAGTTCTCTATATTTTAGATATTTTTAAGATATAATTTAATATAAATCTTATATAAATATGCTTTAATAACATTCTACCTTGTCAAGGTTAAAGCGAGAGAATAGCGGGGGGGGGGGGAAGAAATACAATATATACTAATATTCATTAAGCTATAGTTTATTGCCCCATAATTGCTTAAGCTTTTTAATATATCGGCTTCCTAGATTTATTATTATTTTGCTTATACTTGTCAAGTAGTCATTTTTGTTCTAATTATATGTTTGGCATTCTGGTTGTTGTTCTATTTGTTTAAATAACAATAGAGAGTTTATTTGAATAGTTTAAGTTTACTTTCATCATAATCTTTTTATTATATAACCCTTTGTAGTTACAGGAAATGTGTGTTGGGTGGTTTCTTAGAGAATGGGGATTCCTTATGGTGTTGCTGGTTGCTTTTGTGCTGCTATTTAGTGCAGTCAGCTGTATGCCCATAGGCGTGTATCAGGGAATTTCTTGCTTTTTTATTTGATTACACCCATATGGTTTTTGTTATATGTTTGGGCTAGAAGGCTTGATTTGATCCCCTTTTAATTGATGTTGGAACTGTCTTGTTGGCTTCTATTCATTGGTGGCTTTGGGTATGTAGCAGACCCAAAGATTCAATGGATTTGAGGGTATTTTTTTATTATTTTTTCTTCTCCTCATTTTTTCCTTCATTGGTACATAATGAGAGTTCTGGTTGTTCCTGGAGGGTCTCGTGCAGCTCTCGGGCCTCTGTAAGCCTTGATTTGTTGTCTAAATAACTTACAGTTTTCTGCTGAATCTTCTGAATCTGTTTATTCCATCTTCAACTCGGCGCTCTGACTGCACACATCTCTGACCAGCTACAAGAATTGCATGACATCACTGACAACTCGGCGAACCTCTAAAAAGGAAGTACCTGAATTATAAAGGATTCTATGGACTTGTAGAAGTACTCTTTTATTGTGAAAATATCTGTACACAATTGAGTATCTCAGTAGTGTACCCAGTGGCAAATATTGATATGGACAATACCATTTTGTAGTTCTACAAAAATAGATTTGAAGACAAGAAATTTAACAGGTAGAGTTCAGTTGTACAGCATCTATGTTTAATTTGTAGTCATTGCAGCAATAATATTCTTTGATGACTTCTTGTCTTTTGGACTTAAACTTGTAGATGCTGTGTTCTTGATAATAATTTTAGTACATACAAGTAAGTGTAGTACAGCTAATAGTTGTTCGGATGTGAGCACATTGTTGTGTCAAATTGCCCATTTAATTCTGCATAGTAGAGTGATACACTGAAGGAGCAACTTAGAAACATTTTAGATAATTTCCATTTGTACTATAGACCTTGAACTGTCATACAGATTTCACAATGTGACATATTGAATAAGAAACTCAAAGCCATTTATGAGTTAAGTTAACATTTATATAGAAATGTTAATAATATATAATTAACATATAGTATTTGCTGGTCTATATTTAAACTTTATTCAGTTTACTGGCTTTGAGTTCTGTTTTATTATTTTGTCTTGTGGAGAAGATCAATAGTTTAATTAGTCTGTTCAGTTGTCAAAACATAAATTGAATAGTGCTTGTATATTGTTGTAGCCACACTGAATCTTACTGTGTTTAGTTATGTGTGAGGATTCCTTGCATCCATGGTCCTTTACTTGTTGGTATCGCTGCTTTTTCAAATATTCTGTTAACTTTTTTTTGTTTGTTTTGTGTGAAGTTCCACTATATGCCATATAACCTTTTCACTTTGACCTTGAAGTAGCACTGTTGCAATATTGTGTCTTGTCATTGAATGCCTAATCATCTTTGTGGATAATGAAGCACACTAGTTGGGAGGATAGATGAAAGTTTCACATCCCTATTTGTAAACTGTCTAGTTTAACTTAGATAGACATAGTTTTTGCCTTCCTTATATGTGTGTCTAGATTTTTTCATAAAATAAAAATGTATAGGTTTCTATACTTTTACTGATATTCAATGAGGAATGCGTCCAGGAAATAATGAATGAATAAAATATTTAAAAATTGGTTCATGTATTTGGAGCTTTGATCACATTTTTAGTGTTGGGAGGTTGTTTACTTTAGGTACTCCCTGAGATGATCATAAAATACTGGTTCCAAAACAGAAGCTAGCCCTTGCAGAAAGTTGATAACAGTAACAATTTATGTTATGTGTTTGTACATACATAAAATAACTACTATATTTGCTTCACACATACGAATTCCATTCAATTTTATAATGTTTAATATTCTTAGTTAGGGCACATATTTTTTACAACCTGTTAATTTTGGTTTGTCAGCAGTGTGTGTAAATGTGTAATATGTACATGTTGTGGTTGCGATGATGTGCAGGTACCAAGTAAATTAATAAGTAAATAACTCCAACACTGATTTAGTGGTCATGACACTCTTGAATAGGTGCTGTCCAAGTACAGACATTTGATTAACCAAAGGAAAGATACTACCAAACATCATTCAAATTATTGTGGTATGTCCAGAGTGTTATTATTTCCAGTTACCTTATTTTTGTTTATCAACTATGTAAGGATAAGAAGTCACCGAATGTAACAAGACATATTGCAAATTTTGCTCCCCACTTCTATATAAAACTGCCTTGCTGCTTTTATTTATTTAAAAAAAAATTAAGTTAGATCTGTAAACTAATTTGTCTTTTTTGACTAATTGTGAGATGTGGACATTATGATGCTTTCTGGTATATAAACTAATTTTCATGTTACATTAGGCAAATTTAAATTTGGGGTAATCTATTTCTCCTACATTCTTAGTAATGCTTTAATATATCTTTTTATTGAATTATATAGCATAGCTTTTGGTCATATCTAAATAACTCAAAAGATAATAAGAAATATAGTTTCTTCTCCTATACAATCTATTTCAAATCAATAATGCTAATAGCAATGATATTAATGTTTAACAGTCATGTGATACATTCATATATTGAGCTGACTACAGAAACTTCAGAACAAAGTAAAATTATAATACTAGATATTCTCTTAGGTTTATAGATCTATAAATAATTTATTTAATTGGTTATGATTTCACTAGTTTAAATATTATTCTGGAAATTAGATTACAGCAACTATAAAAACTTTAGCTGCAAACATGTTTCTAGTTGTTTTGATTTTTAGTCTATAATATATTTACAGACTTATAGATTTATGTATAGCCTTTTCTAGAAATTGTAATAATTGCTTGACCTTTGACAATATTTAATTATGGGAAACTTTAAAATATCTCCTTTTTGATATAATTATTTTAGTTTAATGGCCCTTTTAACAATAATAATAATAAATAAACTAGAGAGTGTTGAAATATTTTGCTTTTTTTAAAAAAACTGTAAGTAGTCAAGAATAAATCTAACTATTAATTTTGGTAGTTTATCATACATGAAATAAAACTTCTTTTAATTTAAGCATCATAAAAGTACTGATCTTATGTAATTACAACAAACATATTTGCTTTTTGCAGTTGGTCATTATACACTTGATTTATATTATTTTTATGTTGACTTTAAATAATACTGGTGTTATTTGTTATACTTAATTATATTAATAAGCATTTAGTAACTTTATAACAACTTAAATACTTTTGTAATTTATTCTTACGTCAACAAGTTTTAATAGTTAAAACAAAATTCCACTCGAATCAGACAGTCACTTGTAACCAGGAAGTAGGTTCGGTTGCAGTAAAGGCTGTCTTCCCCAATATATAGTTCATTAAAACACCTCCAATAACTCCACCATAAATGTAGTACTTGTAGCAATAATCACCATCGACGGCTCAAAACGAATAAGTTCTTTTCATAGTTTAGTACTAGGCTATCTGCCCTGGGGCATTTGTAAGCCTAGCCATAGTGATGTGGCTTTTGCCACCCCATGAAATGGTACAAAAATGTACAGAATAAATTTAGAATACTGTGCCTCTGTCTAGTAGTGACACAATGAAGGTCCCCTTATATAATAGAATTAGTTTACTGTGCCCCTGTCTAGCAGTGACACAGATGTGACCCCTGGGGTAAACTTACGATCTCCCATCCACTCATCAAGATTTCTCTTGAAGAGAGTCAGTGAGGGGCTCTGCCTAATATGAACTGGGATCTTGTTCCAAAGCATGGGAAGCCTCTGGGTTATGAATCTATCCCTCCAGCATGTCCTATTCATACTTGTGCCGAGGTTTAAGTCTTTAGCTCTCATGGTCCTGATGGATTTGGATTTTTTGAGTTGGAGCATGTCCATCAGATCCTGATTGGACATGGCCTTGTACATCAGGTAGAGATCACCTCTGAGCAGGCGGTATGCTACTGAATAGAGCTGAAGTTTCTTTAGTCTGGCAGAATAAGACATATGTTGGAGACCCTTGATCCTCTTGGTGAGGTACTTTTGTGGTCTCTCCAGCTGTTGCAAATGCCGGGTGAGGTACATACCAAATGGGGCATTGTACTCAATTATGGGTCTGATGAGGGAGGAGTATAGGGGTACAATGACATCCTTGGATCTGGATGTGAATCCCTTCATGATGAGGTGTGCAAGGTAGAATGTTTTTCTAACCACTTTGGCAAAATGGGTGTCAAATGAGAGGTTGCTGTCGACTTTGGTCCCTAGGTCTCTGATTTCTTTTTCTGTACTCAGTGGTTTGCTGTCTATGTGATAATTTGTGGGTACTTTGTTTTTCCCAAAGGGGATGACTATACATTTTTTGGCATTTTGTTTAAGGCCATGACTCCGGCACCAGTTGTCTGTTTCTGTGAGGCCTTTTTGTAGGATGTATGTGTCCGCTGGTGTATCGACTATAGCGCCTAGTTTGCAGTCATCTGCGAACTTTGTCAGCCACAACCCTCCCAGGTTTGCTTTAACATCTGAGAAATAAATGCCGAACAAGAGGGGTCCCAGGACAGATACCTGTGGGACACCACTTGTGACTGGCTTTGAGTCTGACATTGCTCCAGCAATTTTAACTTTATGGGTTCTGTCCTTTAGCCAGTTTGAAACCCATCTAGTGACATAAGGGAGCTTATCTATGATGCCTGGGTGGGGTATTGTGTCGAAGGCCTTAGCCAAGTCCAGGTAGGCTGTATGGACTGCTTTGCCCTCATCAATGGCTCTAGTGACTGTTTTGAAAAAGTCAACCAGGTTCAAAAGGCAGGATCTGCCCTTTACACAGCCGAACTGGGTGGGGTCAAGTGTCTGTAGGTCCCCTATGTCTCTGTTTATGAGTTCCATAATGATTATTGCCATGGCTTTGCAGACCAGGCTGGTTAAGCTTATGGGGCGGTAGTTCCCAGGGTCTGTAGAGGTACCCCCTTTGTGGAGTGGGACCACTGTTGCTGTACGCCAGTGTTCAGGTACATATCCTGTAGTAAGGCTAAGGTTAAATAGCATTTTTATATGCGGGTTTAGCTCCTCTTGGAGTTCACGTAGCACGCAACCCGGGATACCGTCAGGTCCCATTGATGCTGTGTTTTTAGCTTTGTTGAGGGCGGTTCTCACTTGGACATCTGAGATGACAGGGAGATTACATTCAGCTGGGATAAGTAATTTCAATCCAATATAACACACAGTGAAAGAACGTATTTAGCGCTTTCGTCTCCCACCGGAGACATCTTCAGAATCAATAAATCATGTTCATATCACTCCTTTTATATTAAAAACAGTCATTGTCAACAATTAATTCCAATTATATAATTAATCAATCAAATAATGAATGAGTAATAATGAATGAGTAATAGAAGTACTAGGCTGGCTGTACAATTCGTAATGAAGATATTTTTCTCTTGTATTATATATGGGAAAGTTACAAAAAGGTGCAATACCTTTAAACATACAGGAATATAATTAATATGAAAAAATAGTATCCTAGACATTTTATTAATACACACACAGACACTGGGTAAAAAAACTTTTTATATAAAAATCTTTTTTACATAGGGGTTTATTTATTTATTTATGTATTTATGTATTTAATATATATTTATATTTACATCTATTTTTTTTATATTTTTTATATATATACATGAACATTTTTTGTAAGCATATGCATCTGATTAAATACATTATGATATTGAATAGATAAATATTAAATAAACAATATTTGTTTTAGGGTGGGAAGTAGTGACACCTGCTTTAGGTTGTTATGTAAAAAATATTTTATGGAATAGTTCATGGAATTTTATATAAAAAAAGTTTTTTTATATAAAAAGTTTTTTTACCCAGTGTCTGTGCGTGTATTAATAAAATGTCTAGGATACTATTTTTTCATATTAATTATATTCCTGTATGTTTAAAGGTATTACACCTTTTTGGAATTAATTGTTGACAATGTTTTTAATATAAAAGGAGTGATATGAACATGATTTATTGATTCTGAAGAAGTCTCTGGTGGGAGATGAAAGCGCTAAATCCGTTCTTTCACTGTGTGTTATATTGGATTGTTTTATATTGGACTGTGTTACAATAAAAGAGCTTATTCGTTTTGAGCCATCAATGGTGATTATTGCTACAAGTACTACATTTATGGTGGAGTTATTGGAGGTGTTTTAATGAACTATATATTGGGGAAGACAGCCTTTACTGCAACCGAACCTACTTCCAAGTTTTAATAGTTAACCTAACACAAGTTATTTTTTTCAGCTTTTATTTGCATAACATTAACATGTATATCAGTAAGCCATGTTTCTAATGGTGAAATAGTTAATATTTCAGAACATGATAGAAATTTGCTGCTAGTAGGAATGTTAATTTGAGTGATTAACGTCACTCAAATTAGAAGTTTTTAACTCCAGGTGGGTTTTAAAGGGTTTTATTGTTAGAAATTGTTGTTATAATCTTCTGATAATAATTTTTCAGATGTTCACTAAAATATGTATAAAGGTAAGTTATTTAAATATTTATCTTATACAATTTTCAAGCATATTATACTCTATAATTTGCTGTATTCCCTTCCTTTTTCTATTATCATTGTACAAGCTAATATTTAATAAAAGTCTTAATAAGAATGTATTTCAATCCAACAAATTTACAAAATGACATCACTTCATTGTATTTCTCTTAATATAAACAGACTAAATAATCCTAACAAGAGAAGGTCTTTGAATAAATATCTACAATTACATAAGTCACAATTAATTTTTCTTCAAGAAACTCATATGATAAAAGATGACATTTCCAAATTAGAATATAAATCTTTTTCAATTCCTGTTAGTTCTGAGCATTCTAAAAAAAAGAGGTGTAGCAATACTATGGAATGACAAATTACCACAACCTAAAGTAATAGACACATACAAAGATAATAAAGTTATAGTAGCTTCTGTTATCATACAATTCAATAATTTAATACTTTAATAAACATGTACTGGATTCCAGGCTTTGGACAGACTTCAGCACAACATATTGATTGCATTATTCAATTTTCTAAGGGCAATATTATCTTAGCTGGTGATTTTAATTGCATTTTTAGTAGTTCTGACTCTACTTCTAAAGGTAAGAGAAAACTTTCGAGCTCAGCTAGATTATTAAAAGAGTTTACTAGTTCTTATTTATTAAATGATATTGGTAATTATGCTGATCCAAAATCACTATTCTATACTTTATTTTCACATAGACACAACACATATTCAAGAATAGAGTTTTTACCTCACACATTCTAACAGATTCTTTAAGTAATGTAAAAGTTATTACATATCACTTTTCAGATCACAACTCTATAACATTTGATATATATATATTCATACTAGTGCAAATGTTCAGATAAAAAAACATATTAGGAGAAATTCATACTTTTTTCAATTTTAGTGTCAACAACAATACATCTGAAATGTTTAATTGGGATGCAATGAAGGCATACCTATATGGCAGAATAATTGATTGGTACAAGGAAAAAAAAAGACTTTTATGGGATAAAGATTTAAAAGAGATCCAAACAAAACTAGATATCATGAATGTTGAGTTATGAAAAAATCTACAAGACAAATCCAAATTGGATGAATTAAAAAACCTTAAATAAGTATCTTGACATTCTTAACCATAAAACTATGATTAGTCTAGAGAAATATAAATGTATTAATTTTTCAATGAATCTCAGATCTTTGAATATATTATCCAATAAAATAAAAATATTGAATAAATTCAATCACATTAAAGAAATATATTCACCTCAAAAGAAAAGATTAGTATCTGATTTACATAATATACTAACTTAATTCAGAGAATTTTTTCTTAATCTAAACCAATCTTCTGCATTAATAAACTCAAAGAAAGAAGTTCAAGCTTTTATTAAAAAATTCTAAAAACAGGGTTAACAGATGAGCAAATTAAATTACTTGATAGGCAAATTACTTTAAAAGACATTCAAGAACAAATGAATGCTCTTAAACAAAACAAAGCACATGGTGATGGCATTATCCCAGACATTTGCAAACTCCTACCAGATAAAGCACTAACCTTATTACTTTTAGTCTTTAATACTATACAAAATAAAAATATTATCCCCCCATCATGGAAATATACATTCATCTGTCCTATCCTAAAGCCTGAAAAAGACCCTACAAAAATGTAATTCATATAGACCTATTTCCTTACTAAACATGGACTATAAAATATGTATGTCTGTATATGCAAAGAGACTTAAGATTTTTCTTCCCAATTTAGTAGATGAAGACCAAACAGATTTCATAGTAAACAGAACTTATGATAACATTAAAATAATAATAACCTTAATTGAGTCAACTAAAAACCTAAAAAATAACATAACTATAATTAGTCTAGATATAAATTGTGCTTTTGACACTATTAATTGGGATAATTTATTTATTCTCTTACAGGAACTCAATTTTTCTAACAATTTTATAAATCTTATAACTCATTTATATATAGGTTCTCAAGCCTATGTCAAAATTGGTTGTAATATTTCCCAGTTTATACCTATTATTAAAGGAACTAAACAAGGTTGCCCTTTATCCCATTTTATTTACCTTAGTCACAGAGCCTTGGGGGAATTTGATTAGAGATAATAGTAATATTAAATGTTTTGAAATAAGTCTTAACAAAACCTCAACAATTCAAATGTTTGCAGATGACATTTTGATTACTTTGGGTGGCAAAAACCCAACAATTCAATAATTATTTAATGATATAGATAATTTCCAAAAAACTCAGGTCTTAAATAGAATCACAATAAAACACAAATCTTGTTATCTGGATCAAAAATATAATATTCAGAGTGAATTTTAAAACTATATACCACAATCCTAACAAATAAAATATTTAGGTATAATGATTGCCAATAGCTCAAAAGAAATTAAAAAATTCAACTTTGATAAAGGTTTAACAGAAATAGACAACTTAATAAATACATAAATGGTCTAAAATAAAATTCTCAATAGAGGAGAAATTATCAGTCATAAAGATGATACTTTTACCAAAAATCCTATACATAGCTCAATCTATCTCTATTCCCCTACCTTATACAATAATTAAAAAGTTTAATATTATGATTAAAAAATGTCTATAGTACCCAATTAAGCCCAGAATCTCTTTAACATATATGCATAACTGGGATAATGGAGGTATTGCATTACCAAATTTAGAAATGTACTCAATCTCCTCAGTTATTAAAACAGTTTTGTATCTTATAGATAGTAAATATTCAGCTAAATGGAAAGACTCTATCCTATCTTCATCACAAAATTTAAATAATAATAATGATTCCTTTAAGCTAAGATTAATAAATAACACATTCATATGGAAACTAAAGGAATATTTTTCCTTATGCCTTACCCACAATTTTATATAAAATTATATTAATATAATTTTGAAATCCTTTAAAAATTTAATTCATAGATTCTAATCCTATGAAAATTGGTTATTCCTTATTTTCCACATAGCATATACACAGGGGGTTATTTTCTCCACAAATTGTCATAGAATGTTAATACTTGAGCAAAACATGTGATTTATTGGCATCGATTGGTAAAAAATAATGAATTGCAGTCCATTAATATTTTATTGGAAGAGAATTACCTTGATTCATCATTATGGCTTGACTTGCAAAAAGCTAGAAATTATATCAGAAATAAACTTGATTTGATACCTTTTTCAGTTAAAAATGTAATTCCCAAACTCATTCAGTACCTAATTGTTTTTTCTCAATAGAGCAACTTAATTAAAATGAGTTTGTCATATATATATATATATATATATATATATATATATATATATATATAAAATGGTTAAATCAGATTTAGATATATTTCCTGATAATTTTTGGAAATATCTCTCTGACATTAATAATTGTAACCCTTCAGCTATAGATAAATTGAATTTTCTTCACTCAGCAGGTAAATCTTCTACATCACTTAAATGAAGAATGTTTACTTGGAGATTTTTAAATAGATCATTCATCACTCCATATAACACAAATAAGATGTTTAAAGAATATATACATTGTTGGAGATATATGAAGGTGCAAACTGCTGATTGGGCATATATTTTCTATGATTGTTCTCATATGAAAACATTTTGGAAAGATATCAATAATTTCTTACAAATAATATTTACTGATAATTTCCTGCTTACTAAGTCTTTTGTTTTATTTAATTCTCCAATCCCATCCTGTGTTAAATCAAGTAAATATTCGATTCTTTGGTCTGTTCTATCCATAGCCAGGAAAGAAATCACCAGAAACTGGAAATCATCACAAAGTCCCTCTTTTCAAGACCTTCTTTTGGAAGTATCTAAATTAGAATTAATGACAATCAAGTCTAGATCTCCTTGGAATACAGCAATATACAACCAAATGGTCAAACAGAATTGATTTATTAGAAAATCAATACTTTAAAGGTATTAATCAGCCCTTATACTTTTGTTCTAACTTGTTTTATTTGTATATAGTATGGTGAACATATCTGTACATAGTTCATTGTCTTTTTTTGATCTTTTATATTAGTATTTTAGTTTTTATTTAATTTGTTATAAAATATGTTCAGTTCTATATTAATAATTGTATGTTTCAGAAATGGCTTTAATAAAGCTTATTTAAAAAATGCAAACTCCAACACTAGGAAATATATCAATTTCTTTGCTACTACACCCCTCCTATCAAAACACTGGGGTATCTTCCCCTACAGGGCATCTTCATTTTAGTATGCTTTGTGTGCTTGTTCTGCTAATGTTCATAGGTTCATAGGTTGGTACTAGGCTATCAGCCCTGGGGCCTATACAAGACTAGCCATAACAATTCCCTGGCTATTTCTTCCCACACTATTTACTTCCCTGGACCCCTGTCTAGCAGGACGACTGACGTGATCCCCGGGGTGAATTTCCTTTCTCCCATCCAATCGTCAAGGTTCCTTTTGAAGAGGGCCAAAGAGGCACTCTGCTTGGCATGTATGGGCAATCTATTCCAGAGTCTGGGGAGTCTCTGGGTCAGGAACCTATCCCTCCAGCATGTTTTGTTTATTGTGATGACAAGGTTTAGATCCCTGGAGTGTGTGGCTCTGAGGGATTGAGATTTCTTTAAGTGTAGCATGTCCAACAGCTCTGGGTTTGACATGGCCTTGTATGTTAAGCAAAAATCGCCTCTGAGTAGACGATATGCGACAGAGTATATCTGGAGTTTTTTAAGGCGGTCAGCATAGGGCATCTGCTTTAGGCCTGTGATTCTTTTAGTGAGGTATTTCTGTGGCCTTTCCAGTTGTTGCAGATGTCTTGAGAGGTACATACCAAACGGGGCATTGTATTCTATAATGGGTCTAATGAGGGATGTGTACAGTGGGACAATGACCTCCTTTTTTCTGGATGAAAAGCCCTTAGTGATGAGGTGTGCCACATAGAAGGATTTCCTGACTGTTGTGGCGATGTGGTTATCGAAGGTGAGACCACTGTCCACCTGTGTCCCTAAGTCTCTTATCAAACTTTCGGTGTTTAGTGTACTGCCACCTATATGGTAATTCACGGATACATGTTTTTTCCCAAAGGGGATAACTATACATTTCTTGGCATTGAGCTTGAGCCCATGGCTCTGGCACCAAGCATCTGTTTCTGTAAGGCCCTTTTGTAGAGTATCCACATCATTTGGGGATTCAGTAATGGCTCCCAGTTTGCAGTCATCTGCAAACTTTGTTATCCAGAGTCCCTTAGTGTTGGCCTGTACTTTAGAGAAGTAGATGCCAAACAAGAGCGGTCCCAGGACTGAACCCTGAGGTACTCCACTTGTCACTTGTCTGGAGTTGGATTTGGAGTCGGCTACTTTTACAGTGTGGGTTCTATCAGTAAGCCAGTTGGCAACCCATTGGGTGATGTAGGGATTAATGCCCAGCTTAGTAAGTTTATCTATGATTCCAAAGGTGTAAGTTTATCTATGATTTCAGTTTGGTCTACAAATGGGATTCCCTGCTTCTCAGGCCTTGGTTAAAAATGCCTGCATTCACCTTTGTCTTAAAGATGTTGCCCATTTTGTCCAGCATTGATGGCACTGATGCTGCCTAATGCGCAATGTTTGTTAACCCTCTTTTTTAGACATTCCTTTTGAAGTCACCACCCTGATAGTTCTTTCACCTGTTCATGGAGATATCCATTAGTTTAATTTTAGGAAAAGCTGATTATCATTTTAAGGCCTATCCCTAAATATCAGATATGTTTCAGCTTCACTTCTGCCTGTAATCTATCCCTGCCTACCTGAGCTATCATGGGTTTTTGTATTATTACCCTCTATGATAGAAGCCCAGAGATATTTTTTTCTATCTGCTGATACTTATGAACTACCAGTACTAAATATGTTTCAATTTCCTTTCTTTCTCCAGCAATCAAAGCTTAGTACCCTACTTGTAGATTTAAAGAATTACCTCTTCAGGCCATTACCCCTGATGTTACTTTTATTGTCTCATGCTTACCCTGCTCTGAACAGGCCTGGTATTTTGTTTTTCAGTTTGGTCTCCAAATGGGCTCTAAAATTGATTTCACTTGTACTCTTCAACATCCTTAAAATGTTGTCATTTCCCCTTCACATCTCCTCTCTGGTCTAGGTGTTTATCCAGATAACACACTATTTTTTAATTCTCAATCATTCTCAATAATTTTTTCCTTACTTCTTTCTTATTATGTGGTCAGCATTCAACCATGCTGAATCACCCATTTATTTATTTATTTATTATCTATTTATCTATCCATCTAGCTATTTACTTATTGGCACTTGTTTGCCAGGAAAATTCAATGTTATCATAAGTATCTATTTTCAGCAGAGGCCCAAGGGGAAAATCTCCAGATACATCAAATTACTTTAGAAAAAAACATAGGAAAATAATGGTTACACCACTGGAAAATGACAGGTTACAAAAAATACACCAGTTTTGTAAGCAAAATATTGCAATCTATATACATTAACTGGTCAAGTACTAGAAGAATAATTTATAAGATGAGCAATAATCTGTGATAAATGCAAGAGAAAGTAAAGAACAGCAAAACAGCAAAAAAGTTCAGGTATAAAAACAAATAGGTGACAAATAGTGTTTACGAGTGAGGAATAATGGCTAGGTAAACAGGATTTGGGAATAACAGAAATAAGAATTTTAGTAGTAAAGAGTTCTAGACAAGTCGATAAGAAAAAGAAAAATGCTTACAAGTAAGAGCAGAGGATTAGAAAATAATTGCAGAGGAGTTCAGCCTGGGTTAGAGGATTTGGATAGAAATTCCTTACTGACTGTTTAATTTAAATGTTTTACTGATTTATCATATAAGTATAATAAATAATTAGAAATGATATACAAACATTTTTTAAAACAACAAATTAAATAAATAAAAAGAACTATTTACAATATGTGCAAACATGTCAGAGAGAAATGTTATGATTGAAATAAGGAAAATAATGAAATAATAACAAAATAGAATGAGAAAGACATTTAAAAGAAGATACTTCCATTGATCTGATTCATTTGTTTAGCTTCCATTGATGTAATTAATTTGTTTATTTATTTACAAGTGTTTACTTGGATGGTCTTCCTCAGCAAAAGCCCCTTTACCATGGAGGCCCAAATAGAAAAGGTCCAAATAAGAAAACAATACAAATCATGAGATACTTACTTGAGATAAATTAAACATACATTGAATTTAAGTAGTCAATTTAATAGAGCCAGCAAAATAAATAGAATGATAGTCTTTTAATTTCATTTGATTTAATTTAGTGAATAACAGTGGAGGTGGTCAAGGTGGAGGGGTGGAGAGTGACCAGCACAGTAAGACAGGAGGCAAGGAGGTAACAACAGAGACTGACAGGAGGTGGGAGGATGGTAATGATTTGGAGAGAGTATAAGTCGAGAGGGCAGAGAAGGGATAGAGGAGAGGAAAGGAAGGATAGATAGGATGAGGCCGAGGTTGGAAATATTAACCAGTGATACAACAAGAACTGGACAAGTTGTCCATCATGTGTTGTTTGATTTGATTTTTAATATGTTTAATTTTGAACTGATGTCTTATGGAGATTGGAGAATTTCATGGTTTTGGGATATCACAGAAGAGTAACAAATCACCTGCTAATTTTGGGGATCTGGTTACTTGGAGTATGTGCTTGTACTCTGAGTGAAGGCATCTACTGGGTGTATATTGCTGGATAAGATGGACTAGGTTTGAACATTTTTCTGTGGAGGATATACAGGTATAAATGATAACAAATTGAGAGAAGGCAAGATGGTGCGAGAGCTCTTTTGAAAAGAGTAGTTTTAGGTCTGAGCAGTGATGAGATATGTGGGGAAGATTAGCAACAATTTTTTCTACTTTAGAATAGCACCACTCAAGTAAGCAGATTGGGAGGATTGCAAGTTGATGAGGATTTGAGCTCCATAGAGATGAGTTGGAAGTAAGCAGGCAGAAGCAAAGCAATATGTTTTCTTGCATCATCAGTCAGGTAGGGCCTAATTCTCTAGAGTGTACCAAGTTTTTCATGTTTTTTTTTTTTTTTACTATTTCCTTTGTATGAATGTGGGAATATTTCTATGTTAGTATTATTAAGAGGAGTTACAGGGAATTGGGATGTTTTGACACTGTAGGATTCAGGAGTAAAAAAGATTAGTTTTGTTTTGGGAGGTTTCATAAGAAAGTTAAGTTTCAACAATTTGTATGGATCCATGTTACAGTTTTTTAAGGGCTTTTACAGACCAAATTACTGTGGAGTCACCTGCACACTGTATGATGATAGTATTGTTGGCTGATTTATGTAGGTCACTGATGAAGATGTTAAATAGGAGGGGACCTAGAATGGATCTTCTGGGAACTCCAACAGTTACAGGAAAAATGATAAAATTTCCTTTTGCCATTTGCCTGTTGCCTACTTGAGAAATAGTTGTTGAATCATGCAAGGGTAGAAGATTCTAGGCCAAGATTTCTTAGTCTTTGGATTAGTTTGGTGTGAGATACCATAGTAAAGGCTGTGAGTAGATCAAGGAGTAGAACAGATATCGGATTACCATAATTTATGTTTATGTTCATGGAAGTGGAGAAGTTGAGGTGTACAGAGACGGTACTGTGGTGTGGGTGAAAGCCATGCTGGATTGGGGGGAGAACTTTATTATTAAGTATGGAGTTAAGGAGGTGATGGTGAGTGCATTTTTCAAGGATCTTAGTTCAGGGGATAGGATAGCAATAAGATGACAGTTAGTGAAATTGGTAGACTTACCACCTTTATTTAGTGGTAAGAGAGAGGGAGCCTTGCATTTTATACACTGCTGTCTACTAGACAGGTAAACAGTGAACCACTAGTCTCCTATTCAATAGGTAACCAGTCAACCACTGGACTGAAGAAGTTGATAGACCAATGATGCATAATTGGTGTAGGAGTTTAGAATGAAAAACAATATCAAAGGCCTTGTACAGATCGAGGAATAGTGAAGAGACAAATTTACCAGATTTCCTAGCTTTATTTACAGCATCAATAAAGGATAATGACGACTCTCTCCCACCCACAATTACTTCCATACCATTATGCACCCACTTCAAAACTTTACTAAAAGCGCAACTAAAAACATGCTAGCTATGCCCTTGCAACTCCCACTCTAATATCACCCACCCCATCCAAACACTACCATTCTTTCCACTCCACTAACTACCTTGATTATAGCAAGCTCAGATGCTCATAAGCCAGTACTTACTATACAGCAGGAACTTCTTCTTGTAACATTTGTTAATGTCTGTTATGTACTTCACAGATAAAGATTCTAGTTGTCTACTGATGTACTATGTTCTTCATCTGTAAATATGTTGTAAGTAATTGCTATGTAAATTGTTAATCACTATGTAATCCAATGTAACTACTGTCTGTTTATTTTAACTGTGGAGCTTTTCTCCCCGAGCCACCGCTGAAAATGGACCTACGTCCAGTCGGACACTCCCAGTCAACAAATATAAATAAATAAATAATAAATAAATAAGTAAAATAGCAGTAGTTGCACTATAAGCTGGCCAAAAGATGTACTGAGTACAGGTTAATGGCTGTGAAGGAGGCAGTGAAGAAGTTGTTTATGTGCACATTTTTATCAGAGTTTTGAAAGGGGTAGAATAAGGCAATGGGATGAAAGGTAGATTTATTGGTATATCTATATGTGTTTACAAGTGTGAAACAATGATCACAAATGACCAATTACAGGATCAGCCTCATACTTCATAACATTGCTGGTGGCATAACCTAATCAATATTCTCATCCATGTTTTCGTTTGAGGGTCCTGCCATCCTTACTTGTTTTTATTTTATTTTTTTAGCATTTTTAGCCTTTGATCCCACAAAACTAGACAGTAAGAGGAGCAGTCAATCTACCATTTCTACCATCCAGCAGGTGAGACCAAAATCAAGATTCACATAGTGAGACCATCCCTGATTTTTTGTTTGACAATATATATGTTTTCTGCTTGAACTCTTTGTTGTTTGTGTGATACAGACAATCAGATCTATGCATACATAGGTGAGCTTTACCTGCTATGGCAGTGTAATTTTCAGATCTATGTACTTTCATACAGTGCATAGATTCATTCAAATAGTTTGTGTTACCCGTTATATTAGTAATTTTGTTTCCTGCATTTATTTCCATTTATTAAGCAGTACATTTTATCAAACATTTAGGACTGACAGGAAAAAGTTGTCTGAGAGACAAAACAATATTTAGGAAGAATTTGGATTTTCAGCTATAGTAGACAAACAGATAAAATAAAACTGTGAAGCACAGTTAATGTTTCTTATTTATGTTTGTAAAAGAACCATGACCAAGAACAAAACACTATTTCCTTCACTCTTTTCTGTTTTCATTCAGTATAAATTTATTTTCGTGGTCCAAATAAAGGCTTTGTTTGTTACAGTTAGGTAGCACTTACAACTGTGATACATCATGGATCTGTAATAAACTGACAAAGACAAGAAAAGTTTGTGGTGCTTCATTGAAACAAAATCAAGAAAATCAATCCAACACATTAAGGCAAACATTTCTATCAAGAAGTCAAAACATAAAACATGCATTTTTGCAGAAGGCTTTAGGGATCATCATCTCCACTCCTACCACCACTCCCTTCCTTCATGATAAATCAGCTGTGAAGAAAGGGCAAAAAAACAAACAAAAAAAAAACAGTATAGCAAAAGAATATCAATCTCCCTATTATCTGTAGCAGAATGCTTTACACAGTTCTATGGTCAAGCTATACTTAGAGTTCTAAACAAGGGAAGTACATGCTCCGTCCCTCCCTCTCTCCCTCTATCACATTCCCATAAAACCAGTGTCTGGCAAGACCAAATCAAATGGAAAATTAACACAAATCACATGTGTAACAGTGGTAATAACTGTATGTAACATTCAGTTTTAGTAAGTTGGTGAACATGGCAGCTGACATTCCTACAAAAATCAGTGTGCTCCCACAGACGATCAGTTCTATTGCTCAATGACACCACTGATCAGGATTTATAATTATGTTTATGATCACAATTTTCAGAGTGCTGGCACCCATTGTGTTTGTCTCTGTTATGAAAATGAAAGCTACATACTTGCCATCATGATAGATCCTTTCAATACAGTCCATCAGATATGTGATATGGCTCAGATCCGATCCAGCCAATTTAGTGCTCCAACCTTGAGCCCTTTCTAACTTTTTTACCCAAAATGTCTTGTTCCTTCCTGAGTAACTTAGATCTCATTTGCCACATCTTGGATACCCATTGCAGATCTCATCTAATAATTGATCCGCCTCTTACTAGATAGTTTTTGGTAGCAAAGATAGTCTTTTTTGGCCAATGGTCATTTAGTTGTTATTCTTTTCTACAATGGTGTTGGAATTAACTTATAATTTGATGTTAGTCAGCCATTCCATGACTGGCCTAGCTCCATATTTTTTTCCTGTCAACTGGCCTTGGTTCTTTCTTTCCTCTCAGTAGTTGTCAGTGGTACTTGTTTTTGATCTTTTACATCCTTAAGATCATATTAGTCGTTCTGTTTAGGATTTATAGATAATTGTGTGTCAGTAATTCATAAGTTTTGATGTTTTGTTTTGTCTGCTTTTCTGAGTCTGGAGTATTACAATTTAATGTGTGACTCTAATATGGCTTCTAAAGTGAATTTTAAAAAAATGTTTCAAATGTGGTTATAAGATTCCCCCAGGACCTCTTCTTGTGACATCCATGCTGGCTTTAAGCCCAGATTGTTATCAGACAGGAGGAACAAGCTTAGCATCAAAGGTCTTCTTCCGCCGGATATGGAGCAAGCCAGAGCACATAAATCTTTGAATAAAGCTCCAAAACCTAAAGACTCAGTGCTGATAAAACATCCAGCTGTGACTTTGGGTTCAATTTAGATGCTTGGACAGCAACCTACATGACACCTTTAGATCTGGGGTCACTGGCTCCAATCATAACTCATGACTGTCTCCAAAGAGCAGAGAAAACAATTTCCAGATTAGCTTCAGCATTATTGACGAAGTCATTCAGATATTATCGCAGTATCTCTGAAATGGATTTGCATCACCTGATGCAGAAGTTTCTCCGGACCCAAATCAAGATGCAGGTCACTGGAACTCCATCAGCTTTGAAGCTGATCAGATCTGCACATTTCATCCAAATCCAGGCTCTCTCACTGGTCTGTCCTTCATCTCACATCTCCTTGAATCTGTTAAGACATCTGGGTAGGCCTATATGGGTCTGGGAGGTTTGGATTTGACTCTTTTTATCACAGCTTCACTCAGACCCATTGTCAGATTCTCAAAGCTGAGGAGTCTGGTAGATCGCTCCCCTGGTATTGTCAGAAATGTCTGCCTTTGATAATTTGACTACAGTCCCCTTCTCACTGTCATCTATGAGGTCAGATCCAAGGAATCCATGTGAGTTCTTGGGTCTTTCGCCTTTCAATGAGTTGGATCTGATCACAGGTGTGATTTCTTTGTATGCTGGTTGTTATGGCCTTTTCAGGGCTGGAGAGAATCATTTCACCCCCTAAGGTGAATTCACAGGATCCCGTGATTACAGTTCCTCCCTATGATCCTCGCTCTTTGGATTTGGGTTTACACAGGTGTCATCCAGCCAGATTCATCCCATTGGCCTTATTCCTTCTGTGCCATAGCAAAGCCAGCTGTCAAAGGACTCAGGAGCATCATCTCCTGATCCATCATTGAAAAGGCATGCAAGAGGAAGCAAACTGTCTAACAGGACGAGTCGGTCACATCATATACAGATTTGCATGATAGAGAGGGCTCCCCCTAATTGCCTCCCAAAGATGAGATCATGTGAGTTCCTAGAACTCATGAGGCAAAGAAGACTTTATTCAAATGAAACCTGTCTCAGGATGAAGCAGTACTGTTTGTGGTTTACAGGACTACCTCTACTACTTCTTGGGTAATCACACCAGTTGTCACAAAAGTGGAGTTGGCAATGAATAAAGCATGGCAGAAACCTGACACATGTAAGTCAGTCTCCAGAAAGCTCAACAAGATTCTTAAACCCCATAAACATAAAACCTTTTGGGCCAAACACCCCCCCCCCCTCCTGTGGACTCCATAAAGATGATGGCAGACACCAAAAAAGAGATGTCTTCTACTATTCATCCATCCAACAAGGAGTATCAGGGTATGGATAGACTGGGGAAGTGGGCATATGCACCCAGTCCTGAACTATTAAGGCCATGAACTGCACTGCCCATGTGACTATGTTCCGAAGGGATCTAGCAGACAGACTTTATCCTATTACAACTGAATCACAGACAGGCTTCACGGTCTGCAATGTCTAATATAATGAACCTCACCATGTGCATCCTACATAATGTAGTGAGTGAAGTAGTGAGAGAAATTGCAGCAGGAGTGACCATGAGGCTTCATGCTTGGCTGCATCTCTGTGATTTCGTGGACTACTTTAAGGCATCCTTTACTAATGCTCCCTTTGATGGAACCACCTTGTTTGGTAAGACTGTTAAAGATCACATGCAGAAGTGCAAGCAAGATTGTAAGACACTCTCAGTTGGAGTAAGGTATAAGACACCTCAGCACACCTTCAGTAAAAACCAAAAAGGTGCTCCATTGTTCTAGTTTCTCAAGTCTCACCTTCGGTATGACTTGTCTTCTGACAGGAATGGCCATGACAGAAGAGGTCATTTCAATTGAAGCAAGCCAAGACACTGAGGAGGTCTGCAGAATCAGGGATTCTGGGGCCCCTTGTCTGAAAGGCAAACTCAGAATCCCTGAAGGGTTACCTGACTGTCCCACTCTGGAGGCGGTCAAGGAGGCACATGTCCCTCTACCTCCCTTGTGGTTCACCATCACATGAGACAGATAGGTTAGAAGGATAAGATCCAGAGGTTATTGAATTTCATTTTAGGAAACTCACCCTTTTTCCCTAATACTTTTGCCAGGTGTTGCACCTAATCAGACAAAGTCCACTATGTCAGAGGTCCCCTTTCTCTCTCTCTCTCTCTCTCTCTCTCTGTTACAAAAACAGCCATCCAGGAGGTCCCACCAGACTATCATGGCTCAGGATTTTACTAGTGCTTCTTTTTGGTTCTGAAGAAAACAAAGGACATTTGGCCCATTTTGGACCTAAATCTACTAAACACTTACTTTGAAAAGACCTGATTTCAAATGGTCATGGTACAATCTATTGTTCCATGTCAGCAGAAGAATGTGTGGATTGGTGGATATGCTCTATAAAACTCTAGGATGCTTATCTTCAAATATAAAAATAGAGAATAAATTCCAGGAGATGTTTATACTTCTGAGTGGGACCCAATCACTTTCAGTTCAGAGCCCTGCCATTTAGTCTTACTACAGACCTCATGATGTTCAACAAATGCATGGCAATAGTAGCAGCTCATCTACAACTACCAGGATTCAGAATGTTCCCATATCTAGATGACTGGGTCCTGGCTGCCTTATCCAAGGAGTTCCTCCTTCAAGTGAGATATCATCTTATTCAGCTTTGTGCATCTCTAAAGATCATGGTAAATCTAGCAAAATTAAATCTGAGACCCTTTCAGTGCATAGTTTTTCTGGTCTTCCATTTGGACGCTACAGTTCCCCTAGTCTCCCTTCCACAGGACAGGATAATATCACTGAAGCATGTGGTTCAAGCCCTTCTAGACTCTCTCTGCCCTCCAGTAAGATTGATCATGAGAATATTAGGATTATTGGCAGGATCAATACCCTGGTATAGTTTGGTTGTTACCACATGAGGATACAATGCTTACTTCAGTCACAGTGGTCTCAGAAGTATGACTCCTTGTCTTTCCCCATTCGAATTGCCCAGTCTTGTAGATCCTATCTAAATTAGTGGCTATATTCTCCTTTGTCAACTGCAGGCAGACCATTTGAAGTTCCTACTCAAGCTGCCACAGTAACCACTGACCCATCCTCCCTTCAGTGGGAGTCATTGCAAAGGGAGAATGGTCCAAAGTTCATGGTCTGATCCAGACATTTGCCTTCTCATCAGTGTCCTAGTGATGAGGGAATTTCTCCTTGTGTTGCATGAATTACAAGACTGGCTTTCTCTAGGGATGATAAGTATTCAAATAAAAATATGACAATAGTGAGGTACGTAAACAAGCAAGGGGGAACTAGATCCTATCCTCTCTGCCATGAAGCCATGAGGTTATGGTAATGGAAGACGGCCTCTCACCATTTTCTGACTAGATTATATTCCTGGGAATGTCAATGACATTGCTGACAGGTTGAGCAGAAATCTCATTCTCCCTCAGTCCCTAAATCCAGTGTAGTGAGGGAAATTTTGGAACACTGGGAGGAACCTTGCTGCAATCTGTTTGCAATCTCACTTAACACCAAATGCAGGAATTACTTTGCCATTCTCCCACATCAGGGGATCAACCCCCAGGGATGCTGGGTCTACTCCTTGGCCTGTAAGGCTACTTTTATGCATGTCCCCCATCATTCCCCTCATGACTAAGTTCATATAGAAAGCAATTCCATGCAAGGCCAAAGGCATCATCATTGCCCCATTCTGTCCAAGACAGCCTGGTTTCCCCTACTTAAACACTTCCTAAAGGATCTCCCTTGGTCCCTGGTTCCTAGCCCAGATCTGGTTTCTCAACCATCTGGGGATCCTCATCTGCATCTTCTCAGACTAAGGCTGACATCTTGGTTTCTCCAGTTCCAGTGATGGCACAAGACACTTCCCTTTCCTCAGATATTATACAAATAATCATGGCTTCTCAGAATTTGTCTACTTGCACAGTGTACCGTAATACATGGAAAACATTCACCTTATGGAAAGAATCTCAGAATGGTGACCACATTAGTGTTCCAGTGGAAGATATTCTATGCTTCTTATTTTCCTTGTTTTGAGTTGCTTCCAGATACTTTACAGTTAAGGTACAGTTGGCAACCAGCTCCTCCTTCCATGTGGGCTCTCAGGACTATCTCCTAGCCTCTCACAAGCTATGTAAAACCTTTCTCTAGGTTATATTTCATTTGAGACCTCATATAAAAGGCCCATCACCTCCATGGGACTTGAATTTTAGTTTTAGAAGCCATGACAAAACCTCCTTTTGACCCAGCTGCATCTGCAGAGTTGAAATTCTTGTCATGGAAAACTGCATTGTTAATAGCTTTCACTTCAGCCAAGAAAATATCAGAACTCCATGCTTTGTCTTCAGTTTCACCATATACAGTATTTCATAATGACAGGATTACTGTTAGAACTAATCCTTCCCTTCTTCCAGAAGTAACCTCTTAGACCAACTTTTTGCAGCTCATTCAGCTTCCAGTCTTTTCCCAAATTACCAAAAACAAAGGAGAATACATTTATATGCATTAGATGTTCACAAGCATCTTCACTTCTACCTACATAAATCAGCTTCCTTTAGAAATGATTAGTGGTTATTCATTTCCTTTGTGCTTAACATGTTGGGGAAGAAAGTTTCTAAGATTTCTCTTTTCAGATGGCTGTCAAACTGTATCTCCGTTATTTAACCCTCCAGGAATAAATCATTACCCATTAAGTCTAAAGCTCACTCCACTAGAGCAATTACTAGTTTAACAGCCTTTTCTAGAGCACTAGCCCTAGATAAGATTTGCCAGGCTGTCACTTGGTCTTCAACTCATGCATTTGTTGAACATTACAAATTGGAGCCTGGACTTCCTTTGGGGCATCTGTCCTGAAGAGTCTTTTGTCATAAGACCACCCAAGTGTCTAGTAGCTGGGGATTCTGACCCATATGTCAGATCAGATGGACTGAATGAATAGGCTACACAAGTTATGCACTTACCATAATGACAGATCCTTTCATTTCACTCTGTATAATGCACCAACTCTCCCTCCTTCCTCATACCTTATATGTGTGCATCAAATAGTTACCCTGAGTCAGATGTAATTAAATTAGGCACCAGACGTGAGCTGATTTCCTCATGGAGGAGCAAGACACTTTGGGTAAAAAAGTTAGGAAGGGATGAAGGCTGGAGAGCTAAATTGGCTGCATGAGAACTAAGCCAGGGTTCTAGAACCCATATGTCAGATCAGATGGACTGAATTAATAAAATATATTATTATTAATACTGATAGGGGATGAAGCAACAGAGAAAGGCTTGTACATTTATGTCACTGGAAGATGTAATATGTGCATTCTGATGTAATTGTTGGATAGATATCTGCCTCTGAAGTGACTTCAGAACAGAAGAGCATCCACCATTAGCTTTAAGTCTGTATCTACATTACTGGTATGTGGCACATATTTGCAGCATTGTAAATGAACACATTAATGTCTCTACTAATGCATAATTTATAGCCATATATATAAACATATTAAAAGGCACAGAAATAGAAATAGAAAATGGTGACATAAAGAAGTGTAAGATTTTCAGCCCATCAGTACCTTTAGATTGTTAAAACATAAAAAAGACTGACTTGAGAAAACTTTATCAGAAGCTCAACTAAAAACATTTCAAAATGGAGCACATCGTCACAAGAGAAGTGACCCCTAGTGTAGTCACAATTGCAAGTTTACTGAATCTTGCTTCACTAACGTTAACTTAGCACAATTAGTGTTTTCAATGGCTGACCGCTTTCACTTAGTCTGGGAAAATTATGTTCCTAATCTGAAAACTCTTTAAAATATAATTGTGTGCATGTGTGTGTGTGTGTGTGTGTGTGTGTGTGTGTGTGTGTGTGTGTGTGTGTGTGTCTGTGTCCACATGCTTAGGGATAAGGCTGCATGTATATATGATGGTAACTTCCCCCTAATCTAAGGTCATATTATTGAAGAGATGTCTTTTCAACTGGATTGCTACAAGGAAACACCAGATGATCACACCTTAATGAATACTGATTATATTTCTTTTGTGCATTGTGTCTGATTATGATAACAGACAAAATAATATATGTAGGCATAATAATTATCTAATAAAGCCAGTGGACCCTATTTTCGAATAGGCTTTAAGACATATGATAATGTGGGGCTCTCAGATCAACTTTCGCTAGCAAGAACCTAAATATCCAGCTCAGAACATTAGCTGGGATTGATATAACAGTAGCAGAATATGACATTTATGCAGCTGGAACTGATATTACTGTTCAATAAAACGAGTATGACAAGACCAATTCCATCATTTGTAGACCCTGTAACTTAGCATTCTGTCCATTTTAAACAATAAGAAGCACAGGTATATCTCTGCATGCAAGGTAGCATCATGACTGCATGGACTGCAAATGCAGACTACAGAAGTATAATTCAGAATAATAATCTTCAGTTATTGTATCCACCACCAAGTAATAACAGGACTTCAAACATTTCCAGCTTTTTTGTAAATGCTAATACAGTGTAAACTTTATCTTAATGACATGCAGAAAAATAACTCATTTGGGGAAATGCAGATGAAACTCAGCTGTGGCGCATCCTCTAAATAACAAATACATTATTGTTGCAAAACTCATAAACTTAATGTCAGAACTGAGTATTTCCTTTTTAAATCAGCATGTTGGCTAACTCAAGCTTAGATCATCATAAAATATTTAACCTTTGCCATAGGCAAATTGACAACATCCTGAAATGATTCACTTGGGATGGTGAAAAAATGTTACCAGTACAATGGTTCAGAATGCATACTATAGACAGTATTTGGAACTAAACCCAAAGGCAGAAACACAATAAAACACCAGGGAAGCTGCTATTGCCTAAAGCTGATGGTGTTACTGCTGCTAGTCAAGGTGAGGGGATTATTTCAAAGGAGTCTAGTACAGTGTTTCAGTAATGAAAAGTATCACTGAGATATTCAAAATACATATTTTACAAATAAAGAAGCATACTATTCAAATCAAGTTGGCCAACATTTATTAAATTAGTAGTCATATTAATTTAAAACATTATTATAATATTATTCCATTGCAGAAAAAGTATTTTAGATTTCCTAAGCTAATTTTATAAAAAAGTGAAAATTACCCAGATGAATGCAATGACTTGTGTGTGTGTGTGTGTGTGTGTGTGTGTGTGTGTGTGTGTGTGTGTGTGTGTGTGTGTGTGTGTGTGCATCTGTATCTATAGCTATATCTATATCTATCTATGTATACATATTTGTACACACAAACACACACACACACACACACACATATATATCTATCTATATATATATATATATATATATATATATATATATATATATATATATATGTATATATATATATATATATATATATAGATAGATATAGATATAGATATAGATAGATAGATACACACAGTGGATATAAAAAACGTACACACCCCTGTTAAAATGTGATATAAAAAAATGAGACCACAATAAATCATTTCAAAACTTTTCCCACCTTTAATGTGACCTAATGGGCAGCCACTAAACTTGTTCTGCATGCTGCATTCTTGCCAAGCAAAAACATCCTGTTTCGTTGGTCAAGTTTTCTCTCCACAGGGTGAGGGAACATGCTAGATAAAGCAGTTGTTCTTTTACTCTCATCTGTGAGATATACTCTGCCTTATCCTGTCAAAATGGAATATAATGGTGACATCTTATCTTCCTGAATTGGAGTGGGAAACCTGTTTTAGTTGAGTTCATCTTCCTGAATTGGAGTGGACAACCTGTTTTAGTTCAGTGAGACACAATTTGTGGACATTCCTGGATAAGTGTTTCCATTCCAAAATGCTTAACACCTGGCATTATACACCTAAAAGACTATATCTTTGGGGCCTGATTGAGAATGATTTCTGTTGAAAGTGTCAGTATGAAAATGTGAATTATATTCATATGATTTGGTCATGTTCACGTGGTAGGAAATTTGGGAAACCATAACTGAGTATATGGAATCATAGGATCATAGGAGGTTAATAGGCTATTGGTCTTAAGGCCCTTATAAGCCTAGCCAAGAGTTTAGCCCATGTTTAGACAAATCAGCACCCAATGCCCCTCTCCAGCAGGGACATGTGCGGAATCCCAGGGGTATATTTTCTGTTTTCCATCCAGTTATCCAGGTTGCACTTAAAAAAGGATAAAGAGGTACTCTGCTTGATGTGGAGAGGGAGTCTATTCCATAGATGAGGGAGTCTCTGGGACACAAATCTATCCTGCCAACAAGTCCTGTTGATGTCACAGACCAGGTTGAGGCCACAGATGTAGGTTACTTGAGTGGAGCTTGACTTGTAGATATGCAACAGTCCCATAAAGGTGGGGTCCATGATCACCTTGTATGCCAGAAAGAGGTCACCTCTGAGGAGTCTGTATGAAACTGATTAGAGGGATAGGGCTTTTAGACTGTGTATGATAGATGTTTGAGGCCCTGGATTCTTCTAGTGAGAAACATCTGTGGTCACTCCATCTGCTGCAAGTGCTTTGTGAGGTACATGCCAATTAGTGCGTTGTACTCAATAATGGGCATTATAAAGGAAGAATACAAGGATGATATGACCTCCTTGTTCCTGGATGAGATACCATTATTTATGAGGTGGGCCAAATAGAAGGCTTTCTAAACCACAAAAGCAACATTGTGGTCAAAAGTCTGGTTGCTATCAACCTAGGTACCCAAATCCCTCATGACTGATTGAGTGCTTAGTACATTGTTATTAATGTCATAATTTGTACATTTTTTTGTATTCAGCTTGAGGCCATGTTTCTGACACCAGTCATTTGTCTGAGTGAGATCTTCCTGGAGGATGTCCACATGACTAGGGGAATTGATGACAGCACCCAGCTTGCAGTCATCTGAAAACTTGGTCAGCCATAGCCCACTAGTTTTGGCCTGCACCTCAGAAAACTATATCCCAAATAACAGAGGTCCCAAGATCGAACCCTGGGGTACGCCACTTTTTACAGGTCTACTGCTTGATGTGGCTTCCCCTATTTTGACTATGTGGGTTCTATCATAAGTCAGTTTGATACCCATCTGGTAACATATGGATTGATGCCTAGTTGAGAGAGTTTATGTATTATGCCCAAGTGGGGAATAGTGTCAAAGGCTTTGGCTAGGTCAAGGTAGGTGGTCTGCACAGACTTCAGATCATCCATGGCTTCGGTGACTGTCTCATGGAAGTTGACCAAATTTAGCAGACATGACCTCCCCTTGATGAAGCTAAACTGTGTGGGATCAAGTGTTTGGAGGTTGCCAATGTCCTTGTTAATGAGGTCCATGATAATCTGTTCCATGGCCTTGCAGATCAGGCTAGTTAGCCTGATGGAGCTATAGTTTCCCGGATCGGTGGATGCTCCAACTTTGTGTAAAGGGATGACAGTGGCTGTCCTCCACTCAGCTGGGATGAAGGTAGTACTCAGGATTTGGTTGAATAGGGTGCCTAATGGTGCTGCAAGTTCCTGCCTGAGTTCATGTAGGATGCAGCGTGGGATGTTATCGGGTCCCATGGAGGCTGTATTTTTTGCCTTTGAGAGCAGCGATAACCTGTTCCCTAGATATAAGCAGAAGGGGGCAGGTACTGTGAATGTCCTGATTTACTGATGGGGGACAGAAGGGTGAAATTTTCACTGAATCTGTTAGCCAGCAAGTTTGCTATATCTATGGGAATTGTATATGTGGTGTCCTTGACCACCAGTTCTGAACAGATCTGGGTGCTTCCTTTGAGGTTGGGGACATATGTCAAGAAGGCCTTATAATTGTCTCTAGTAGATATGGCCAGGTTGGACTCATAGTTTGCTTTAGACGATTTCACTAGTGCTCTTATTTGCTTGTTCAAGCTAAAGAGACATTGCTTACAATTGGGCACCTGCTCCTTCTTGGTCCTTTATAGCAATTTTTTTCCTTTTGTTATAGAGTTTATTTATTGCAGATGTCCACCAGACAGGCTTACTCTTCCTCGCAGAGGATGATTTTAGTCCTATTGGGTATTCCTGACTCCATGCATCTATATAAATACTTGTATAGTGCTTTGGTGTAGTTTTGGATATTGGTCCCACTTCCTACAGAGGGGGAGGGGGCTGTGAAGCTCTTTGTACCATACCTCAGGAGACAGTAATCTGCTTTGGAGAAGTTTTTATGTCTGATCCTAACTAGAGGGGGGTTGGGGAGATGGTGACTTTGAAAGTGACTGCTTTGTAGTTGGATCTTACCAGGGAGGATGATACAATAGGGATGCTGCAGTGGTTACTCATGTTGGTTAATACTAAGTCCAAGATATTATCACCCCTTGTGTGGGTACTGGCTAGCTGTTCCAAGGCATTTGCATTGACAAAATCAAGGACTCTCTGGGCATTTGTGTTCTGGCATGAGTAGTTCTTCCAGTCTATGTTTGAGAAGTTAAAGTCACCCAGGATCAGGGCAAAGGGTTGAATCTTGATAGATTCGAACAGGTCCAAATAGGCCGATTGGGGTATCTTGAGTCAGATTTGGGGGCCAGTAGCTAGCTGTGACTTGGATAGGGGTTTTGTCAATGGTTAACTGCATATGGAGTGTCTCCTGGGCATCATACTGTTTGACCAGCTTGGGGGAGAGTATGTCTTTAATATATATTGAAGCTCCACCTCCTTTGGCTTTACTGCCCACAGTTTGGGGTCAGAATGTATCATAGGATGAGTTACCAGGTAAGGCTGGGGTGCTCTCTGCAGCTTTGAACCAGGTTTCTGTGACTGCACAGATGTCAACATTTTCCAGGGTTAGGAATGCTTGCAATGAGTGCAGTTTCTTTTAGACTCCTAGCATTTAGCAGAATGACCTTTAATTTGTCTTTTGTTGAAATTTTTATGTTGGTAGTTTTAACCTCATCACTTTTCCTAAAAAAGGCACTATAGGGGAGGCAAGAGCCTTTGCCAGAAGCCTGAAGCCCAGGTGAGACAGATGCAGGCCATCTCTGGCAAAGCATCATGGTCTGTCGATCATATCTTCCCAGGCTGTCAGGTACTGGATCCCCCTGGAATGGCACCAGAACCTAAGCCAATTGTTAAAGTCAGTCCTTTTCTGTTTGTACTGGGGCATCATTCTGGGTGATGGCAAAATACTGCTTAAGACTAAGGACATGCCTGGGACACATAATCAGTAAACTCAATCATGTCTCTCTTCATATAGTCCAGAGAGGTATGTCTCAAGTCATTCACGCCAACATGGACTATGACAGAGTCATAACAGTGCCTGTTGTTGAGAGACTTGAGTGCATGTGTGATATGGTGGATTCTGGCACCTAACAGACAACTAACTGTGACTTTCTCCTTATCCAGCCTGGTGAGAGGCAGATCTGTGTGTCTCACAATGGAGTCTCCTTTGACTAATATGTTGGGTTTATGGTGAATCCTTAGTGGTTGTGAGGCACAGGTGTGTGGACTATGTATGGTATGTGGTGTGGAGGGCTGTAGAGATTGCGTGTGTTTTTGCCTCGGAGGTCTGCTTTGTTTGGGTATGTTTATGTGGAGGACCTCCACATATGTAGGTGTGTGTTGTATAGGTGTGGATGCTGTTTGAGGTGTAGTGATTGTGTTGACAGCCTTTTCAGTGCCAGATATACTGGCTTGAGGGGGAAAGAGCTTGGACTCTAGGTTCCTAATGTAATTGCATCTCTCACAGATTGTGTTCCTAGGTGGTAGTAGTAGCTGGTTGTCTGTGTACATGTGGCTGTTGCTACACTGTCTCAGGATGCCCATATCAACCAGACTGGCAGAAGAAACTGTAGGAAATTGTCCATCCATATTTGTCAGAATCTGTGGGAGAAAGCCCAGAGAGAGGTAAGGGGTGGGCCTAAAGCCCAAGTGCTTAAAGCAAAACTAAGCTTAGAATAACACTTAACGGTTTAGACAGGCTATAAACAAGCAGTAATAAATGCAACAGAAAATATGCAGTTGAACGCTTTAGAGAACAGGTAGCAAGTGGCAGGAAAAAGCAAAGCAAGATGAAGTAACAGAGAATTAGGAAGAAAGACAAATTAGAAAATATAAGCAGCAGAATTAAGTGTCTTTTTTAAGTAAAAAGGGAGAGAGCAGAAACAGAAGATAATTCAAGGTTAAGAGACTAAGGGGTTTGGCCTTCCCAAATCATCTCTGTATTAGGTAGAATGAGCTAAAGAAATGGGACTGGGAGGAGTCTCCCAGATCAAATGTACAATAAGGGAGGGCACTGGAAAAGCTACCAACTTTAAGAACAGAACAGGAATAGGGTGGGGGGTAGGGGGTTGGAGAAAAACCAGTTTCAGCACATATCAAAAACAATGCCAGCAAATATATAAATAATTCAGTTAAGCAAAAATTAAGACAGTGCAGAAACAAAGTGGTAAAAAATATACTTATCAGCTCTATATTTCCAGATTGAGAAGCACTCTCAGTCAGAACGCAAGGAGATTCAAGCAATGATATAAGAGCATCTACCATTGACAAACAAGATTTGATGTTTTGAATTTTTGGCCTCAGTAACCATTCGGTGCAGCTAGATACTATACCTAAGACCTGAGAGAAACAGGCACAGCCATTATAGTTTTGGTCCTCTTCCAACACTCTAAATCATAGCTTGAGGCTGTGTTTATAAATTTCAGACTTTAGTCTACAAACTTAGAATACGGCTTTCTTAGAGAGCAATCATGAAATCCTGGAATGACTACTAGTCTAGTCTACTGATTAAACTTAATTTTCAGACCCTAATAGTGTAGTCAAATCAATGTATTCTTGTATGAAAGTTTAAAATACAGCCACTTTTTTAACACCTTTATTGAATTATCACTTGTGACATAGGCACATTTACATTTACATAAAATTAATCAAACTGTATTAACAAGTTAAAATTAACAAACCTTATGCTTCACATATATTGTTATATATCAAATAACTTAAGCAACAACATAAATTATTTAATTCCTATCCATTTTTTTAAACAAGAAACCTCTTTATTCGACCATCACTTTGATATGGTTTAATTCTATAACATAGTCCATGGAACACAGGAAAGTGTTTTTAATTTTTTTTTTTTTTTTGCTTTCCTGCTGGACTTGGTGTAATACTGGTAAGAAATTATACAGTTCTTTAAAAAAAGTTAGTGCTTTTTATGAAAAAATTGACTGCCAATTAGCTGGAAAAAAACACTTTTGGCAGTCCATATTTTAAACATGCAAGAAGGGCAAATAGTCAACTGGGTGACAGATACAACCTGCTTATTTATGTGAAGTATGAGGCAGGCAGGAAAAAACATCAAAACTCTTGTACCCTGACATCCTAGAAGTGACATGGAAAACAGGTACCTGTTATCAGATATATCTTCTTATAGGAAGAGAAGCTGCACAGAAATGGTGATAGACAGAAACTCAGTGGAGGTTAATATGCAGAAAAAATGATAGTATGCCACGGTGAAGAAAAAGGCACATTTGGGAAAAGTCAGGGACTGCCATTATAGACATATACTGGAAAAGAAGGTTAGGAGCTTCCAGACAGGGCAGAGTGACATGACAGATGACAAAAATGGGCCAAAGAATACAAGTTGAACAGGTTGCACACATCAAGGTCATACAGAGAAAATGTGTAGGAGTTGAACCTCACTTAAAGCAGGAAAGAAGGAAGGATGAAGATAATGGATGACTTTAATGAGGTAATGGAAAGGCAGAAGAACCAGGGCTGCTAAGAAGAAAGGCACAGTATCTGTGTAGATGAAGATTTGCAGAGCAAGAAATGGTTCAGAAAATATAAGATGTAAAAGGGAAGAGCTAGCCATACTATTCAAGATGTTTTCCTGCTTGATAACTGTCTAGGGTGAGGCATGAGTGGGTAGAGGACGCACCAGAATACATAAATTGGTGTGCAGCAGATAAACACTGTTTGTGAGACAGAAAGGCCGCTATGATCCACATGTTTGGATTCAGACAGATACTAATCCCCAGAGGCATGAGGTGCAAGAGGCGATCTGCAGAATGTTGGTCATGATAATGCCATGTAAACAGCATTATGTATGAGACCTAGTACCTTGTGTGGATACAGCAAAACACAGAAATGTAGTCAGTGCTGCAAATAGTTGTGGGGTTATCTTTATTAACTAAAAAAGTTGCTTACTCAAATTATGAATCTATTACAAGATGGTCTCACAAATACAAATATATTAAATGCATGTTTCCTGTTTTAAATAGGCCTTTAATAATAATATCTATTTATACTCTCTGCCAGGATATGTTATTCCTCTTTCTCATCATATTTTATCAATCATCATGCAATTTAAAAAGCATTGTGTTATTTTAGTCAGTGAATGGAATCCAACTCTGGGATATTCCTTTGATAGATATGGATTACAAACACCACAATAAATATTTTCAAGATGTAAAGAGAGCTTATGATTGTGTGCTCACCTTAGAACAGTGTTTTCAGAACGTAAAGACTTTCCTTTCCTTCCTTTGCATAATTTTTGGGCATACCTACATTTTATTGTAATCTGCAAATAGAAGGTCTGTTTTTTTTTTGTACTTAAAGACTGTGTCCTGATCCATGTTGCACCATTCCTTAAATTCTGTTAACTCTAATATCCTACATAACAATGATCACTGGTAAAATAGAGTCATAGTCAAAACATTTTGTGTTGTCAGATTTTCATAATTATATTGAGTAGAATGTTGGGTGGTCATTATTAAAAGCTGCAAGAGATCATATGATATAGCTAACTTTCTTCATTAAAAGAAAATGTTTACAGTAAACTCAGAAGTTAAATTACAAATAGTACACATTGACAAGACAAACAAGCTAACTTTGGTTCTACCAAACTAACTTCATTACTTGACCTTTAACATCAACTAAATAGGAGACATTAACAGTGACAAGTAAGCTAACTTTGATTCTATCAAACTAACTGTATTAGTTGACCTTCAACATTAGGTATAGTCACTTCATACTGTTAACCTATCATTATTTGAATCTAGGATGAATGGTAAGAATCCAGAGTAGGACAATATTCCCAGACAATCATTTGCAGCATAGTAAAAGTAAAACAACTGAAACACTCCAACAACAGTCACAAACGAACTCCCAAAAAAGCAGGATAATAGAATAAAACAAGGAATAAAACGATCACAGCCTCAAAACACCAGCAACCACACCAAGCCTTGGAATAAATCCGTTTATTCACCGACTAAGCGCTTTCACCAATTCAATGGCTTCATCAGAGTCAGTGTTAAAAACAAACAGCACACATTTTATACTTTCCAGTCAGTTGCCACCCATACCACCAGAGGAAGGGGGTAGCCAAAGGGCAGATGGTGCGTTTATCTAGACTGGTGAGTGATGAACATTTATTCAAACAGGAAATGTTCAAGTTGATTGGGATGTTGATGGATAGGGGGTACCCGCTCAAATTGCTACTAAAGTTAAAAAGAGATGTATACAAACAGAGAGGTTCACTGTATTCACCGATTTTGTTCGGGTTGAATGAACTGGAAAAGAACCATGAGGTGCCTAAAGGAACAAACTCACTTGGAGCATGTTTTGTTTTAAAATTCAACGAGAGAAGTGAAGACATTGTTAAAGTGTTACGTAGGATGTGGGAGTACTGTTTAAGTGATACCACTAAAGGGACATTGGGAACTTACCCCAGGATTGTTTATAGTAAGGGTAACAACCTTAAAAACATTATGGAATTAGGAATAGGGTATCCAGGATGTCTAAATGTGGTTATTGTAGACATTGCAGGTACATAGCGGAAGGAACGTATGTGTGTGTGAAAGGGTGGGGGCACACTTTACCATGTCCGGGGAGATGTAATTGTAATACTAAAAACCTAGTTTACGTTGCCCTATGTTCATCATGCGACGCCTTCTACGTAGGGATGACCACTCGTAGACTGCGTGAAAGAATTGTTGAGCATGTGAGAGCAATTAAGAACAAGGACTCACACAATGCACTTTACACCCATAGTATGAATTGTAAGGATTTTAAGAAATTTTTATTCTTCATTATTGATAGGGTATTGTGGGAACAAGGAGGGGACATCAGTAACAGGGTTGCCTTATTAGAAACTATGTGGCAGTTGAGACTTAATGCCACTAGGTACCCTGGTATTAATGATTATATTTCTTTAAAACCAGTTTTGAAATTTAAGGCTAGTATCATTTAGAAAGCTGTTGTATATACATAGAAATACAAAAATTTTTTTCATTAAATTGTACATTTGTACAAGTTTTTTAGTTTAACAGTTTTAAATTATGCATATTGTATATACATATACACATATTTATTTGTTATTGCATGGTTTGTACACAATGAAAGATGTAAAAAGTTTGGATTTTACAAAAACTGTGAACATGGTATTTAATTGTATTCAATTAATTAATTGAAAGATTGGGTGGGGTCATTTTGACTGGAAAGTATAAAATGTGTGCTGTTTGTTTTTAACACTGACTCTGATGAAGCCATTGAATTGGTGAAAGCGCTTAGTCGGTGAATAAACGGATTTATTCCAAGGCTTGGTGTGGTTGCTGGTGTTTTGAGGCTGTGATCGTTTTATTCCTTGTTTTACTCCAACAACAGTATTAGTCCAAAGCATGACAAAGAAACTACTCTTCTGCAACTGGTCGACATTTTAAATGTTTTCTTTAAAATACATCATGCAATTTATTCCACAACCAATCCAATCACAGATCCGAGTAACTATAAACCCATTTCTCTCATTAGCCCCCAAATGTAAAGCTACAGAGCATACAGAATCACAGAATCATAGAAAATGCAAGGCAACTGAGCCCTGTGGCCATTTACACCTTGGAAGTATCTCACTTAGACATTACCTCATTTTTCAAGGAGTAATAGGCCAGTCATATTAGGAGTGAATTTCTGAATGTTCATCCAGTGGTTGAACTCATTTTTGAAAGAAGACAGTCTGTCACATTGCTAAGAAATTAAAACAAAAACAACTGGCAACTTCACTGAAGACTGAATCCACAAAGTTTAATAACGTGCTTTTCGTCCAAAAACTTCTTTGAACTTCATCAGATACTAACATTTACAAAAATCAAGTTTAAATAGTCATGCTTAACCATGATTAAGAACAGCTGGTCTCTCCATCTTAAAAGTTAAAGGAACAGTAGTTAAGATAGCATTGTGAGCATAATATGCATTTTCCTGTCTTTAAAACTGCCTTATTTAACAAGCAAGTGAATACATTTATTGCAGCAGCAATATGGTGAAAATCATATACGAAAACTGTGTAAAAAATGTAAAGTCTCCTCATTTGTCTAACCTTACATTATAAACATTTTCCAGTGAAAAATTAATAAGTAAAACATAATTTCTATAATGTTGTTACTACAGTATTTCATTAAACTTTTCAGTTTTAAACAACATGTTATAGAACACATGTTCAATCCTGGAAAGCTATAAGCATTGAGATAAATTTGTCAGAGCAATTCCAACTTTTCTAATAATAAGGTGAATGGACCCGTCTTGGATTACTGTTCACTTGATCAAGTATCCAGAATTTAAATGCATGTTCTAGATATTGTTCTATATGCTTTGCTAAAGCATTGTCCAGTTTGTGTTTATTAATACAATATATATGTTCATATATGCGGTCTCTCATTCTACTCTCAATTTTACCGACGTAGAATGAATCACAATTTTGACATTTAGCCACATATACATTCATTTTGGAGTTGCAATTAACCTTTCTTCTGTTACTCAAATGTGTGATAATTATGTGCAGTGATGCACCTACATAAATGTATTTGCAATAGGGGCAGCTACCACATTATTTCATCCCTATTGCATATGATTGGATCATCCACTCACCTTCAAATATATTCTTGAGTGTTCTACCCTTCCTAGTAATGAATCATGGTTCTGTACTCAATTTGTCCACTACTAGTTTGTCCTCTAACAGAATATTCCAATTTTTTATCAGTATGTTTTTTATGTGATGATAATCAAGGTTAAAAGTTGTAATATAGCTCACTGTGAAATCAGTTTGGTTCATACCTGTCCCAGAGATTGTCCTGGACCTGATTTTCGATATCAACCTGAGAATAGTCATTCAACCCAGTAGGGTGTTGTATACTCAAAATGGGTATGTACACACCATTAATTCTTTTTTCCACAACTTCTTCTATTAGTTTGTCAATTAAGGTACTCAGGTATGCTCTTTTTGTGAATATTTTTTTCAAGAACTGGCACTCACTATGGAAGCCCTCATCTGTAGACACCATTCTGGCAGCCCTTACCAATGGGCCCTTTACCACAGATCTTTTTGGTGGTGAGGGTGTGCACTTGTGTAGTGCAAGAATGTGTTTGAATAAGATGGTTTCCTATAAATTTTTTCTTGGTATCTCTTTTCAACATAATTTTTGGTAAGTTGGACATCAAAGAATGCTATTTCATTTGGGTTAAAATTATATGTAAATACTAAAAAGTCTGTAGTCTCATTAAAATAATCAATGAGATGTTTTGCCTCTTCATGTTTCCCTTTTATTAGTAAAAAGATGTCATCCAAATAGTGTGTAAAATAAATTATTTTTGAGGCTATTCCTTCTCTATTGAGTACAAATTGATGTTTCCAGTAACTCATAACCAAATTCGCGAAGCTAGAGCCACAGGGGGGAACTCATGGCTACTCTGCTTTTTTGCAGGTAATAGTTTCCTTTAAAATAAATGTAATTGTGGGATAGAACTATGTCTAGAAGTTCTTCCACTAGACTGATGTCATTTTGGGGAGCCTCTTTCTTCCTTAGTAATTGACTAACCCACTCTATTCCCAATGCTTGTGGTGTTGACGTATATAAATCTTTTACATCTACTGTAAGGAAGTTGTACTGTTCATCATACTTCAATTCATTAATTTTTTTGCAGGAATGACCATGAATCTTTACATATTACTTCTTCTGTTGTTACATATTTTTTAAGTATATTGTCTATCACTTTAGTATATGCATATGTGTCAGAATTCCCACCATCAACTATAGGTCTAAGTGGAAGGTCTAATAAACATTTATGGATTTTGGGGGACCCCAAATATTGTGAGTGCCACTGGTTTTAACACTATCATATAGTTGTACATGTCTATATCTATCTTTCCCTCTATGAATAAATCATTAATGTAGATTTTGATATGTTCATTAGCTGTGTTGTATTCATTAAGGGATGCTTTCTGATATGAACTAGAAGCTAACATTGATTCTATTTTAGTTTCATAGTCATCCAAATCCATAAATACAAGACCTCCACCTTTGTCATGCTTCATGACGCATAGCTTAGCTGATCTTATCAAGTTGAACCATGCTTCTCATCTTTAGTTAAATTATACTCATAACCCCTGAATCTATTTTCCTTTTGGTATGTTCTCATGTCCAATTCACATATCTTTTCTAATGTATATAACAAATTGTGCAAAGGGGGATTGTATGTACTTGATATTCTATATTGTGCTTGTGGTTGTACAACTGTATTACCCAATAACAATTTTAAATTAAGTTTCCTAACATACATTTTCAAATCAAGAATGATGTTAGATATGTCCATCTTCCTAGCTGGTGTAAAAGTCATTCCTTTATATAAGGTGTTAGCCATCTCAACAGAAATATCCAGTGTAGAGAAGTTATAAACAAAAAAGTCACCTTCCATATTCGAAATTATAGCTGGCATTTCTGGAGTGTTGTTATCCAAATTCTCCATTACTTCCATTTGTTGTGCTTTTTCCTCTGGTTTCATCTGTTTTGCTGGCCTCCCCTCAAAAAACCCTGATGATTATTGTTCTGTTGATTGTTGGTAAGATTCTATTGACCATTCCGGTTTTGTATACGTTCGCTTCTTCTCGGACCCTCATACTGGTTATTGGGAGTGTCAAAACTGCTGTCCTGTAATTCTGCAACATCCTGCTGAACTGAGTGTTCAGAACTGTTGTTTAACATTGCATTTTGTAAATGCCTGCCCCTCTGCATGTACTCCTGATTTCCTGTTACACTATGTGGTTGATTGGCATTTGTGCTAGCCCACCCCTTCCACACTTGTGTAACTGATGGGTGTGGATATGCTATACTGTTCTGGTAATGCTGGCAATCATGCTCAAGTTTTTTGACCTTAGTGGCTTTGGATTTGTTCAAGTGAAAGTCAATTGGCTGGAACATACGAGAATACTCGTATTTATACCGCTCAAAATCAGCATGAGTTTTTATTTGAACATCCAGGACAGATGCTATATCCATTAGTTCATCAGCTACAATGCTATAATGTTTACACATGAGATCTAGAAGATCCAGTCCTTGTTTATTAAATAACTTTATTAGCTCCTGGAGAAATAAAGAATCAGGTACCAGACCAGTAGGGTACTGATACATTCTCAAACCCTTCGGTACAATGCTAGCTCTAATACATTCTTGGAAGTATTCCACTTACAAGCGAAGTTTCTTGTATTTCAGCAAGTTCTGATCTAAGCTGTTTAGAAAGTCTGTTATGTTCAGCATATCCCTACCTGAGTTCCCATCAGAATTAAATTCATTGTTGTGAGAAAGGCCAACTGGACTTGTAAGCGAATCTTTTAAAGTAGGGACCCCAATATGCCCTGTGACATGGTTGTCAATAGACCTTCATCTCGGTAAACTGCTGTTTGGTAGCATTTGGCTGCCAATCTGAGTGCTGACAACTCTATTCTGGCTTGCATTACCAAAAAATGAAGTAAAATGCTGGTTCACATTATTTAGCAAAGCTTGTGTAGTAACTACATTTACATTTGGTTCCTTGTTACCTTGATCAATCATTTGCTGCTGTTGAGTGGTGTTACCATTTGTAACGACTCTTATTTGGCTCTGCTGATGCTTCTGCTGCTTGTCTTGTGTTAGTAAGCCATTAGTAGAGACATTTATAGAATCCACTTTTTGTGACAGGCATTCTACTTGCTGTGAAAAGGCATGTACTAACATCGTAAATTCACTCACGGCCTCAGTTTCTTTTGTAAAATCCATAAGCAATTCCAAGGATAAGTCCAGTGCATTGGTTGAAATGTTGCCTGAACAAACACTTAAAAACTCCAAAATCCAAGATACAAAAAACTAAGAAATTAAAACATAAACAACTGGCAACTTCACTGAAGACTGAATCCACAAAGTTTAATGAAGCGATTTCCGTCCAAAAACTTTGAACTTCATCAGATACTAACATTTACTAAAATCAAGTTTAAATAGTCATGTTTAACCATGATTAAAACCAGCTGGTCTCTCCATCTTAAAATTTAAGTCAATTTCTTCCTTAATAAAGTCAATTATTAAGGAAGAAAAGGGTTCGCCAGAATGACATCAGTCTAGTGGAAGAACATCTAGACATAGTTCTATCCCACAATTACATTTATTTTAAAGGAAACTATTAACTGCAAAAAAACGGAGGAGCCATGGGTTCCCCCTGTGGCTCTAGCTTCGCAAATTTGGTTATGAGTTACTGGGAACATCAATTTATACTCAATAAGGAAGGAATAGCCTCAAAAATTATTTATTTTACACTCTATTTGGATGACATATTTTTACTAATAAAAGGGAAACATGAAGAGGCAAAAAATCTCATTGATTGTTTTAATGAGACTACAGACTTATTAGTATTTACATATAATTCTGACCCAAGTGAAATAGCATTCTTAGATGTCCAACTTACCAAAAATTAAGTTGAAAAGAGATACCAAGAAAAAATTTATAGGAAACCATCTTATTCAAACACATTCTTGCACTACACAAATGCACATCCTCACCACCCAAAAAGATCGGTGGTAAAGGGCCAATTGGTAAGAGCTGCCAGAATGGTGTCTACAGATGAGGACTTCCATAGTGAGTGCCAGTTCTTGAAAAAATTATTCACAAAAAGAGTATACCTGAATACTTTAATTGACAAACTAATAGAAGAAGTTGTGGAGAAAAGAATTAATGGTGTGTACATACCCATTCTGAGTATACAACATCCTACTGGGTTGAATGACTATTGTCAGGTTGATATGGAAAATCAGGTCCAGGACACAATCATTGGGACAGGTATGAACCAAACTGATTTTACAATGAGCTATATTATAACTTTTAACTTAGATTATCATCACATAAAAAACATACTGATAAAAAATTGGAATATTCTGTTAGAGAACAAACTAGTAGTGGACAAATTGGGTATAGAACCAAGATTCATTACTAGGAAGGGTAGAACACTCAAGAATATATCTGAAGGTGAATGCAGGATCCAATCATATGCAATAGGGATGAAACAATGTGGTATCATGTAGGTGCATCACTGCACATAAACAACACACATTTCAATAACAGACGAAAAGTTAATTGCAATTCCAAAATAAATGTATATGTGGCTAAATGTCAAAATTGTGATTCATTCTATGTCGGTAAAACCGAGCGTAGAATGGGAGAATGTATATACGAATATATATATTATATTAATAAACACAAACTGGACAATGCTTTAGCAAAGCATATAGAACAATATCCAGAACATGCATTTAAATTCTGGATACTTGATCAAGTGGACAGTAATCCAAGAGGGGGTCCAGTCACCTTATTATTAGAAAAGTTGAAATTGCTCTGGCAAATTCGTCTCAATGCTTATAACTTTCCAGGATTGAACATGTGTTCTATAACATGTTGTTTAAAACTGAAAAGTTTAATGAGATGAAATACTGTAGTAACAACATTATAGAAATTATGTTTTACTTATTAATTTTTCACTGGAAAATGTTTATAATGTAAAGTTAGACAAATGAGGACACTCTGCATTTTTACACAATTTTCGTATATGATTTTCTCCATATTGCTGCTGCAATAAATGTATTAACTTGCTTGTTAAATAAGGCAGTTTTAAAGAACTGCAAAATGCATATTATGTTCACAATGCTATTTTAACTATGGTTCCTTTAAATTTTAAGATGGAGAGACCAGCTGATTTTAATCATGGTTAAACATGACTATTTAAATTTGATTTTTGTAAATGCTAGTATCTGATGAAGTTCAAAGAAGTTTTTGGATGAAAACCATTTCATTTAACTTTGTGGATTCAGTCTTCAGTGAAGTTGCCAGTTGTTTTTGTTTTAATTTCTTAGTTTTTTGTATCTTGGATTTTGGAGTTTTTAATAGTCTGTCACATTGCATAATTTGGAGTGGAAGTTTGTTACAGAGAAGGGGTAAGTGTTGTAAGACAAATCTGTCTGCTCACTTTGTTATATTTATTTGCTATTCAGGTTTAGATCCTTGGTTTTAGTGTTAGTGGGACTATCTGATTAGAGGAGATTTAAGAGGTCTTGGACTACAGGATTGCTAATAGCTGAAAGGTAATGTACAGATCACTCTAATCTGTCTATAGGACACTTAATAAAGGGACATTGCTTCCAGATTCTTGGTATCCCTTTTTCCTTTAAGCTTGTAATCCTTTTAGCTAAGAACCTCTGGGGTCTTTCCAGTAGGTTGATATGCCTAGTAAGATATATTCCAAAATCAGCACTGTATTTAATAATAGGTCTAATCAATGTGAACTACTGGGGCATAAGAGCTTCCTTGGATATAGAAGAAATACTTTTCACAATGAGCTGCCCCAGGTAAAAATAGTTTCTAATCACTGTTGCAACACGATGGTCAAAGGCAAGGGAATTATCCACCCATGGTCCATAGTCTCTCACCATACTTTCATTTTGAATGGTGTTGTCTATACTACAATATGGATGAAGGGATTGTTTACCAAATATGATAGTATTCTTCTTTAAACATTTAGCTTTAACCTGTTTTTTTAGCTCAAAACCATGGCCATAAGTAGGCAGGCATCCCCATTTATAATTTACAGACCTGTGAAGTAGATGCCAAATAGTAGTGGTCTTAGTTTGGTGCCTGCAAAACACCCCTCATCATGTTCATCTTTACTTAGGAAATATCTGCCACTCTTGCTACATGAGTTGTATACCTCAACCAATTTGCTGTCCACCAAACTATGTAAATTTGGAGATCATTCAGCTTGTTTATTATATTAGCATGCGGGATGGTGTCAAAAGCCTTAGCTAGATTGTGGTATGCTATATAGATGGCATATCTATTGTCTACAACTTATGTTACTCTCCCAAATGAAGTTGACCAGATTCATTGGGTAAAATCTACTTTTAACAAAGCCTAGCTGCTGGGGATAAAGCTTTATCACATTTTTGATATTGTTATTAATTAAATCAATCGATCAATTATTATATATTCCATAGCTTTGTAGATGAGATTAGCCAGACTAATGGGTTTGTACTTTGTAGGGTAAGTGGTGGGTCCTCCTTTGTAAAGTGGCATCGCAATGGCTGCTCTCCATGTTTCATAGACAAAACCAGTGGATAAGCTCAGGTTGAATGGTTGTAGGAGCCATTCCACTGAGACATGTTTTTGTACTGTTTATCAGGCAACTGGATATATTATCAGGCCCCACAGATGATATATTTTTCACTTTGGAGATCATTTTTAATAAGTATGATGGGAATGAGATTCTATGTAGGCATTATAAAATTGTTTTGTGAGTGATATTTGCATTGAATTTGTTTGCTAGTAGGTTGGTTGTCTCTAATGGAACAAGTAGGGAGCATCATTTTGGATAATTTCTGAGCAGTATTTGGTGTTATGCCTTAGTTTCCTAACATAAATATTGAAGGACTTGCAATAGTTTTTAGCTTCCAATGGTAGTCTAACTTCATGGGATGCTTTCATATTTCTGATGTTTGTTTAGTTCTTTTTTGATAGCTTTTTAATACCAACCTTGATTTCAATGTTTTTGTTTTACTGTACAGTTAAAGAAGCTTTTTTTTTACTTTATTGTATTTTTTTTATTTATACATGTGAACTGACAGGCGGGTTTACTTTCAAACTTCCCATTTTGTTTGAATCCAGCGGGAACTGCCAGATTCTACGCATTTATCTAGGTATGTACATAGAGTTTGTCTGCATAACTACTTGCAGTGTCAGTATCTAGGGTAATACAGTTATACCCGTATTTTGAAACTTCATCATAGAATTGTACATTTGAAGTCTCTGAAGTTTGTAATGTTTTCATCTAATTATTTGGAGATTTTGAAGGAAATGCTACCAGTTTGTGATAGTATTTAACTGGAAAAGGGAATAAAAGATGAATATATCACTGCCACGTTCATAAGGATCAGGTCAAGAATGGTATGTCCTCTAGTGAGTTCCTTGACAACTTGGTACATGGAGCTCTTTTATGCAAAATCAATGTATTTTTGAGGCATAACCTACAGTTGAGGTATAGATATCCCATTTTGTTGACAGGTAGTTAAAGTCTCCTAGGATAATGGAATTCCTGTAAACTTGGAGTTCAACCAGTGTATTTAGGAACCTAACCTGGTTTTCTGGTAGCATAAAGGGGGTTCTGTAACATGCTATGATCTCATAGTTGGTCCCGTTTAGTGTCATTTCAATTTCAATTTGTTCAGTTTCTGAGTCTTCCTAGGGGTCTGTCTAGAAGTGATGTGATCCCTAGCAAATATGGATACTCTGCCACAGTTACCTTTGGGCTAAAAGGTATGGTAGGTACAAAACCCTGGAATGGAGGAAGCACTTTCTGTACTTTTAAACCAAGTTTCTATACTAACACATACACATGTATGTATGTGATGAAAGGAGGTACTGCTAGCACAGCAAGCTGGAATTTTGTAAATAATTATATGTCATTTGTGAATATCAAACTAATTTATATCATAGGATCATATGATCATAGGAGGTTACTAGGCTATTGGCACTGAGGCCCTTATAAGCCTAGCCAAGAGTTTAGCCCATGTTTAGACAAATCAGCATCTGATGCCCTTGTTCAGCAGGGACACGGGTGGAATCCCAGGGGTATATTTTCTGTTTCCCATCCAGATATCCAGGTTGTGCTTAAAAAGGGGTAAAGAGGCACTCTGCTTGATGTAGAGAGGGAGTCTATTCAAAAACGTCATCCCTGCCAAGTCCCAAGACCCAGGACCTCTGTCAACTACAGCATAATGCATTAGCCCACTTGGTCACTCGGTTCTATAAGATGCTTGTGTTACAAATGTATTAGAACTGTATGTCATGTGTATATCAAACTGCTCTGTACAGATATTTGTGTTGAAAAGGTATTTGTAAAGTACTGTGTTTAAAATGTCTCCACAGTGTGTCCTACTGGTAGAGAACAGACATGTCCATGCACTATTGTAACTGTTTAAATGATATATTTTAACAGTGGAAATTGAAATTCAAGAGGTTAACCTCAGTCTGGCAAACTTTAGAAAAATATCTGAAATTATATTACTTTATAGGCTATGCTATAAAGATGTTTCAATGCAGCTGGAGACACAAAGTCTGTACTAGGAAGCTTTCTGTATTGTCTTTAGGGTGAACTAATTGCTACTTTGGAAGCATGAAGGAATGAAATTGTTTTATGACTTCCAGCATCTGCCAAAGATCTGAGCAAAAGCCGTTGTATGAGTATTTTTACAGATAGGTGCTAAATACTACGAGATTCAGAAATGGGGATTTGTATGAGAAGTAGAAGTCAGATGACCAGAAATGATGTCATTCTGCAAGCTATTCCAGCAGTAATATTTTAGATATTATTTTGAGAAGTCTCTTAGAGTGAGACAGAGCATTCTGTATTCTGTCTTGGACCTGACAACAAGAATAACCATTCACCACATCATCTGCCTTGTTTTATTAAGTAAGTTATTAGGAAATTGTATACTTTTTGTAGATTCAGCTAGGAATATAGTGAAGCTTAGTTTAGATATTATTTTTCTTTATTTGTCTGAGACTATCTGACAATGCTGTTTTAAATATTTCCTGTGATTTTGAACTCTGATGAATATATAGTATTTTCTCTTTCTTTTATTTTTTATTATTAAATATATTTAAACCTTACATTTTGGCTGATCTTTGTAGAGATATTTATGTTTTGAGAGCACTTGCATATTTATTTGGTGACACTGTGTGGGCCACTCCTAGCAGCCTTGCTCTTGGTCAAACGCCATTTGTATTAATATTAATATTACGCAGTAAGATCAGACACCCATTGTTTAAGGGCCTTAAATTAACTGTCAAGGGGTACTGGTGGTAGTGTTAATTATCTTATAGTCTGGGCAAAAGGGGGCATAACTAGTAAACCTGTGCCAGCCTTTCCCAGGTGTGTGTGTGTGTGTGTGTGTGTGTGTGTGTGTGTGTGTGTGTGTGTGTGTGTGTGTGTGTGTGTGCGTGTGTGTGTGTGTGTGTGTGTGTGTGTGTGTGTGTGTGTGTGTATCTGTGTGTGTGTGTGTGTGTGTGTGTGTGTGTGTGTGTGTGTGTGTGTGTGTGTGTGTGTGTGTGTGTGTGTGTGTGTGTGTGTGTGTGTGTGTGTGTGTGTGTGTGTGTGTGCAAATCAAATCTCCATGAGTGTGTGTCAGCTACTTGGGCAGGGACACAAAACACTGGTTGGACAGAGAGAGTGTTGGAGGACTTGGTTTGGAATCCTGGCTAAGGACTCAACTCTATAGCTGTACAAGTGGAGAGTCTTATTGGGCATATGGAAAAAGAGGAACTCACCCCAGACTGACTGTGGTCCCTGTGTGCACTTATGGGAAATTGCACTTGATGCAGAGAGCTGTATATGGAAACACTGTGTGTGCGTACCTGTTATCCTAGCAGTGAATGCTCCAACCCCCCACAGGTGCCAGTGGTGAGGATTGAGGCTCCTTGATTACTTTTTGGCAGTGACGGGGCATCACAATGCACTCCAAACTCAACAGGGCCTTAGGATCAAGCAAGTTATTACTAGTGTTGAGCAGAGACACCTTGACATGATCTAATGCTTGAGTTGTTTTTTGTTAAGCTGAGTGATCCATTAGCTGAACAATACTAAAAATGTAGTATCTGAGGTCAGCAGAGGCTTTAACCAGTATGGAAAGCCCTGGAGCAAGATGTGCAAGTCATCCCTGGCAAAGCAAGAATGACTGTCAAGTGTCTTATTCCATGCTCATACATACTCATATTGGGCCCCCCTAGAATGACACCAACTATACACTCTATTGTTGAAGCCAATCCCTGTACTTTGGCATAAAGCAAAATAAAACATGCAAAAGTAAAATAGTTAATTTTAGTAAACAAAACATTTTGTATATCATACAGCTGACACACATCTCCAATCATACACTGTCATAAGAGATGCAGGCACCCTTCTTGATAATTTCTTGTAGTTTGACCATCATGTTTTCACAGTAGTACAGAAATCCTTCTGAGTGGCTCATTTAATTTCCAAAGACATCTCCTTTATACTCAGATGCTGTATTGAAAGGTGCTATGACTCACTAACTTGCTATGTAGTTTTGCCTTCAATATTTTCCTCTAGATTACTCCCCATAATGATTGCTACATTTACTTATTGGTAGATTTACTGTTTTTTTCTTTTGCACTGATCATACTTTGCAATTCATAGATGTCTAAAAAGATGGGCAAAGAAGTAAGACAATGTGGTGTAACTGAGACCACTGTAATAGATGAAATAATGCATGAGGAAGGTTAAAAATTACAGAATGTAAAACTGTCCAGATTTAAAAGAAAAAAAAAATGGCTATTATTTTTATGGATGTTTGTATTATGGGAGACAGAAAGGTAGATTATACCATCACCCCCCCATTAATATTCCAAAACATGCACGCTGATTGGCCAGCGTGCACGTTGTAAATCGACTTATACTAATGGAAAAAGGTCCGGTCGCTCGGACTTTTTCCATAAGTATAAGTCTCTTTTAAAACACTGTCTCGCTATGTTAAAAGAGTTTAACCTAGCAACACAGTTTTAAAAAAAGCAACGGAGATCTCTGTTGCTTTTTTTAAAGCTGTCTCGCTATGTTAAACTCCTTTAACATAGCGACACAGTGTGTAAAAAGCAACGGAGATCTTGCTTTCTCCATTGCTTTTTTTTTTAAACCTATCTCGCTATGTTAAATGGGTTTAACATAGCGAGACAGCTTTAAAATAAGCAACAGAGCTCTCCATTGCTTATTTTAAAGCTGTCTCGCTATGTTAAACCCATTTAACATAGTGAGACAGGTTTAAAAAAAAAAGCAATGGAGAAAGCAAGATCTCCGATGCTTTTTACTATTTCGCTATGTTAAACCCATTTAACATAGCGAGACAGCTTTAAAATAAGCAATGGCTTATTTTAAAGCTGTCTCGCTATGTTAAACCCATTTAACATAGCGAAACAGTAAAAAGCAATGGAGATCTTGCTTTCTCCATTGCTTTTGGTCACAGCTCTGATGTACTGCGTAGGCATGCGCAGTACATCAGAACTGCCGCGGATACCAGACAGCTGTGGAAGGGCAGCAAAGAGGCATTATACAATGCCATTATTTAAGAAAAGTAATTATTTCTTTTCTTAAATAATGTCATAGTATAATAGCAATAACCCACTTCTGGGTGTGGGTAATGCGGGATTTACCCATGGTTGTCTTTGTTTGGTCCCTCGGGCTTCGCCCTTGGGACCAAACCACGCCAACCGTGGGTAAATCCCGCATTACCCACACCCAGGCATGGGTTATTGCTATATTATTTCCCTGAGTGCATTATAATTAACTCTGTTTTGAAGCTTGCTGTTATGGTAAATGACAATTATCTAATGTTACAAATAGTATGGAAATGTTATCAGTGATACTGTTTTGAAGTGTGCTGTTATGATAAATGTCAGTTATCTGATGTTACAAATGGTCTTTAAATTAGATGTTTATAACTTCTGGGCTGGGTAGAAGGAGCTTGTATTTTCCTGCCATATTTTTTGACAAATCTGCAAATATCAGACCACAAGGACCAAAAAGGAGTGGCAGTGAGCATACATTGTTCTACTATATGTTTTGCTGTTTGGCTTTTCAATGTTTATGGCTGTAATCATTTTTGTGTGTGTTTTATGAATCTGTAGCTAAGGAAGATGAAAGTTTGACCAGAACGTGGAGTCAGAATGCTGCAGATAAGGAAGGGAACTATTTTTCCTGTCTGTGATACTTGTCCTTCTCTATGATTGTGTGACAACAGAAATAGTATACTTAAGTAAGACAATTGTGGGGGGGGGTGGAAATGTTTTAAGCTATTATTTTTTTCTGTACCCATTCAACAACAGTGAATATTGTCATGTGTCTCTCTGACGGTGGTGTTGTAGATTTAATGTAAGGGGATCTGATGTCTGTTGCCTTATCCAGTGAGTTATATGTCATACCTAAAGTATATACTGATGTTTAAATTTGATGCTCTAAAGGGAATGCAAACATACTTAATTACATTTGGACAGTAAACAAGAAACCCATCTTCCTGATAGCTGTGTAAAGACAGAGCACTTAGAAACATAATTGAACAGAGAAATTAGAGAAATTGACAAAATAAGTTTAAAAAACAGACAAGCAAATATTTAGCACTTTTGTCCACAGATAAAACTGAACTTCTTTTGAACATTGCATTGAAAAATCTCATCCAATCTAAAAAGTTTCTTCATATCACATGATTAAATCATGTAACAAACATAAAAATATGAAAATACTGTGTACTTTGTAATAAGGAGAAATACAATATGCTGCAATAAATCCATATAAAAAATAATCAAGCAGATCTACAATATGGTATAGGAACAGAACCTTTTGTATCTCCTTAAGAAAGTACCTAACTTGAAGAGTATTCTTAAGACAGTTTCAACTTGTGCACAGTTACCTGTTACAGATAAAGCATAAGGAACTTAAAAATGTGAACAGTGTAAGTGTTCTAAATGTGTACGTGAAAAATAGTCGTACTGTTACAACACCCATCAGAAGTAACTATATCTAAAATATACTAAAATTGTCTAAAGCTGTTGTTTATGTAGCAGTTTGTTCTGGCTGTGACAATTTTTATGTTGGATTAACTACAAGAGTGTTAACACAGAGGCTCGCAGACCATATATTTGCAATTTTCTTAATAATGTATTTATTTACTTTCACTTGCTTACTACAAAAGTATGCTTGGATGTAGTTATAGGTATAGCAATATTAGTTGTAGACACTAGTGTCAAGAAGCGTTAATTTGAAAATTGAGACATAGGAGTATTTACGAGCAACTTACACCTTATAGATATCATTTAGAAGTGAGTATTTGCTATTTATTAGTAAGGCCCAACTATTTTGTTGAGGCAATGAAGTCTAAAACATTGATAATGCCTTATGGAAATATTCAACTAACTGCACAATATGCAATAAATTTTCATTTCTGTACTGAATCATGAGTTAAAAGTTTTCTAAGATGATTATGCTAATAGTTTAAAGTTAAAAGAGGCTATGTAGCAAATGTTTCCAAAGGCTGGAAAATACTGAGATTTGAAGGAAATGATAAACATTAAATGTTTTCTCAGAAAATGTCTTGTTATAAAGAACAGATAATAGGCTCATTATTTTAATAATTTCATATGTATTTATTGCAAACTTTTCGTATTTGTTTTATTTCTTGTCACTTGATTTAGCATGTGGTATTTAGAAAGAACTTCAATTGGATACATTGTTTTTCAATGTGATAGTCTGATAAAGACTAGTTTTATATGTGTGGTAGATGTTTATTACATGTATTTCTGGTCTATATTAGAAGCACGAAAGTGTTTTTGAGTGAACACGTAAAGAGTGACACATATTCATCGAACCGCATTTAAGCAATTCGATGAATATGTCACAGGGCAAGGAGGTAGTTGGACAACTACACAGAGTTGCCCTTTCCTTCACTGTAGTGTAGTCTTGGAGTTGGTACATTTAGTTAGGGGGGTGTGGGGGATGTGGGGTGTGAAGCCCCCTACCTGATAATGGTTTTTAATTTTTATTTTTTCCGAATGGCCACGTGAATTTTTTCACTAGGAAAAAATTTGATCTTGTGGCCATTCACTATTTACATATTTCACATATTATGTGTCAACTTTTATGTAGTCGCACATATGTGCTTTCATTTTTATGATATAGACCCTTTATTTCACCTAGTTATCTGCAATTCATTGAGTATTTTTTCATGTGGGCTATGTTGTCTTTTTTATTTTTTTTACTCATACTTTCCTAAATAATGAAACTATAATGTATGTTTGCTGTCAAAATTCAATATTAAGTCACCTCTGTTATGACAAAAATGGATGGTATAATTTGATAAATGGAGTGATTCAGGGGACACTGTAAGATCAAGTTGAGGAAAACATGCATTATGGGACTGACCATGTATAGAATTATGGAATACATTAACAGACAACTTTCAGGGATAAGTCAGGAAGGGCTGACAGAAAGAAAGGGCAATGAAAGTGAAAGTTGTGGGATCTGTCATAAAAACAAGGGAGGGATTATATTGGTTTAATCCATAAAAAACCTGTGTTACTTTATTTGTTCCTTTTTTTTTTTTTATTTAGCCTCTTTTGCAGATCCCAGAAAGTTTTATAGTTAAATGAAGAAGGTATGAGAGATACTTCTTATATAGCAACTTGATTTTTGAAATGTTCAAGTAATCTGCACCAACAATCATATATATGGCATATGTGTGTTGTATATGCAGTGCAATTATATTTTAATTGCACAATTAGATGTTTGAAAAATGTTTATGGATATTAATTATGAAACAGGTGAATGGGGTGGAGTTGAGCTCAAAACAATGTTATCTGGATTCTAATTGCAAAAAAGATGATGTTGCAGGTATAACAAGATGTAGCAAAGACTAAACTCTTTGGATGGCAGTCAGCTAGAGGGAAGTACAGCCAAGTATTCTGCAGACAAGGAGAAGGTATCCCAGATGATAAACAGTCTTTGCATCTAGCATCAATGGAGTGGCAGCAGACTATAAGGGGGTGAAAGAATGGGGTGGCCACATGGAATTTTGTAAAGCTTAGCAACCCTATAAAATTGGCAAGGCAGAAGGCAAAATGGAATAAATTGTGGTGTAATTGGAAATGAAGTGTAAGGTAGAAGAAGTTGTAAAATTCTGTAAAGTGATTTGAAGAGGGTGGAAGGGTCAGTAGCTTCAGTGGTGGGAAATGTGGTGCATCTATTTTAATGCATGGATGCATGAATACTGAATAGCCAGAAGAAAGTGGTGTGGCAAAATGGTGAAGACTGCAGACAGAAGGGGATGGTGGGCTTAGTGTATGATGATGATGATGATGATGATGATGATGTTGAGATTTGGTAGAACTTTTTTGAGAAGGTGGTGACTTCTCCACACACACACACACACACACACACACACACACACACACACACACACACACACACACACACACATATTTTTACATATGGAAAATTAATAAGCATGTGAAATTGACACTACACTACTATTTTGATAATTTGTCAAAAAGAAAATAAATCATGTATGTTTATATTTATTATAAATAGCAAATTAGGAATATGAAAATGCAAATGGGTTTGATTTGTCTGTTATTCTTTTTTTTTCAAAAATCTTTATTTTTTCATGCTAATAAATTTTAATAGATGCATCCAAAACATTTGCCTAGAAGGTAATGTCCAATCATGAAAGTATGAATAAGACACATAGAATAGACAATGACTTATTTACAGAATATTAAAGAACTATATACCCCAAATAGTTTGTTAACAATTTACACACTATATACAATAAAATTCAAAAGCCTAATAGATGAGCATATAATCTAATTAACAGTAAAAAAGAAAAAGAGGATTATAGAATGGTGGTTAATTATAATAATGACATAGCTTACTGCTGTCAACAATGGAATATATATATAAAACCAGTGATTTATAGCCATGAGATAATTCCCAGAAAACTAGTACAAATGAAGAATATTCCTCTGTTGCAACATTTTTAATTATGGTTTATATTGTAAGAAAACATTCAAACAACTTCTTCCAGTAATTATCTTAGCAGGAGAATTTAGAAGGATTGGTAATAAACAATTTATGGGTTAGGATGTATTTGACAAGTGCTTGTTTGAAACCATCTCAATTTATTTTAGATCTAGCTGTGCAATTTTAGGTAATAAGAGTTTAACCAGTGAGAATGGTGTGATTAGTATATGAATATCTTTTTGATTTATTCATTCAGAGGGATATGTAAACAAGAACATTTCCATGAAGTTGTATTTTTTTCATAACCCTTTTTTTCTAGTTTAACTTTTAGAGAATACCAGAGTTTATATGATGGTTTACAAGTCCATAATATAAGAAATATATCAGCTTTGTAATATTTACTAAGAGAACAATCTGCTGACAGTTTGAGGTATTTTTTTAAGAATGACTTGGTTAGATATGCATTATTATTTATCTTTAACTGCATGTAGAAGAGTTTTATAATAGGTAAAAAATTATAAGTTATTTGAACTGGCCCTTTCATCAGTTGTGCTTCTAGCAAGTGCATTCCTAATATCCCTCTTCTTTATATAATTAATATGCTCTCTCATACATTCTTTTAATGACCTATTGGTCTTTCCAACATAAAAAAGTGACAAGAGCAATACTGTGCAAGATACTCTAAATTTGTGCTAGAACAGATAGCTTTTACACTAAACTTATAATATATATGTGTTGCTCGGTATGTGAAAATGAGGCAACTGTTGATAAAAGAACATAAATTACACGTTTCACATGGAAAAGTGCCTACAGAACTAAATTATCATGTTCTTGGAGCTCTCACTCCATAACAGAGAAGTGCCTTTTAAATATCTCTTATTTTTAAAAGAGAAATTTGGCCTATCACCCACAATGTGCTTTAGCTTCTCATCAGAGCAGAAAACTGGCCAATTATTTTTTAATAATGGTGCAAATGCTATTAACATCACTTGTAACCTGGACTGCCTGACTGCATGATGTCGAGTGAACAACAGGCTGCTCATCAGCCTGTGAAAAGTATGGCTTGGCTCTGCTGTGTCTCAAGGAATCAATCTCAGATCTCATGGACTCAACCTCCCTTGGACCATATCCTCTATTCAGAATCTTCTGTTGTAGCCTAATAATATCATCTCGGTAGTTATCATCCCTATTATTGTCTCAATAGCAACATCCCTTGACCTTTTAAAACATTCCTATACGCATGCCCAGGGTGCATGCTATTCCTATAGGGCAGGGGTGAGTAATTAATTTTCCCAAGGGGCCACATGAGAAACTGGACCTGTTTTGGGGGGCCAGACCAATAGGATGAACTCAATTCTGCTCCATATTAATTTTATCGCTTTATAAAAAGCAGTAAATTGTATGGTTTTGATTAGCTGCTACTGGTAGATGTTATGATTAAGCTATGCAAATGTAAAACAGGCTTAGTAAAAACACCAACATTACATCACTATTTAATCAACAGTTAGTGTAGTACTGTACTAATCTATGAGCCTATTGTATTTGGATGTAATTTAAAACGCATTTCAAATTTTATAGTAAAAACACTGATAGACATTTGCCAAACAAAGCAATACAGTTTCATAATGAAAACAGACTTAGCATTAAAACTGCTCTGCCTTTGAAACTCAGATTTATTGAAACAGCATTGAAACTCACATTCAAAGAAAATGCATCTGGCCAATGGCAGATAAAGTTTACCTTTAGGCTGTTTTTCAATCATAGGCCCCTTGCACATTTTTAGGGCCATGCCTACATGAATACACCTTCCTGATTGTATTAGATGATATTCCCTGTATAATACAGCACCAGGTTAGAGCGTGTTTTAATTTTATAGTTTCAAACATTTTTGCAGTAAGCAATGAAACAAAATGAATGAACTGAGAATGAAAAACATGCCCAATTCAGAAAATTTGATCAGTAAAAATCACTACTCACACTTCTGCCATTACACAATCTCTACAGAACTGTCATCTGAATAATCTCACATTAAATAGACTTACAACTGAGGACTGCAGCATCCACCCCTTTAAAGTACCACACAGTATATGATCAGCAACCCATCTATATACTGTGGGAGTAGAACCCACAGCCTTCTGCATCAAGTGCAAGCATGCTACCTGTTGTGCTACTTACAATCCTTTAACATGCTTTAGCACAATAGTGATTATCATTTGCTAAACAACAGTTGCACATTGTTTAGGCTTGCCATAAGCAGCACTAAACTTATCTTCCCATGATTCTCTCATCTCCTTGTAAAATGCACTTGACACATACTCTTGTAGAATACACCTGACAAGAATACACCTGACACTCAACTATATCTCTCAACTCTGTAGCACAACAAATCTGGAAAAAGCCAAATTTTATATTGGGGGACAAAGGCTCAAAGCCAGGGTCACATTTTGAATATTGCTTATACATAATCTTAAAAAGCTGCTAGAATAAAAGGCTTTGTGTTATTGTACCATGCATTTCCTGAAAGATGATCACAAGCCTTTTCTTCCGATGTACTGTCTCCAATGCACCTTTTGTTAAAATAGGGACTCTACCTATCCCCAAAAGAGCCTTGTTGATACACGCACCTACTTACTTGTTGTAGATGTGATTCCAAGCAGCAATAATGAACATCTAAATTCCTTTCTTCAGAAGCAACAGCAGCTAAATTCCCCTTAAGAAGCAATGAACGAACATTAAATCCAAATCCCACGCAGTAAGAAAGATGCATAACACAATGAATGAATGAAAGATGTATAGATGCAATTGGATAATTCCAACGGTTTTGTCTGACTTTTCACAGGCCAGTTAGGGACAGTCAAAGGGCCGGATTTGGCCTGTGAGCTGTACACTGCCCAGATCAACTGTAAGGCAATGCATTCTTACAACATTCCTTTCTATACAGGCCCATGTTAAAACTCATGCTGTTCTTCTTCATTTTTACATCAAGGAAGTCCATTTCAACTTTTAAAGCTTTATAAGTGAATCTAAGAAAGGTAATTGTAGTTTGTAAATATTCTACAAAATGATCAAGAATATCATGTTCACCAACCCACAACAAAAATGTCTTCCACAAATCTTCTGTAAAACCTTATATGTGGAACAAAGATGTTACCATGTAATACTTGAGTAATCTCACATTGGGTCAGAACCATATTGACGTAGCTATTGGCACATGGTGTGTCCATAGCTACACCAGATTTTTGCCAGTAGTACTTCCCTTCAAATGGGAAAAAAATATTTTTCAGGACAAGTTCTATAGCCAAGCATAACAAGTCAATCTGTTGTGAGCTATATTGACTAGTCTAGACCTGAAACATCCTGAGTCCACTCCCAGCACTTTGGGAATTATGGTAAATAGTGAGTTATTTCAATGGTCAACATTAGATCATTATCTGACACATTATCAGAAGAAAAATATACAGATCTTGTAAAAATGTATTTGTGTCTCTACGTACGGTGAAAGCATTATCTAACATGAGTCTTAATAATTTTTCAGCATAGATCAAGAGATGTTCTCTTAACCAGCTGTGTTCAAATACAATCAGTCTCATAGGTGGTGAACTCAAACTTTTATGAATCTTAGGGAGGCGTTGAAAGACTGGAACCAGGGGGTGCTCTACAATAAAATAATTACACAAGTCAAATGAAACAACATTAGTCAATAAACAATCATATAAAGTAGAATGCACCATTCTAATTATCTTATCTATATCCACTCTATTGATCATAGAATAAGTAAGTGAATCCTACAATAGCAGATATAGAGTGTCATAATATAGATGCAGGTGAGAATTTGACTGCACTGGGTGAAATAAAGAATGTTTGCCTTTTCCTGTTGGCAAAGGTGAACAACCAGCCTTGTGCAAGGAGAACTAGCTGAAGAAATTAGTGTTAAACTTGAATCAGATTAAGTCTGGGAGTTGTAGTATATTGTATGAGTTTCATTCAGTCCAAGATGTGGTTGATGCACATGAGGAAGCACTTTGAGAAGAACTGGGAACACCACAAGATGTCAAAGGTTCTTTGCTAATGAAATAGTACCTTATATCAAAGTCTTGCAAAAGTGAAAGTGACCGTTTGCAGTGAAGGAATGAGCAGGTAAAGAGTATGAAGGCTTGAAAACAATGGTATCAGACCAGTTAATTGTTTTAAATTAGCATGTCTGATTGTCCCTGATGTAAAAGATGGATAATACCACTGACATTTGTGGTGATTATAAAATGAATGTTAATAATGCCATAAACACAAAGGTATACATGGTATCTTGGCTATAAATGCTGATGCCAATGTGAGCAGTAGAACTACATTTTCTATAATGTATCCAGCCACCCCTTATCAACCAGTGATACATGATGATGACTCTAAAAACATATGTGACAATTAATATACACAGGATTTGTTTATTTGTTGTAAGCACAACTATAATAGAAAACTTGTTCAAGGATTTGCAGGTAGTCACATACATTGGCAATCAGCTAATTAATGTGAAGAAAAAACACAAGCATTATAGAGCTTACTTAAAATGTCGTGAGATTTTTATGATTGTGGGCTCAGAGTTAAAAAAGATCTTAATGTGGTTTGGGGTAAACCATGTCTCAAGTATCTATGACATTATCAGGAAATAAAAGGGATAGGTGGGAAGTTGGCATAATAGTTAAGGCATTTAACTTACAGACACAAGATGCAGGGTTTGATTCTCACATGGGGTAGGCTTAAAATGACCCACAAAGGCAGTTAGCCTACTACCAACCTATGAACATATAAGCCTTTTGTTTCAATGACCGAGAAGGCAGAAGATATTAAGGAGGTACCCACCCTTCCCCACAATGTATGTGACAGAGATAAAAAACATTTCTTTGTTTCATTAATTAGTACTTTTATTTATCTAACATTTGCTTACCAGGAATGTCCAACTTGGAACAAAGCCAATTTTCAGTGGAGGCCTGGTGAGAAATGTTCCAGATGCATCTCTTTCTAACATGGGACGAAACCAGAGCACCCAGAGGAAACTAACACGAATGCAGGGAGGACATGCAGACTCCACACAGAAGGCTCCCAGCAGCGCATCAGACTAGAGAACCTCTTGCTGTGAAGCAACAATGTAAGTTCTGCACCATTGCGTCTTCCATTTCTGGCTTCCAAATTTGTATCTAGCCTAAGTATAGTATTTGCACAGCTGTAGAGATAGAAGAAAGATTATATCTTGTGGCATTCAAAATATAAACTCAAGCAAAATTCTTTTAGACAAAGGAAGGAAATAATGACTTGTGACAAAGTTTTGGCATGTTGTGATCAAGCGCTTGCTATTGTCTGTGACCCTCAGCTTGTAACCTAAGTGCAGTGATTCTTCATGCCATGCCTCCAGACAGTAAATGACTAAATGATTATACATTAAGACCTCTATGTCCTCCTAAAAGAATCCTTCTCAAATTAAAAAAGAAGGCACTGTATTTAATTGTTAGAGGAAAGATACTTCAGCAGAAATTCTGTGATAGATATTTCAAGTTGGTCACTCAGAAACAACTATGGCCCATTATTAACACTGTGTACTATGACACAGCATGAATTCAGAGATGGGTAATCATGCTGTGTCATTCCAAAAGTCACAGCTATATAGACAGATGCTAGAGTTCTGTCACATGAACATTCAGTTAATGATAATGCAAAGAATTGTGAAATATATGAATTCTTTGATGGAAGAACACTTTAAGGACACTCCAATTAAATCTGATTTTATGGCCAAGAATACAAAACCTGATCCTGAACAGTTACATTTGTCAAGTTTTCTGCTGGAAGGCTAGCCAAACTCTGAAGAAACTGATACTGTTTAAATCACTAAAATGTGTTTTAGAAGAATGTTTACTTTTTTTGTTGAAAACATTGGGCCTTAATGTGCATACAAATTCCAATAAGCCAATAAAAGTTGAATTACAAGAATTCCAAATCAGTCTCTCTGGCATAATAAAATAACATTAGAAGAATGATAATCTCAAGTGAGATGAAAAGAATAAAAACGTCTGCAGTGCATGTGTGCCATGTCAAATGGAGTAGAAAATGCTAATACAAGCAACATGGCAAAAACTACGCCCATGAGAATTTCCATGTAGCTGTTAGGTTACATACTGATTTTGCTGGAACTTTTATGAAAAAAATTTCTTCTACTAAGAGATGACCAGTGTCTAGAATACAAGTTATCCTCCAACCCATTACTGATGGTTTTATCGCAAATCAACAAATCAAATCCTTGCAAGTCCTGCATATTTATGTCAATCAGTACCAGAAATTCATGGTCTAAAGACCTGAATTTTGTCTTTGACTTAAACAGAACATACTGGAGAGACAGATATGTGTTCCAGAGACTACTCCTCCTATGGAATTGGTTTCCCATCCATGTGAAGCTGAGTTTCTCTATTACCCAGTTTACCAACCTATACCAGTGGATGGGGAATATGAAATTTATACCGGCCTAGCAATCGTGTCCCTTATGGACAGAGGTAGCTTATAAATGCCTGGACCGCAATGTCATGCTTGGATCCAGGACATCATTATTCTTTCTGGAAAACTTAGCTAGGCTTAGAGAGGCCCTCTGGGTCATTAGCCTAGTAAAAATCTATGACTATGACTATGACAAAATGGCATCAGAAATACTTAGTCTATAGATCAAAACCTCTTCTGCAATAGTATCAGAACAATTTGAAGAGGTATATCTCACAAACTGATACCGCTGCTCTGAAACAGACTCCCAAGTCACATAAAACAACACTCATCCCTGTTCATTATTTATTTATTTATTTATTTGCATTTGTTTATCGGGATGATCCACTGGGCTGGAATGAGCCCATTTTCATTGAAGGTCTGGGGAGAAAAGCTCCACATTAACAAGCACATGCATTGCAAGAGACACAGCTGAATACACAAGTAAGAGTAACGGCTGTATACAGAATGGTAAACGTCAATATCATAAACTTCAAATAATGTACTAAATATACTAACAACTTGTAAAGATAAGTTCTGCAAGAACATCAACAGAGATATAGTAGTAGATACAATGTAGGTGTACATGTCAGTCACATCAATTCAATATGGATAACAAGTAGGAATTACAGCATAGCAAGCACAGATGGTATTTCTTTGAGTATTCATTCTAGTAGGTAGAAGAGTTAATTTTGACAGAGAGAAAGTCATTATGGGCAATAGTAGTGCTAATCTGGGGAATCAGGCTTTGAGGTGCAGAGCTGGCACATGTGCAGTACCATAGAGTGCAAAGGTGTTGCCATAGGGACTTTTTAATGGAAGGAGCATTTCTAGTAGTCCTTGTTGGTAATGGGATGGTATTCCACTGTTTGGCAACAGAAATCTGTCCAACTGGAAGGTTTGTTTTTTCTGCTTTAAGGAGAGATTGGTTCTCAGAACTGAGAGAGGCCTATTTGGATGGCGGAGAAAAAATATAGATGTAAGGGCTGAGCAGCCTGAAGGATTGAAGATAATGTTATGTGCTGTTAATTGTAAGTATGTAAGGTAATGTGGGAGTTCGAGCCTATTCAATAAGTGTAAGGAGGAACAGTGGTGGGAGGAGTATTTGGCATTAGTTGTGAATTTGGTTATTTTGTTATAACAGGTCTCAAGTTTGGATTTCAGAGATGACTGAATCTTAGTAAGTAGTGGAGCACCATATATAAGAGAAAGTTGATAGTAGGCTAAGAAAAGGGTTTGTTTGTTTTGTGGAGCAGCTAAGGAAATGTTTATGTCTATAAAAAATACCCAGGTTTTGGTAATTTTTTTGATACTATTGTGCTAATACAGGTCAAATGTCAAGTTTTCATCTAAGACTCCTTTTTTTGGACAGTGCAGTGGTGCAGCAGTAGCATTGTTGCCTCATAGCAAGAGGTTCTCCAGTTCTATTCTTGGCTGGAGTGCCTTCTGTGTGGAGTCTGCATGTCCTCCTTGTGTTTGTGTGGATTTACTCTGGTTTCTTCTCACATTACAAAGACATGCATCTTGAGTGTTTCTCCCCGAGCCTCCACTGAAAATTGGCTTCATTCCCAGTCAGACTTTCCCAGTAAATAAATTTTAAATAAATAATATTAGTTTTGTATGGGACACAACCTCAATAATCGTTTTTTTTTTGAAAATGTATAGTGAACTCAGTCTTGTTTAAGGGAGTAGTTTTATTAGGGGTGAATAATAAAAGTGGCTTTGTTAGGGTTCAGGGCAATATGGATACTGGTCATCCAAGTTTCAGTAGATGCAAAGGCATTTTGGATGATTTGTTGATGAAGTTCTGATATGGAGTTGGCAGAGAAGATGATGGTTGAGTCATCTACATATTGTATTACCTAACCTTGAGTAAGTGTGGACTGAAAGTTGTTTATGAAAATACTGAAAAGAAGAGGCCCTAGTACGGAGCCTGTACTGAGGATTTAGAGAGGTCAAGAAAGAGTGAAGAAACAATTGTATCTACATCTTGAGCTCAGTTGACTATGTCCATGAAGGATATAAAAGATGTTGCAGTACTGTGGCCTTTCCATATTCAAGTGCAACTTGGATCTATGGATGGGGAACAGAAAACTTGCTCCAGGACATCCCCCTGTACTTCTAATGGACAGAGGCAGCTCCTAAATGCTTTATCCCATCTTCAAGTTACTACAAATTACCTGTAGTATGATTTCAATTTTACTTATTAAGGGTAATATATAATTACTGACCACAGGAGGGGTAAGGCCAGTGTCTAACCAACTAGGATAGGTTAATTTGAGCATAAAAAGGAAAATTGGCTAGGCTTAAAATGGCCCACAAGGGCAACTAGCCTAGTACTTACCTAGGAACCTAGGAACCTATAATAATGTATTCATCACAGTAATAAATGCATATTCAAAATTTTTTTAAATATTTTGTGTGCTTGAAATCATGTCTTATCTGACCATTAGTTATCCAAAAAGACTTCCTGTGGTCTGCCTGAAAATACTGCATCTGACAATGCAACCCATTTTTATGACAGAAGAATTTCATTGTTTTATTAAGCAACACAGAACAACAAATCTGGTAACTCCACCCTACTGCGACTGGATTAGCTTAGGTTCATAGGTTAGTACTAAGCTAACTGCCCTTCCGAGCCATTTTAAGCCTAGTCAGTTATCCCTTGTGAGACTCAAACCCTGCACCTTGTGTTTGGAAGGTAAACACCTTAACCATTAGGCCACCCTCCCAACCCTTAGAGGTGAGTACAGGAATTGTCTAACACTATAATGGATACAGAAGACAAAAACATTATTTTTCTTATTCTGTACTGAAATGCTTGATTGATACTAGAGGCTAGGCATCTGCATGACTGCTCCTAAGAAACCATATTCAAACTGCACTGGAGATGATGAAATTAAGTCTTAGTGGAAAACGGAGCATACAGAGTACTTGCAAAAGTGCAGAAAAGCATGCATGCAATTGACAGATTGTTTGGGGAAGGAGTTACAGTATATTTGTGAAATACCAGGGGTGGCAGTCCAGAAATACTTATGGATTACACAGGTCCACTTTTATTCCAGGTTCAAGGGGCTATTAACAGGCATTTTCTTCACAAGAACTCTGATAATTTAAGACATACCCCGAGATTCAATAAGCAAATAATTCCGTGCAGGAATAGTGTAGCCATTCCTGCACGGAATATGGCCGCAGTGCGATCCAGTAAACAAGTGCGAGATGTAAACGAGCTTGCTAGCACTATTCTGCCACAGTCATGACTAGATTATGCTAATGACCTAATTTGCTGCTGAAAACCATGCAAATGAGGTCAATTAGTGATCCAGTAAGCAAGCAGGCATCTGTGGCAGAATAGTGTAGCATGCAGAAATGTATTCGGCTAATAGCCGAATACATTTCTGCAAAAATCAAAACGGAGGCATGACAGCTCAAACTAAAGCATGTATTCTAATTCTTAAGCATGTCAATGGAAAAATATATGGCCATTGGCATGGAAAAGTACTGCAAAATTATAAAAATCAAAGTTTATTTTTTGGCCAGTCTCGGACGTTTAAGCATAGGGTAGCGGCGCTCAAACGGGATCATGCCGAAAATAAAGAAAAAATATGTGAAAATCAATTCTAAGTGAAATCTGCAGTTTGCCATTATAGTCTATGGCATGCAGCATCACAACAGTGGCAGGGAATAGTGGTTGCTAAAGGGAAAGCCTCTGATGTAGTCTGTAACTAGGGACTAGGGCAGTGGGGTATGCTAATGAGGGAAATTTACTGAATCATAAAAAGAAGCAAAGTGCCAAACTGCACCTAACTGTGTATGTGCTATAAGGCAGTGGTGTAAGCAGGAGGATCAGCAGACATGAAAAGAGGGAGTGTCATACTTGGAGTAAGCACATTGGAGCTCCATGGCTCCCAGATGAGCTTAGTTAAGCACAACTAAGCAAGGGGGTGTGTCTGAGGCTGTATTGACTTATTCCATGAAATGAAGAGCATGTTCGTGTCCAGGGGAGGGCCATTTCTCATTGTTTACCTTAGCTAAATGGGTTTGTGCGGTGCACACCAGGTGTAAAACAAACAAAACAAACCCCAGAAATAGCAGGACTGTATATTTGGGCACTGGGTTTGCACGGCACACCTCAGGGCTTAAAAGGGGTGGAAATGGAAAGGGAAGAAAAGAAAAGAAAAGAAAAGAAAAGGGAAATAGCAGAATAAAAGCAATAAAGTAAAAATAACATAGCTGGCAGGTGGAATGCATCATAGTCAGCCAATCATACAGGCAGCATCTGCAGCACAACAGTATAAACTATGCAAACACCTTACATTCTGTTTTTTCTTACAAACTCTGCACCATTGGTGTACAGTTGTGGGGGGATTTCAACTGAAAACATATTAGAGGCTGCCATTGCTTTGATCCATCAGTATGTGCTGGAGGGTGAGGCCGGTGAGGAGGATAATTCTGACAACCACCACATACCAAGGAGGAGGAGAAGAGTTTTCAGATCCAGAGTAACTTACCAGGGGCTACATGATCTGGAGATAGTAGAGTACTACAGAGTGGACAGACACATACTTCAGCAAATCATCAAGCTGTGCTGGCCTCAACTTAGACCCAGAGCCAACAGAAGGGAACCCATCCCAGTGGATACCAAGGTATGTGTAGCCTTAAGAATACTAGCTACAGGTACTTTCCAAAGATCTACTGGGGGCATTATGGGGGTCTCACAGGTGTCCGCATCCAGGGTCCTTCACCAGTTCCTGGATGCCATCCTACCACATCCCAGTGAGCACATTTACTTCCCCAACACCCGTGAGGAGAGGTCCAGCAATATGCGTCTCTTCCACCATGTAGCAGAATACCTGGAGGTGCTGGGTGTGATAGACTGCATGCACATCCACATCAAAGCACCACCCAGTGAACAGGGTAGGGTCTACATAAACTGCAAGGACTCCCTTTCCATCAACTGCAAGGTCATGTGCAATGCCCAGGGCATTATCATAAATGTGTGTATTGGCAGCCTTGGAAGTTATCACAAATCCCATGTCTGGCATTTGCCATAGCTGTACCAGGCATTTGCCAGTGGGGACATCCCGTATGGCCATCTAGTGGGGGATGCTGGCTATGCATTGGAGCCATGGATAATGACACCCATCAGAAATGCATACACAACCACTCAAGAATGCCATAATGAGGCACACACAGAAACCAGGATCATTATAGAGTATGTGTTCGAGATGCTCAAGTCATGGTTTCACTGCCTTGACATATCTGGTGGAGCCTTGTAGTACTCTCCAGCCACATGTGCACACATGCTCATAGTATGTGACATGCTACACAATATGATCCCATTGAAACAGCTGCAGCAGGAACAGCAATGGGAATGGACACACAGCCCCCCATTATTGCCAAGGTCCCCAAAGGCACAGAGAGACTCAGAAGAGGAAGCCCCTGAGCCTACTCCTGTAGGCAGATGGAGGCATGCTCAGTATGCCCAGGCCTTAGCAAAGAGGCAATCCATAGCACACACTGACACTGTAGGGACCTGGGGCCTGACACCTCTCTCTGACTCACACACACAGTAAAATGGAAGACACACACATCACATTACCTGTAACTTACCATATATAGGCAGTGTACTGTGTGCATCCAACATAGGCAGCCCTCAAGCACTGTCCTCACAACTGCCGCAGGCACAAGGTAAGTCAGTCTTCTTAACAATAAATGAATGGATTACTATGCTTTGGTAGCATATCTATGGTAATGCTGCATGCGTGCAAGGGAATGGGGTGGCCTACTGGGACAGCAGCAGACAACTGACAGATGTGTGGGACACCAGGAAATGTCTGCACAATACTGGCCTCCCCACACTATGCAGTATCATTTAAGGTGGCAAATCCTACTGCAGTATATGTGGGGGGCTAACTAAGGGGGGGGTCATAGGTCACATGCATGGATGTCACTGTGGGGATCCCATACTCACCTCTCAGACTCACAGAGCAAGTCAGCCATATAAAACTATAAAGGAATGCCTGGTAAAGGCACACAAATGGCAACAATGGGGGAACACCCCCTACAGACTTACACAGTGATATCACAGCAGGACTTGTATTTGCAGTAAGGCTCTGAAGGGTAAGAAGTCTGAAACTCAATTGTATGGCATTACAATCTAACCTTTGGTCTTTAGTGATATGCCTCTATTCTCCAAAACAGGGCACACTACTATGCTAAATGGAACCAAAATGCAAAGCCAATATCAGCACAGTCTGTACAAATGTGTACTGTTGACATGTGTGCCCCCCACTCCCATATTCCTATAGAAATGCAGTAACATGTAAGGATATAGGGTAATAGCAGCACAGCACACATTGCCAAGGCTATCAACATGATAACTTGCTGCATGTCCACAATATGAATGGTGTCAATGAGCTATGCATATGTGTGGGGAATACTGTCAGGATGTGGCCATAAACTTCTCATGGCTGTTGTGTCCTAGTGGCCTAGATACAGTGCTGTGGTAGACTGGGTCATGTTCCATGAAATGCAGTGCCACTATTTTGCATGTCAGGTACTCCTATGGTGGGAGTTGTACACACTGTCCAGATGTCAATATCCATTACTGCCAGGAAGCTGGACAGGTCATGTACAGGGGGTCACACATATAAACACTACACAGGTTGGAGTAACCTACACAGTGCCTACCATACCTCACAACTGTACAGACATTTTGCAGAATGTACACAGGTTTGCATCATATTTGTGGTGTCTCTATTCTGAAATAGTGGTTGTCTGTTTAATTATTGGCAAACCAGAAAGTCTAAAGTCAAAAATATTGATGGATTGATTATAGTGTCTCAGACTTCATACCCTATAGAAAAATGCATGCTAATGCAAAATCTGTTATTGTATCACCCTTCCAGGTTTGTAAGACCAATAGTTATAATGGTCCGTATATTTAGGCCTTTGTCACCCAATTACTCATGGCTTTGTCCAGATATCTGGCTCACATATGTACAGATGTATGGTGCCTAGTAGCACAGCGGTGCAGTCTGTCACTTACCATTGTCACCCCCGGGGGGGGGGTCCACTGCCTGGCACCCTGGGAACATATGAGTGACAGAACACACTGCCTTGCTACAGATGGCCTGCGTCAGTCTCATATGGCCTACAGGCCTCTGGCAAAGGCCCATGCCTCACCCATAGTGCCTTTGTAGGAAATGTCATGGGGTCCATACTACCAACATAACAGAGTCAATAAAATGCAAATGTAAGGCCATGCCACTAAATGCTAGTAGCATACCTCTCAACCTCGTAGAGGAAGAAATCTGGACAAAGCCATACATAATGGTGGGATAAATGCACAACTATATGGACACATTTGAAATATTGCTCTTATAATGTTAGAAAGTTGATAGAATATCAGAGGGTGTGTGTAGTTGCATGGATGTCATGAAGGGTGTGAAGTCTGAAACTCTAATGTGCTGTCTTTATTCCCTGACTTCAACCCTGAGTGATTTGCAACAAATGTGCTAGAAAACCACAATGTTAAGGGAAACTGACAAGATATATGAGGCATAAATCTGGATAATCTGTGAGAATCTGTACAGTTGACAGGTATGGACACACTATTCAGGTAAGAAGAATACAGTACAACCAGGAGATCCCCAGACAGTATATCTCCAAGGTGCTGGACCTTTTACACAACTTCATCAGTCAATCGGCTGTAGCCACACCTCCAAAATAGCCTGATTGTGCAAGAATGTTTAGCCTTTACCACATAATATAGGTCTGTGCATCATCCGTCTTGTATTTCTCTGGTAAATAACTGTGATGATCCAATTACATATGTCTGTAGGTAATGATGCAATGCAGTACAGTGTCAAACATTACATATGTCAGAAAATGTCTGCTAAAACAAACCCGGTAAATCATGCAACTCATACATTGATAAGAGCAATAGTTACAGTACCCCCCTATGTTTGGCCCATTGTTTCCCCATATTGGCAGCCTATCTCCAGATATCTTGCACAAACAGGTTGCAAGGTATGGCTGTAGCACAGAGCACCCTGGACTGAAGTACAACTATCCCTGGAATGGATTCCCACACTTACTATAGAAGGTCATACTGAGCATGCTCCTACATTTAGAGAATCGAAGGTCATGTCTGAAACCACATCGGAGTATATATCTATGTATTGCACACATGTCGTTGCATACACACAGCTATGTAAACCTAACTGTCTACACACACACACACACACATCAGACAGGATTACCCACAGCCAGATGTAGGTGGCACACATGTGGTATATCTGCATCTGTTGTGTGTGATACACAGACATATATATGGGCAACATATTAAAATATGTCAAGCATGCACACACATAGCCACGGAGAAGAGAGGGACAGACACTGATAGAGTGAGACACACAGGGAGACACACATACACACAGAGTGAGTCATACACAGGGATACCCTGAATGGCATAGAATGATGTCCTGCAGGAGACAGTTGCATACCAGTTGTAACCACTGGCATGTGCAAGCATGAAGATGAGATTCATTGTCTGATGGTAGTGAGGTGGGGGTTGGAATATGACATCACCTACGTGTGTGTGTGTGTGTGTGTGTGTGTGTGTGTGTGTGTGTGTGTGTGTGTGTGTGTGTGTGTGTGTGTGTGTGTGTGTCTGTCTGTTGGTCTAAGTATTATGATGCCTTACTCACGCAGTACATAATGTCATTCACCTTAGAAGTACCTTTGAACTGGCTTCAGTCCTGTAAGCTCTATAGAGTGTGCAATAACTGTGTAACACAAAAACTAGATATGTATGGGGTTTTAACCACAGTGTGTGTGTATGTGTGTGTGTGTGTGTGTGTGTGTGTGTGTGTGTGTGTGTGTGTGCGTGTGTGTGCGTGTGTGTGTGTGTGTGTGTGTGTGTGTGTGTGTGTGTGTGTGTGTGTGTGTGTGTGTGTATGTGTGAATGTGTTTTAGTCCATTCCCATCCATTCCACCTCACATTGTCCTACTTCGCTAGATCTGATCTCATTCACTGTAAAAGTACTTTTGGACTGGCCTCTGCCCTATAAGCACTGTGGTGTGTGTGATAACTGCATAACACTATAGTATAAATAACTATTTATGCAGGCGTTCTACTCTCAGTCCTGGCAAATGTAAAACTGTGTGCGTTTGTGTGTGTGTCTGTGGGATGAAGACTTTGAGCATGTTCACACCCAGTACACTTCTCATTGCCCTACTTTAAACAACTAGTTAGGCAGGGGTTCTAATTTCAGTCCTGGTAAATGAGTGTGTGAGTGTATTTGTGTGTGTAAGTGTGTATATGTGTAGGTTAAAGTACTTTGTGCTCTCTCTCACCTAGTACATCTCCCATTGCCATACTCTACAAAGACCGGTGATGTTCCTCACCTTAAAAGTACCTTGGGACACCCTTCACCCTACAAGCTCTGTGACGCATGCAATAAATGCATAACACTGTAGTAGCAGTAACTAGATAGGTATGGGTTCTAATCTCAGTCTTGGCAAGTGTGTGTGTGTGTGTGTGTGTGTGTGTGTGTGTGTGTGTGTGTGTGTGTGTGTGTGTGTGTGTGTGTGTCTGTGTGCATGTGTGTGCATGTGTGGCCATGTGTGGGCATGTGTGTGCATGTGTGTGTGTGTGTGTGTGTGTGTGTGTGTGTGTGTGTGTGTGTGTGTGTGTGTGTGTGTGTGTGTGTGTATATATATATATATATATATATATATATATATATATATGTGGGTGTACCATATCCATTGGGGGGTGAGTTTTGCAATTTTTGCTGTTGCCCACCCAGTACACTTCCCAATGTCCACTTTACAAGGCCCACTGTTGTCATTTACTGTAGAGGTAGCTGTAGACACTTTGCAGCCCTATAAGCTCTGTGCCATGTGCAATAACTATGTAACAGTATGGAATAAATAGCAAGATACGTGGGCTTTCTAATCCTTGGATACCATTCCCCACTCAGGAATCATAGACAAACACACTCAGCTAGGCATCAACTCCTATATCACTAGGTGGCTTGCAAACAGGCTCATAGATAGAACCCACAGTGTGAAAGCAGTGGACTCTATGTCAAACTGCTGACCATTCATGAGTGGAGTCCCACAGGGTTTGGTCCAGGGTCCCCTTGTGTTCGGGATCTACACCTCTGAAGTCCAGCCCAACATGAAGAGATTCTGGCTGACAATGTTTGCAGATGATTGCAATGTGGGTGCTATTATTACCTCCCCATGTGATGCTGACATCCTGCAGAAAGGCCTCACTGAGACCTATGACTAGTGTCAGAACCCTGGACTTTAGCTCAATGCCAAAAAATGTGCCGACATCCCCTTTGGGAACAACACGGTTCCCATGTATCACCATATTGATGGTAGTCTACTGAACACTGAAGTCATTATAAGAGAACTTGGGACAGAGGTTGACAGCGACTCTCTGTTGACCACCACAGTGCTACTGTGTCCAGAAAGTCCTTCTATGTAGTACATCTCATTACTAAGGGTATTGCATCCAGGAAGAAAGAGGTTATTGTCTCCCTCTACTCTTCCCTCATTAGACCAAACAACGAGTACAATAGCCCATTTGGAATGTACCTCACTGGACACCTGCAACAATTGGAGAGGCTGCAAAAGTACCTCACAAAGAGGATCCTAGGCCTTAAACACTTGTCATATATGGACAGACTCCAATAATTCCAACTATTCTCTGTCTCATATTGGCTACTGAGAGGCAATCTCTGCCTGCCTTACAAAGCCATGTCTGACCCAGCTCTGTCAGGAATGCTACATCTAAGGAACCCAATCCATCCACACCACATGCCCCAGAGACCTCAACCCCATTTCCACAATCAACAGAACATGCTGGAAGGACAGGTTCATAACCCAGAGACTGCCCATACTATGAAATAGACTTCACATACATGTCAAGCAGAGCACCTCACTGGCTTTCTTCAAGGGAAATCTGGATGAGTCGAAGGGGAATAGAAACCTCACCCCAGGGATCATTCCAGTGGCTATACTCATTAGACACACTTGGACTATCGTCAGGTGGCATGATGCCAGGGTATTTCGATGGGCTAGGCTTGTAAAGACTACTTTTACCTAGTACACACTTGTGAACCTATGAAGCTATGGATCTCAGTACTGACAAATGTGTGTGTGTGTGTGTGTGTGTGTGTGTGTGTGTGTGTGTGTGTGTGTGTGTGTGTGTGTGTGTGTGTGTGTGTGTGTGTGTGTGTGTGTGTGTGTGTGTATAAAAGTGTTTGTTAGTGTGTGAACATGTGGGTGAAAGTAGTTTGAGGCGCTTCTCACCCAGTACACCTACCATTGCCATACCTTACAAGTGCTGGTGATGTTATTTACTATATAGGTACCTTGGGACACTCTTCATCCTATAAGCTCCATGGTATGTGCTGTAACTGCATAACACTGTAGTACAAATGACTACTTAAGTAGGGGTTTCTAATCTGAGTCCTGGCAAATGTGTGTGCATGTAAGTGTTTGTAAGTGTGTATATTTGTAGGATACAGCATTTTGGGCCTCACTCTCCCAGTACACTTCCCATTGCCATACTTTACAAGGCCTGGTGATGTTGTTAACCTTAAAAGAACTTTGGGACACTTTTCACACTATAAGCTCTGTGGCACATGCAATAAATGCATAACATTGTATTAGCAATAACTAGATATGTAGGGGTTTTAATCTCAGTCCTGGCAAATGTGGTGTGTGTATGTGTGTGTGTGTGTGTGTGTGTGTGTGTGTGTGTGTGTGTGTGTGTGTGTGTGTGTGTGTGTGTGTGTGGGTATGTTTGCGAGAACTGTATGCTGTGTATGTGTCTGAGTGAGAACTATACATGCCATGGTTCTCTCAGTACACGTCCCAAGGTCCACTTTACAATGCTCTCTGTCTGCACCATAGTGGTATCTGTTGACATTCTTCAGCCCAATAAGCCCTATGCAGCATGCAGGAACTATGTAACAGTATGGACGGAATAACAAGATAAGCAGAGCTGCTAATCTCAGTCCTGGCAAATGTGTGTATGAGGGTATTTGTGTGTGTAAGTGTGTATGACTGTAGGTTCCAGTATTTTGGGTTCATTCTCACCCAGTAAATCACCCATTGCCATACTTTACAAGGCCTGGTGATGTTGTTCACCTTGGAATTACCTTGGGACGCTCTTCATCCTGTAAGCTTTGTGGCGCATGTGATAAATGCATAACACTGTATTAGCAGTCAATAGGTAGGAGTTCTAATCTCAGTCCTGGCAAATGTGTGTGTGTGTGTGTGTGTGTGTGTGTGTGTGTGTGTGTGTGTGTGTGTGTGTGTGTGTGTGTGTGTGTGTGTGAGTGTGTGTGTGTGTGTGTGTGTGTGTGTGTGTGTGTGTGTGTGTGTGTGTGTGTGTGTGTGTGTGTGAGAGAGAGAGACTTTGTATGTGGGAGCAGTATTGTCTGTGTGTTTGGTCAATACAATATCCTCTGGGGGTGTGGGTTTTACCAATCTGAGGTGCGTTCCACCCACTACACTTACCATTGCCCACTTTACAAGGGCTTCTGATGTCAATCACCATAGACTTACCTTTATACACCCCTCAGCCCTATAGGCTCTGTGGCACATACAATAACTGTTACACAGACCTGGTAAATGTGTACATATACAGCTGTACATCAGCTCTGACATGATCAATGTGTTACCACTCTGCCATACCTCTCATTGGCAATTTCTGCAGGGCCACTTCCTGCTGACACACAGATACCTAGAACACAAACAGAATACAGCATGTGAGACTACATTCAGTCATAGGTTCATAGGTTCATAGGTCGGTACTAGGCTATCGGCCCTAGGGCCTATACAAGCCTAGCCATAACAATTCCCTGGCTATTTCTTCCCACGCTATTTACTTCCCTGAACTCCTGTCTAGCAGGGCGACTGACGTGATCCCCGGGGTGAATTTCCTTTCTCCCATCCAGTCATCAAGGTTCCTTTTGAAGAGGTCCAAAGAGGTGCTCTGCTTGACATGTATGGGCAGTCTATTCCAGAGTCTGGGGAGTCTCTGGGTCAGGAACCTATCTCTCCAACATGTTTTGTTTATTGTGATGACAAGGTTTAGATCCCTGGAGCATGTGGCTCTGAGGGATTGGGATTTCTTTAAGTGTAGCATGTCCAACAGCTTTGGGTTTGACATCGCCTTGTATGTTAAGCAGAGATCGCCTCGGAGTAGACGATATGCGACAGAGTATAGCTGGAGTTTTTTAAGGTGGCCAACATAGGGCATCTGCTTTAGGCCTGTGATTCTTTTAGTGAGGTATTTCTGCAGCCTTTCTAGTTGTTGCAGATGTCTTGAGAGGTATATACCAAGTGGGGCATTGTATTATATAATATGTCTAATGAGGGATGAGTACAGTGGGACAATGACCTCCTTTTTTCTGGATGAAAAGCCCTTAGTGATGAGGTGTGCCACATAGAAGGATTTCCTGACTGTTGTGGCGATGTGATTATTGTAGGTGAGACCACTGTCCACCTGTGTCCCTAAGTCTCTTATCACACTTTCGGTGTTTAGTGTACTGCCACCTATGTGGTAATTCACGGGTACACGTTTTTTTCCCAAAGAGGATAACTATACATTTCTTGGCATTGAGCTTGAGCCCATGGCTCTGGCACCAAGCATCTGTTTCTGTAAGGCCCTTTTGTAGAGTATCCACATCATTTGGGGATTCAATAATGGTTCCCAGTTTGCAGTCATCTGCAAACTTTGTTAGCCAGAGTCCCTTAGTGTTGGCCTGTACTTCAGAGAAGTAGATGCCAAACAAGAGAAGTCCCAGGACTGAACGATGAGGTACTCCACTTGTCACTTGTCTGGAGCTGGATTTGGAGTCAGCTATTTTTGCAGTGTGGGTTCTGTCAGTAAGCCAGTTGGCAACCCATCAAGTGACGTAAGGATTAATGCCCAGCTTAGTAAGTTTATCTATGATTCCTGAGTGGGGGGATGGTGTCAAAGGCCTTGACGAGGTCCAGATAGGCTGTGAGGACTGCCTTACTGTCGTCCATGGCTCTGGAGACTGATTTGAAGACGTCATTCAGGTTCAGGAGACAAGATCGACCCTTCAGAAACCCAAACTGGGTGGGGTCCAGTGTTTTAAGGTTGCCAATGTCTTTGTTTATAAGTTCCATAATAATACGTTCCATGGCCTTGCAGATCAGGCTCATCAGACTGATGGGGCAGTAGTTCCTGGGACCCAAGGTGGATCCACCCTTGTGGAGTGGGATAACTGTAGTTGTGTGCCACTCATTGGGCACAAAGCCTGAGGTGAGGCTATGATTAAACATGAGACTTAGGTGAGGTGCAAGTTCATTTTGTTGTTCATTACTAACACCAATAATGCATCATGGCTGAAAAGGTACACACACTCTGAAGTGTACCCATTACAAATGCCAGCTGACAGCACCTTGCATAGCACTGCATAGCTAAATTGCAATTAATTCACCCTGTGCATCAGAACCATATTAGCATGTCCCTACATCGGTAGTATGGATGATAGGGATGTGGCACAGGTATCATTATATGCACAGGGTATTGTGTGGGTTTCCCAGAGGCCTAGGCTGGACTATATTGTTGACATAATGTGTGTGTATTTGGATGGGTGTTCTATGAATGGGTCTTGTAGAGGTGGCGTGCGTGTGTCTGGAGATGACCTGGCTGTGATGGTGATTTGTGTGTGTTTGTATGCACACAGTCATGCCATGTAGCTGCCCTACAGAGGGGTATGTTGGACAGCTGTAGACTGTACATGGCAGGCTGTACAGTTCACCATCTCTATACATGAACATGTGAACTAGTCTTACCAGGGCTCTAAGTGGCACCACCAAGCCCAAGGCCAGATGCAGTACTACTCCACAGTGGTGACTGCTGTCTGCTGGATCCATGTCCCTGACAGGCTGGCCAGGACCATGTGCCCATGGCCTACTCCGTTGTGGTGTGGACATCACCTGCCCTTCGGTACTGCTGGTTGAACTACTACTACAGGAGTGTGAAGGTGCACAGCCACATAAATTCTCAGCTGATGTTGGTGTTGACCTACATCCACGTGACGATGCCCATCTCCCAGCACATGCTGCAGCACAGACATTTCACGGTCGAGGATTGCTAAGGTCTCAGCCCACCATCTATTCATAACCTCAGCATTTTGACATGTGGCCTCAACAAGGTCACATATGTCATCACATAAGCCAGGAAAAGTTGCATTCAAGACCCTGAATGTTTCTCTGGTGTTGCATTCACTACATGCCTGTGCATCCATGACAGCCCGAAACATGCATCTGGTGACACCTGCTGTGGCACTTATGACAGCAGCTCGATGGGCAGTGGTTCTCCTTTGAGCACCCTTGTCCACCCACCTGTGTGGGACCTCACCTGCACTCTGGCTATGACTAGTGTCTACACTCACACTTGCCATAGTCACCACACTAGCCTGTTCCATGCCACTACCTGCCAACTGGCCATTATCTATGGCTGCTGGGGACTGGGTATGTGGGGCATTATAACTGTGTGGGGGAACATTGTGGACAACTGTGGGATGCCAACCGATGGCACAGATTCAGCCCCTTATAACTCCACCTCCACCTCACTAGGACCACCATCATGGTCACTGTCTGCAGAGACACTGACATCAAAATCTGAGCAGGTGGGACTACTGCCACCATCTCCACCTGTGAGGGGAAGATAATATATGTAAATTATTACCTGCACTATAAGGTTTACTGGTTTATACACACACACACAGACACACACACACACACACACACACACACACACACACACACACACACACACACACACACACACACACATGCATGCATGCACAGACGCACACACAGACACATACAGGTGAGGTGGCACAAAGGCATTACACAGACCTCACAATAGACAACTGGTGACATTCATGACACACAGTCAGACCTCAACATACACACTCTGGACAGGCCCTCAACATCATGCAGTGCAGCCCTTTCCACTTAATGTTACTACTAATATACACTCTGGGATACACGGGTAGTGTTAGTAGGTGATGGCCCTTTACCTAGCACACACTGCACCCATGTACACATTATTGCTGTTCACCTGTATAGCACAGTGACAACTCCTACAGAACAAACCTCTCAACTGTACAGAGTTTTGCTGAATGTGTAGATCTGTGCCTCATATTTTTGGTCTGTCCCTCATAAATCCTGTGTTTGTCTGATACATTACTATGATGATCTGTGGATTGGCACCACTAATTAATGACATAATTTGAGTTGCAGACTTCATAATCTGCACTAAATGTATGTTAAAACAAAGCAGGTTACTGTAACACCTTTCTAAACTTACAGTGGATATAATAAGTGTACACACCCCTGTTAACATGCTAGGTTTTTGTGATATATAACATGACACCACAGAAATCATCTCATAACATTTCTCACCTTTAATGTGACCTATAACCTGTGCAATTCAATTGAAAAACATACACATCAGGTCGGAGTAACATATAGTAAATGAAATATGTAAAATAGGCTGGTTGCATGAGTGTGCACACCCTTAAACTAATACTTTGTTAAAGCACCTTTTTATTTAATTACAGGATTCAGTCCTCTTGGGAAGGTGTCTATCAGTATGGCACATCTTGACTTGCAAAGCCCTCCAACTCTGTCAGATTGCAAGGGCATCTCTTGTGCACAGCCCTCTTCAGGTCACTCCACAGATTTTCTATTGGCTGTAGGTGTGGGCTCTGGCTGGGCCAGTCTGCAAAAAGTGGAATGTCTTCTGGTGAAGCCATTTTGTTGTTGATTTGGATGTGTGATTTGGGTCATTGTTGTGTGGAAAGGTGGAGCTCCTCTCCATCTGCAGCTATCTAACAGACACCTGAAGAATTTGGTTCCAAAAGGGACTGGTTTTTGGAACTGTTCATAAGCCCCTCCAACTTGGCTAAAGCCCCAGTTCCAGCTTATGAACAGCAACCCCAAAGCAGGACACTGCCATCACCATGCTTCACTGTGGGGATGGTGTTCTTTTGGTGATCCGCAAGGTTGTTATTGTGCCAAACAAACCTTTTGGAATTGTGGCCAAAAAGTTCAACCTTGGTCTCATTAGAACATAACACATTTTCCAACACACTTTTGGTATTGTCTTTCAGAATTTAGCCAGGCCTGGATGTTTTTCAGTGTGAGAAAATGCTTCCATCTTCCAACCCTGCCCCACAGGCAAGATATATGGAGACTACAGGAGATTGTTGTCACATGTAGTACACCACCAGTACATGCTAGAGATTCTTGCAACTCCTTTAGTGTTGCTGTAGGTCTCCTGACAGCCTCCCTGACCAGTTTTGTTCTTGTCTTCTCATAAAATTTGGAGGGATGTCCACTTCTTCCCAATGTCACTGTTATCCCATATCTTCTCAACCTGTTGATGGCTGTCTTCACCATGTTCCATGGTACATGCAATGCTGTGGAAATGTTTTTGTACCCTTCTCTGGGCTGATTACCTTTCCACAATGAGATCCCTTTGAAGCTTTGTAAGCTTTCTGCAAATCATGGCTATTGCTGTAGCTGACTGTTATTCATTTCATAACAGGTTAGAGGGGTCAGAGCAACAAAGCTGCTGTATGCAGATGATGTGGCAGTACAGGCAGACTCTGATCTAGAACTTCAGCAAAGGATAGGAGAATGGAATGCAAATCTGAAGGCACATGGGATGAAACTAAGCACAGATAAGACAGTGGTAATGGAAGCAGATTGGGGAAATCAGAAGAAGCTGCGATTAGAGATAGATGGGAAGATAGTGGAACAGGTAAACAGCTTCAAGTATCTGGGAGGGGTGGTTGAGGAGAAGGGTAGTCTGAATGAAGAGGCCAAAGCTAGAATAAGAGGGGCTGCAGCCAACTGGCATAGAGTATCAGGTGTAGTCTATGACAGAAGAATGCCAAAGAAGCTGAAAAGTAAGGTGTACAAGACAGTGGTGCAACCAGTACTACTGTATGGTACAGAAACCTGGGCAGTAAAGGCAGAACAGTTGAAGAAGCTAGAGGTGATAGAAATGAAGTGCCTGAGAAAGGTGGTAGGATGCACACTGCGGGACAGGTGAAGAAATGAGGACATAAGAGCAGAAGCCAAAGTAGCTCCAATTGCAGAAAAGATCAAAGAGAACAGACTACGATGGTATGGGCGCATGTGTAGAAAAGCAGAAGACAATCTGTTGAGGGAGATTTGGGACAGACAGGAAGAAGGTAAGAGGAAGCGAGGGCATCCAGCAAAGAGGTGGATGGATTGTGTGAAAGAAGATCTGCGACAGTCAGGCATTAGTGTTGAAGAAGGCAGGAGAGTGGCACTGAATCGAGAGAGTTGGCGACAGTTAATAAAATACCCCGACCCCATGCAAATGGGAAAAAGGGGGATGATGATGATGATGATGACGATGACTGTTATTCATTGTTAATCAAATAGTCTCTGTAATTGATGGCAAGTGTGTACCCAAGAAGACATAAAGCTGTAATTACATCAAAAGCTGCTTCAACAAAGTATTAGCTTCAGGCTGTGCATGCTTATGCATCTAGCTTATTGTATGTGTTTTATTTTTCATACTTGTTCCCTTAACAGGTTTGCTTTATTATCAATTGACTTGTACAGGTTATAGGCTAGACAGGCGTCCAGGGAAGTAAATATTGTGGGAAGAAATAGCCAGGGAATTGTTATGGCTAGGCTTGTATAGGCCCTAGGGCCGATAGCCTAGTACCAACCTATGAACCTATGAACCTATTAAAGGTGGGAAGAGTTGTGACATTTTTTATTGTAGTCTCTTTTTTGTATGTCACAAATACCTGACATTTTAACAAGGGTGTGTAGAGTTTTTATATGCACTGTATACAACTATTTTTCAAATATGTCCCTAGTTTTGTCCCTTTGTCCCCCCATTTTGTCAGTCTTTGTCCAGATTTCATGCACTGACAGGTTGTGAGGTATGCTACGGCTATGTTACACCTTCTGCAAATAGGCCGCTGTGATAACCATCTGTGATGCAATACAGTTAACCCCACAACAAGTGACTATGCACATTTCGCAATATGGCTCAGAGTAACAGTTGTGTGCATGGTAAAATGCATGACCTTAACATGCCTGGGGTATTGGTGAGCCAAAACAGGACAATACATTACTCACTGGCTTCAGGCTGCTGTCCCACATCCAGACCACAGGTACCTATGTAGTCGTAGGGGAGAGGTAATGTCAGCAGAATCACATGTAGCATTGGTACAGGATGAATGCTACTTTTCTGCACATGTACAGTACGAGCTCTAATACTACACAATTTGCTGTCCTTCATCATAGATGTGCACTTGTGTGTATTACAAAACTCCACCCACAAATGCAGTTTGATCTGACATATGCATCTAGATACTCTACAGAAGCCATTATCACTGCTGCATTATTAAATTGATGTGCACTGGGCCTTACCTGGATGTTCCTCACCAGTTGTCTGGGTGCCACCCACCTCCATGACTTGTGTGCGTTGGCTTTGCTTGCATGTAGTGGCTGCCCCAAGGTTGTCAAGGAGCTCTACCTGTGGCAGAATGGTCCCTGACCATGGCAGCAGCCCTTTGCCAGGCATGGCGTATCAGGTCACTCGCCCGATGCCTGACCTAATTGTATGTGCGTCCATGGTGGCCTAAGTTGTTTACTCTGTGGAGAAGCTCATCCCACAGGGTGGTCTGCTCCCACAGATTCTGTTGGCCATAACCAAACATCATCCCATGGTGGTTAATTATCATCTTGGTGATGGCCGCAGTTTCAGCTGTAGTGTACGCTGGCTGCCTTGCACCTGCATGTCACCTGGAAGACATAAACAGGGAAACACATCACAGGACCTCATACATTTCTCAATGTTATTTACATAACCTGCACATCAACATTGACTAGCATTAGCCACCACTTAAGACCACATCATACCCCTGTCATCTATCAGCACAGTATGAGCTTGCATTGTACTCCTGGTGCTGATGTGTCATGTTCCCCCAATGAGGGCCAGTAATTTGCATAATCCACCATTCATCATTAACCTTTGTATAGAGGGTAATGACAGTGGCCATCTTCTTTGCAGATGGGATGCCAATGGTGCTCAAGCTTTGCTTGCGTATGGTGTGTAATGCAGCTGGGGGCATATGTCTATGTTCATGTAACATGCAGACAGGGATGTTATCAGCTTCCATAGAGACTTACATTTGTTGCCTTTGATTATGCGTTATGGGCCTGCTCTCTGATGATGAGGGGAGGGGTGCAGATGCTGTGCATATCCACCTATACTGATGGTGGGATGGGAGGGTGATATTTTCCCTTAACTTGTCTGCAGCGGGTTAGCTATAGCTATGCTGTGTGTGTATGTGGTGTGAGTGACCACCAGTACAGGGTGGGTTGGGTTGTTGCCTCTGAGATTGAAGAGATGTCCTTGTGATTGGCCTTGATGGATGTGTTCAATATGTACTCATAGTTAGCCTTACAGTAATTCACATGTGACCCCATATGCTTGTTCAGACACAGGATGACTTGCTTCCAAGTTGGTGCCTGCTCCTACTTGTTCCCTGTACAGCCAATATAGCAATGGATGATGTGGTTTGTGTATTGCGTCTGTCCAACAAAGGGGATTACTCTACCTTGGTGGAGGCAAGTTTTACGAGTCAGGTATTGCTGAGTTCATACAGCTATGTAGGTGCTCATATAGCTGTTTGTAGTGGGCATGGACACAAGGTCATAACACAGTTGGACAACTCTCCATTTTCAACCTGATAGTCATGGTTATTCTAATACACATGTCTGTGTCAGGGCAATGTAACAACCAGTAGCTGTAGAAATGTATGTCTGTTGGAGGCACACAAACTAAGATTACACATGTATACAACATGTACAGCTTATTTACCTGATATTTTGCATCTCATGTCTGTTGTTTTGATGCTTCCAGCTATACCTCCTCATACATACATGGGCACAGGTAATATCTGATATACATTTCTGTTCTATGTCAGTATGACACACTGCATTTACACTCTTGCTGCTCAGTCATACCTTTCAACCTGTTAGAGCAGGACATCTGGAGGACAACACACATAAATGGGGGGCAATGGTCCAAAATTAGTGACACTTTATTAATATTGCTGTAACACACTTAAGTCAGTTGATAGCATAATAGGCTTTGCATTCACAGAAATAACCTGGAGGATGTCCAACACTCATGTATGCTATTATGTTCTAATGTCAGTCTTCACAGATTTACCAATGATTTGCCAGACATAACACATCTCTATGAGTAAATGACTACAAATATGAGGTGCACATATGGTCAGTGTGTATAACACTAGAAAGGTGAATGGTATGAGCTCAGTATATCACATGCAGTTCAACACACATGTCTGCAAAAGTAGTTTACTATGAACATATCCTGTATAGGTCTCTTAGATTTGTGAGACAAGCGTGTATCATAATTGTATTCACAAGTAACATATGGATATTTATGACATCCCACTAGCTGGCCTAGCAGTGTCACAGTCAGTATTGTTCAACAGACACTCCAGTAGTAGTTATATGTGAGCCATCCTTCCCTGGGGTGTCTCAGTGGCATGAGCAGTGATCTATGTTACTGCAGACAGTCCCAGGTGCTATGGCCATAGGTGCTGATCGGCAATATATCAGTAGAGCAAATCTTGTTGAGACATATTTGTTAAACTTCCTATTTCCCATTATTACATACTCCCTACTGCATTCCATTGCATGCTTATTTGATTGACATACCTTTTTTTCCAAGTATAGTTAGTTTGCTTTGTTTTTGTCTCTCTCTCTCTCTCTCTCTCTCTCTCTCTCTCTCTCCCTCTCTCTCTCTCAAAGATGTCGGGTATACAGCTTGCCTTTTGTAAGTAATGCTCATGAGCTGCTGAGGGCCTGTCCAACAATTGTTGTCCCCCACTTGCATGCAGAACAGCTGTGTTGTTATTCCTATAGCCAATGGCATGGCAACACACTCCTATAATTGAGTACTTCATGTGGGCGTTGGCCCTTTTCCTTGCCTGTGAGGAGGACATCATGGACATGTGTGGACAACAGCACCAGAGAGGGTAGTTGGAAATACCTCTTGCAACAACAAATGTGGAGACAGCCCAGCAAAACAGGGGAGAAGGTTCCAGACCTAGGGACAGAATGTAACTATTGCTGTTATCCAGTTGGGTTAATTCTAGTTTTACAGAGTTTGTGTGGACATGGATTTTCTGCATGATATTAAGTCTGACAGTGTTATATGGTTGACATAACTTAACTGATGGGCTGTCCACAGAATGGCCAGGGGTTTGACTCCTATGTTTGGTCAGGCAGTTTTTATACTTGGCAAATAATAAGCATACTCTTGGGATTGCAGTCAGTAAATGTTTTGTTCCTGACCTCATATCCCTCAGAAAAGATATGGTACAAAAAACCCTGTAACACCAGCAACTTTCTCAGTTGCTAACAGTAAATATGCCCTTGTTTGTGGACCTCTGTTCCCCAATTATGTCAGGCTTTGTCCAGATGTCATGCAGTAAGAGGTTGATAGGTATGGTATATCATTATTTACTACCTTCATTCCTGATATCATCCCACTGGTGTAGCAAAATGCCAGACATGTTATGAGGTAGAGGCCATATATATGATCACAAGTTTGGATATTCTTTGGGAATCTATACAGTTGAGAGGTCTGTGTATCCACATCCCACCCCCACCCCCCAGTAAAGAAGCCACCATAAAAAACTTCTCCAAAGCCAACTTCATGCTACTCAAGTCAGAAGTGACAAACTTCATGACACCCATGCAGACGGGAACTGAAAGTTCAACTGATGAATCCTAAACTAAGGCACTGTACGAGCACATCCACTCATGCATGAATTGTGCCATCCCAAATAGAACCAAAATGCTCTCATCCAAAAAAAGGAAGCCAATCTGGTGGTCCCCTGCCATAAACAAACTTTACAACAAAAGGAAGAAACTTTTGCAGAAGAGAGGAAAATCCCAGGATGCAAAAAACTCCCTTACTAGCCTCATTAAGAAACTGAGATGCCTCATAAAATCCTCCAAAGCTAGTTACGAAAATAAAATTGCCAAAGATTCCAAAGACAACCACAAAGCATTCTATAACTATGTCAAGAATCTAAATGGCAATGCTCAGATCTGCTCTGAGCTAAAACAGAATGGCATTAAATATACTGATCCGAAGGATATTGCCAATATCCTGGCAGATCAATTCAGTGCCAACTTCACCCCTCTCACCCCTAAATGGCCCATCTCAATACCGAAGATTGCCAAATTCCAGTAATAACGCCACACAGGTACAAAGCACTCTCTAAAGCCAAGAATACAGCATCCATGGGACCAGATGACATCCCGGCTGTGTACTACATGAACTACAATATGAACTGGCACCTCACCTAAGTGTCATGTTTAATCATAGCCTCACCTCAGGTTTCATGCCCACTGAGTGGCAGAGCTACAGTTATCCCAATCTACAAGGGGGATCCACCTTGGATCCTGGAAACTACCGTCCCATCAGTCTGACAAGCCTTATCTGCAAGGCCATGGAGCGTATTATCATGGAACTTATAAACAAAGACATTGGCAACCTTCAAACACTGGACCCCACCCAGTTTGGGTTTGTGAAGGGCGATCTTGTCTCCTGAACCTGATTGACTTCTTTGAATCAGTCTCCAGAGCCATGGATAAGGGTAAGGTGGTCCACACAGCCTATCTAGACCTTGCCAAGGCCTTTGACACCATCCCCACTCTGGAATCATAGATAAACTTACTAAGTTGGGCATTAATCCCTATGTCACCCAATGGGTTGCTAAATGGCTTACTGATAGAACCCACACTGTAAAAGTAGCCGACTCCAAATCCAGCTCCAGACAAGTGACAAGTGGAGTACCTTAGGGTTCAGTCCTGGGGCCGCTCTTGTTTGTCATCTACTTCTCTGAAGTACAGGTCAACACTAAGGGACTCTGGCTAACAAAGTTTGCAGATGACTGCAAACTGGGAGCCATTATTGAATCCCCAAATGATGTGGATACTCTACAAAAGGGCCTTACAGAAACAGATGCTTGGTGCCAGAGCTATGGGCTCAAGCTCAATGCCAAGAAATGTATTGTTATCCCCTTTGGGAAAAAACATGTATCCATGAATTACCATATAGGTGGCAGTACACTAAACACAGAAAGTGTGATAAGAGACTTAGGGACACAGGTGGACAGTGGTCTCACCTTCGATAACCACATTGCCACAACAGTCAGGAAATCCTTCTATGTGGCACACCTCATCATGAAGGGCTTTTCATCCAGAAAAAAGGAGGTCATTGTCCCACTGTACTCATCCCTCATTAGATCCATTATAGAATACAACGCCCCATTTGGTATGTACCTCTCAAGACATCTGCAACAACTGGAAAGGCCTCAGAAATACCTCACTAAAAGAATCACAGGCCTAAAGCAGATGCCCACGCTGACGCCTTAAAACTCCAGCTATACTCTGTCGATATCGCCTACTCAGAGGCGATCTCTGCTTAACATACAAGGCCATGTCAAACCCAGAGCTGTTGGACATGCTACATAAAGAAATCCCAATCCCTCAGAGCTACACGCTCCAGGGATCTAAACCTTGTCATCACAATAAACAAAACATGCTGGAGGGATAGGTTCCTGACCCAGAGACTCCCCAGACTCTGGAATAGATTGCCCATACATGTCAAGCAGAGTGCCTCTTTGGACCTCTTCAAGAGGAACCTTGATGATTGGATGGGAGAAAGGAAATTCACCCCAGGGATCACGTCAGTTGCCCTGCTAGACAGGGGTCCAGGAAAGTAAATAATGTGGGAAGAAATAGCCAGGGAATTGTTATGGCTAGGCTTGTATAGGCCCTACGGCTGATAGCCTAGTACCAACCTATGAACCTATGAACCTATGTCTGGCAATTGTTAACAGACTGTCAGGATTGTGTAGCAGTTTAGTGTGTAAATGTTAGTTGGGCTGTATAGGGGGGTAGATGTAAGTGTCATGGCCCCTTTTCTATCTGACTGTGCATGCTGCTCCAGTTTCTGGTGGTCTATCGGCTGTATATGTTTGTAGGGGCAGATTTAGACATGTCCCGTACCACCTCAGGATTCCTACTACACTGTGAATTGGGCCATTATATGTAGGGGTAGTGTGTGAGTGGCAAACATGATATTTTTGTTATACTCTGGTGTTCATTTGTCTTACTGGTATGTCACTGTGACTGTTGTGAAATTGGTTGTGGGTATGCACTTTCACACTGGTGTCTGTTTTTCACTACTTTTACATCACTGTAGTGCCTGATATATTTGCAAATGCATGTGTAATTCCCCATAGCTGATATAGGGTAGTGTTGTGTCAGTCTGACTAGTTTGGATGGTGCTTGGTGACATACTTAGCAGCTCAGTGTGGTTTCACGAATGTCATGTTACATCCTAATATTCGGAGGATGCCCAGTTGGCTGGCTCATATCTTTGGTCTGGTCCCCATAAGTTTTGTGTATTTGTGACAAATCAGTGGGATGATATGAAGATTTAAGTCAGTAACTAATGAGAAGCAATTGAGTCTTGGACTTGTGCTATTTCAGTCAATATATGTTAGAACAGACAGTGTTACTGCAGCAACTGTCTCAGCTTATCGACCAAAGTATTTCAGATATGTCCCTATGTTCATGGCCTCCTCCCCCCACTTTGTCAGGCTTAGTCCAAATTCATTCCACTAAGGGGTTCTGTGCATACCTGTCAATTGGCTGGATTGTTTGAGAATGTCCAGGTTTATTGCTCATATTTTCGAAGTGTTCCACAAATTATTCATATTTCTCTGGTAAACCACTGTGATTATTTGAGGATTACTGTCAGTAAATGATGAAATACATCTCAGTGTCAGACTTCATATCTTTCAGAAAATGTATGCTGAAACAAACCCTGCTACTCTTGCAACTGTCTAGGTTTCTAATGTCAGCATTGAAAGTACATCCCTACGTTTGGCCCATTGTCCCATTTTGACATCCTTTACCTAGATGTCTTGCACTAAGAGGTTGAGAGGTATGGCTGGGAGGTATGACTGCACTACATGCTATGTGTGTATATATATATATATATATATATATATATATATATATATATATATATATATTTATATATTTTTCATATATATGTGTCTCCGCACACACACACACACACACATATATATATATATATATATATATATATATATATATATATATATATATATGGTTTCACTTCATAATCTCAAAATGCTGAAATCTCAGATTTCAGCATTTTGAAACTATGAAGCCGAATCAGTCACAATCCTGAAACCCACAATTACGAATCACACAATCACAAACATACATACACCATACACCACATAACACACACACCATTCCACCCACAGCACACAAACCATACAACCCTACACTACATATAAGCAAGGGAGCAAGCCCCCCCCCCGTGCCCCCCACCCCATCCTACTTATATATACCAACTCCAAGATCACACATAACGAAAAAAAAAAAACTCACACCACGGCATTCTACACTCGCTCGCGCACGAATACACATCACACATACACAAACACCAACAAATCCAACACTCATACTTACACCTCCCTACCCTTACCCACACATACAATATACAGAAACATACACAAACACTCACTCACGTTCAATTTCAGACACCATACCAGCCAAACACTTCACGCAACATACCGGAAATGCATAAGCGTGGATTCGAGATATTCAAATTAGCTCTTATGCACTTTCGGCATTCTGCATTTTCAGCTTCATGGTCTCGGAATGCTGAAATTCAAGATTTCAGCATTTCGAGATTCTGAAGTGAAACTACATATAGATATATATATATATATATATATATATATATATATATATATATATATGTGTGTGTAAGTATATATATATATATATATATATAGATATACATATACATATATGTATATATGTATATACATATATATATATGTATATATATATATATATATATATATATATATATATATATATATACACAAAACCTGGGTGATTCCACACAGCTTTTTCCCCTACTGTTGAATGACTCTACAGCATGATATGCTTGAAAAAGCATCAGCAACTCCTACAGCTCAAATGGCGTAGTGGTACACAACTGCGATTATAGTGTATCGGGTCCTGGGTTTGAGACTTGGCAGTGTTGATTATCTTGCTGCTAGGCAGAACAGTGGCTGATGGAAACACAGTGATTAAAGCAGTTTTAATCATCTTTAACCTAGTTTGCGTGGCACTAAATGATGCCAACATACAGTTAACCGCACAGATGCTTAATCCGTTTTGGCTACTATTAGCATTGCGTAAACTCGCTTACTCCTGTTTACTTCTGCTTACACCCACACTAATTCCTTTAAAAGAAAACAAAAAGGGGTTATAGAAAAGTGGTGAGAAAGGGGCACACAGGGAGAAAAAGAATATGAAAGGTAGCTAAGGATGTGCAGGATGGGTGTAGGGAAGGTCCATAGCTGTCCATTTCTTATACAGCAACAGCTGTTCATTTGTACAGAATTTGGAGGTGAATTTGGACACTCAAACCCCAGAGAGAGGGATGAGGACAACAGAAATGTGTTGTCAATCCAATTGGACCAGATTACATGTGTCCAGTGGACACCTGTGTGAAATAGACACTATGTGTAGTGCAATAATTTTCATTGGGACAAATGCCCTTTTTTTTCTTTGTTAAGGTGAGAGTGGGATGTTGGGGAAGGATTGTAGGTACATCTGGGAAGGTAGGTTGGGTAGGTAGACAGATGAGACAGACAGGACAGCAGACAGGGTTGGTGTATGACATATGTGTGGGGGGGTAAACACTTTACAGGGAGGGTGTTTGGGAATTAGAGGCCCATGAGCCCCCATATGGATTCCGTGGGATTGACATCCCCACCTGCAGGCAGTCATGACTGCAAATTCACAGCCCCGACTGTGGCTGTACTAAGGGCTGGACAGGAGGGGCAGCCTGCCTCTCATGGTGCACTAGGCAGCCCTCCATCTGGTGCTGCTGGCCACCCAACTGAGAGCAGATTACACTGCACACCATATCCCAGAATTGACAGCAGATGATGGGCTTATCTCCATGCCCATGCCTAGGTGGTGCAGAGCCTGCTGGAGATGAAGTTCCAGGGTGGGTTCCAGACATGCTGGGGCTCAGTGCCATGGCCAGATGGGTCGGGAAAGGTGGATCCACTGGGATCGGCCTTTCCAAACATGCTATGGTGTTGAGGTTTTCCAAGATATATTGGTTAGTCATGAACAAAGCATTTCAATATTAGATTTAAAGGCATGCATGGGTGTTCAATTAACCCAAAACAATAGATGTGAAACAGTTACATAGCAAACAGAACACATGCATAACTGTAACAACAGTAAGCATTGTAACAGTGTGCCAGTAACAATGATGGCAACAGGCCACCAACAATGGTATTTGATCAAGGAATGTTAACATGAAACCAGTTAATTATATGAACAATAATGTAACACATGTCCCAACATTAGGTTTGGTAAAAACATACCCATAGTATGTGAATAATAATTAATGATGCAGATGAGGGGTGGGGGGAGAGAAGAAAAGTCCATTAACTCCTGTGTAGGCCTCTATTTGTACAACAGTACTGCTCAATACACTAGAGGTCTGCCTTCACTTTACAACTACCTATGGCCTACCTATGGCATACCCATATTTATGAGGTAGGCCATATAGACGGCCTTCTGTACAATGGTGCTCACAAGATAGGAAACTGTCAGGTTGCTACCAACCTCAGTGCACAAGTCGCTTCACACCTTATTACATGCTCAGCACATTATTACTGTCATATTTAGTGTGGATGACATTTGCCACAGCAGAGAGAGTGATGCCTCTCCTGGCATTCCATTTGTGGTAAAGCTTCTTGTATCAGTCAGCATTTGGGTGAGTGCCTCTTGGGGGATGGCCACATCAGTAGGGGGATTTGAGACAGTGGGCAGCTTGCAAGCACCTGTGCACCTGGTCAGCCACAGACCACTGCTATTGTCCTGTACCTCAGATACATATATCTCAAACAGTAGAGAACCCCACACCGATCCTTGGGGTACACTGTTGTGGACAAATCTACTGTTAGAGGTGGGTTCTTCTACTTTTACTGAGTGGCTACTATTATTGGGCCAGTTAGCTACCCATCTGGTAACCTACATGCTGGTGCCTAGCTGTGTAGGCCTATGTATCCTGTCCACCTGGGGATTAGTGTGAGAGGACTGGGCTAGGTGAAAGTAGGCATTGTTCACCATGTTCCCATCATCCCTGTGTTTTTTGACCACTGCAAAGAGGTCAATCAGGTTTAATAGGCCTTATCTCCCTTTAACAATGCCATGGTGTGTGAGCCCAGGCATTTTGATGTTGCAGGTAACCCTGGTCATAATGTCCTTGATATTGTCTCCCATGCCCTTGCAGAGCAGGCTAGTCAGGCTGATGTGCATAATACTGGCTGGGTTGGCGGATTGCTCCACCTTTGTGTATAGGGATGACAGTGGCTGTTTTCTGTGCAGATGGGATGACACCTGTGCTCAAGCTGTGGTTGACTACAGTGCAGAATGGATCTGAGAGCCCATGACTGTGTTCATGTGAGATGCAGCCAGGTATGGTATCATACCTATGGAGACCTCTGTGTGTTGCTTTTGAGAGGGCATGATGGACCTGCTTCCTGAGGATGATAGGGAGGAGGGCAAGTGCTGTCCATGCACATGTGTACCACTGGGGGAACAGGGGGTGGCATTTCACTTCACCTGCCTGCAGCCATTTGCCTAAAGCTATGCCATATGTGTATGTGGTGTTATTGACCACCACTACAGAGCAGATTTGTGTGTTGCCTCTGGAATTGCAGACACGTGTGGAAGGCCTAGTGATTTGCCTTGGTGGATGTGTTTGATTTGTACTCAAAGACAGCCTTAGGGTACATCACCTGTGCCTTTATTTCCTTGTACAGACCAAGGTGACATTGCTTAAAATGAGGCATCTGTTCCTTCTTGGCCCGTCTAGCAATTGTTTCCACCTATTGTGGTATTTGTGTATTGCTGCTGTCCACTGCAGGCATTTACCCTACCTTGAGGAAGATGATGTCCTTTCAGGTACTGCTGAGTCCATACAGCTATGTAGGTGCCCACATAGTATTGTAGTGTGGGCCTGGACACTGCTGCTAGTTCCAACAAATGGAATGTTGGCTGTACAGCTACTACTACCTGCTCTGAGGGGATTTATAGTAATTTGTGTACAGTTTATTCTGTTTGACACCGTAAATGGGAGGTGGGGGGGCAGGGGGTATGGTGACCTGAACAGTGATGGCTATGTGGTCAGATATTACCAAGGGGGATGGCACTGTAGGAGTGCTACAGTGGGTACTCCTGTTGGTTAGGACCAGGTACATGGGATTCCCACATGCTGTAGGAGTGTTGACTGGCTGATCCACTGCATTGCCATTGACAAAGCCAAGGAATCTATGTGCGTTCATGTTCAGGTGGCATAGGTCAGGCACACTATGGCTGGGTATTTGAAGTCAGGCTAGGGTAGGGTACGGTAGAAGATTAAATCCTGATAGATTCCAGCAGGTCCCAATAGGAGTGATGGGTGTCCATAGTCATGGTCGGAGGCCTGTAGCTAGCTATGATTTGAGTAGGTGTTTTGCCAACTATTAACTGCCCTCAGGATGTCACCCATATGACATACTGTTTGGCACACCTGGAGATGTGTATGTGTATGCTAATGTTCAACACTCTACCTTCTGTGGCATTGTGGGCTTCCATTTGGGGTCTAAATGTATCATGGGATGAGTGACCTGGCAGGGTTGGTGTGCTCTCCACAGCTAGAAAGCAGGTGTCAGTGACTGCACAAATGTCAGCATCCTACAGGACAAGGTTCGTTTGCATTGACATGGGCATCATGGTAAGACACCTAGCTACTGTTAGAGCAAGACATCTGCACAAAAGCACACATCAGTGGTGGACAAATCTAGCTGAAACACACTTAGTTGCCAGCAAAGACGGTGTCACATTCACAGGTGTACTCTGTAGGATATGACATCTGACAATGATATATATGCTAATTTTTATGACTTAGTCTTTAGTGGGTTGCCAGTGAAGTGTCAGATAATACACAACTGTCTGAGGCATTGACTACAAATATGAGGCAGACATGTGGTCAGTCTGCAAAACTATGGACAGTTGTCAGATATGGGCTCAGTATATCACATACAGTTCAACACACATCTGCACCTGTCGTGTATTATGCGCATAACCTATGTATATCTCTTACATTTGTAAGGCAAGCATATGTATCAGAGTAGCATTCACAGGTGACAGATGAATAATTGCAACATCCCAGGTAGCTGGCTTACCAGTGACATACTCATTATTGAACAACAGAGACTCCATTAGTAGTCATACATGAGCTGACCTTTGCTGGGGTGACTCAGGGGCCAGAGATGTGCTCCATATCAATGCAGGCCAGGCAAGCAGACATGGCCATAGGTGTTGGGCAGCAGCATGTGAGTCCAGCAGGTCTTGTTGTAGCCTAGTGTTTAATGGCACATTTAACATCATTGCATCCTCCCTTCTGCATTCCATTACATGCTTACATGATTAACATACCTGTTATAGTACTCAGGAGTTCCCTCACAACAATGCAAATTGTTAGGTTTGTGTAGTTACAGTCTGTCTTTATGTAGATAGGTTGAGACCTGTGTTGCATGGGCAGCAGCTTTCCTTTTGTAGGTACTGCTCAGGAGCAGGTGATGGCATGTGCACCAATCAGTGTCTTCCACTTGCTACTTGCATCCAGAGCAGCTGTGTTGTCTTTCCATCTGCCAATGTCATAGCAACACAGTGCTATAATTACGGCCTGCATGTGTGCCTTGCCCCTTTTCCTTGCCTATGTGGAAGAAATTATAGAGGTGTGGGGGCTACAGCTTTACAGACAGTAGATGGGAATACCTCTCAGGAGAGGATATGTGGAGACATCCTAGCAACAGGGGGGAAACAAAACTCCAGAATTGGGTACAGATTGTAAGTCAGTAATGCTGTTATACACATAGATGGTTGCTAGTTTAACAGGGTTCATCTGGACATGAGTTTTCTGTGTGACTTGACATCTGACAGTGATATGTCTGTGACATACCTCTCAACTGTCTTGATGTCCACAGACTGCCCAGGGGTTCACCTGTTATGTTTAGTCTGTTCCACAGATAATGTCTGTTTTTGTGGAAGCATTAGGGTAATATGAGGATTGTGGTCAGTAACTGTTACATCCATTGGTGTTTCAGACATCATATCCTTCAGGGATGTTATGTTACAACAATGTCTGTGACACTGGCAGCTGTTTCAGTGTGTAACACCATTATGTGAGCTATATCCCTCTTTCTGGCCCCCTGCCCCCCAAGTGTGTTATGCTTTGTCCAGATGTCTTGCAGTAAGAGGGTCAGAGGTATGTGAGATCATTATTTATTGACTGCACTCAAAGTATCATCCCATTGACTTAGGAGACTCCTGTAAGTGGTATGCGGCAGTGGCCATGAATATGGTCTCACACCCTGGAAATTTTGTGGAAATCTGTACATATGAGAGTTATGTGTGTCTGGATATTGTGAAGTGACTGCCAAGATTGTGTAGCAATGTTGTGTGTAGACGTTTGTTTGGCTGGGAAGGGAGAGTAGCAGATGTGAGTGTCACAGATCCTTTTTTCCTTCTGATTGTGCATGCTGCAATGGCTGCTGGTGGCCTATCAGGTGCATATGTTTGTAGTGGCAGACTGAGGAAAGTCCTGTAACACCTCATGATTTCCAGTACACTGTGAGTTGGACCAGTATATGTCAGTGTAGTGTGTGATGAGGAATACGGATATGTTCATTCAAACAGTCATTCTACTCTAGAGTTCATTTGGAGTACTGATATGTTGCTGTAACTGTGGTGCAAATGGTTGTGGGTGGACATTTATGCACCACTATCTGCTTTTCTCTATAGTTCCATCCCTGGAGTGCATGATATATTTGGATATAAATGGGTAATTGCCCAGAGCTGATTTGGGTTAGAGTCGTGTTGGTCTTATTGTGGTTCAGAAGGTGCTGGTGACATGGTTGATGGCTGTCACAGGTTTTTCCATTCTGTTAGATGACTGCAGTCATACCTCTCCACTGTTCAGATGTCTAGACACTGTCCTGATGCATGGCTCATATGTTTTGTCTGTTGGCCACAGCAGTTGTGGGATTCTGAGAAATGACTGGGATGATTTGAGCATTGACATCAGTAAATAATGACATTCATCTGTGTTTGGGCTTTTTGCAGATTTGTTGCAGTAAAAGGTTGGTTATCTGTCTATATATCTCTGTGTGAATATATATATATATATATATATATATATATATATATATATATACATATATATATAAAAACACATATAACAATACTATGGATATATAACTCCCCCTTATGTTGAATGACTGTTGTGCATGATATGTTTGTAAAAACACTACAAATGTCTGCAGCTCAGATGGTGTAGAGGTATGTTGCTGTGATTGTTGTGCACAGGGTCCTGGGTTCCAGACTAAGAAGTGCTTACCTTTTTTCATTAATGTTAAATGACCAGAATGAATTATATGTTTGTAAAAGCATTACAGATTCCCACAGCTCAGATGGTGTAGTTGCGTCTTGCTGTGACTGTAGTGCACAGCATGCCGGGTTGGCAGGGCTGATTATTTTGTTGTCAGGCAGAACAAGGGCTGATGGAGACAGAGTGATTAATGCACTTTTAAGTAGTTGTAAGCAGGTTTGCGTGGTTTTGCATGGTGCTAAGCATTGACAAGAGATGGTTAGCACCACTTACTCCCACTTACACCCATGCTAATTTTCTTTAAAGAAAAGAAAATAGGGTGATAGGAAAGTGGTAAAATGGGGGCAAGCAGAAGGTAAAACATTATGAAAAGCAGCTAGGGATTTTCAGGATGGGTGTACGAAAGGACCATAGCACTACATTTCTTCAGCAGCAACAGCTGTGAATTACATGTGTAGAATTTGGAATTTACAACCTCAAACTCCACAGGGAGTGGTGTTGGTGACAGACACTTGCAGTGTAATCTGTGGGTTGATTGATTAGTTTAACTGTACATGGGGACGGAATGTAGAGCTATGTATAGGGCAATGTTTTTTTTTTTGCAGGACAAATGCCCTTTTTTTAAGGTGAGAGTGGGATGTAGGGGAAGGGATGTAGGTATGTTTGGGGAGGTAGTTTGGTGTGGATAGGTTGCATTTTCAGACAGACAAGATAGACAAGACAGCAGACAGGGGTGGTATATGACACATGAGGGGGGTAAACACCTTTGACGGAGAGGGTGGTTGGCAATCCAAAGTCCATGAGCACCCAAATGGATACAGTTGGACCAAGGTCCTCACCCATGGGCAGTCACTACTGCTCCTTCACGGCCCTGAAGGTGGCTGTGCTGGGGGCTGGACAGGAAGGGTGGCCTGCCCTTCAAGGTGCACCAGGTGGCCATCAATCTGGTGCAGCTGCCTACTCAACTCTGCTTGGATGGCACTGAGCACCAAACCCTGGAACTGACTGTGGGTGACAGGCTCCTGTCCATGCCCTCTCCCGAGGGGGACGGCCCCATCCCCTGAGGCAGTTCCACCCAAAGGTGGTGCAGGACCAGTAGATGAGGAAGTCCCAGGTTGGGTTCCAGACATGCTGGGAACCAGTGCCAAATTAGGCAGGACAGGTGAATCCACCGGGATCTGCCTTCCCAAATGTGCTATGGTGTTGAGGTTTTAAAAAATATGTTGGTCAGTCATGAACAACACATTTCAAGATTAGTTATAACAGCATGCATGGGTGTTCCAATTAACCCCATAAAACAGATTTGAAATAGTTGCATAGCAAAACAAACACATGCATAAATGAAACAACAGTATGCATCATAGCAGCATGCCAGTAACATTGACAGCAACAGACCACCAACAATGGTATTTGAACAAAATATACTAATATGCAACCAATCAGATATATGAAAATTAATGGAATACAAGTCCCAACATTAGGCTTGGAGTAAAACATACCCATAGCATATTAATTTTAGTATTGATCCAGATGAGGGATGGGAGTAGAGACAAAAAGTCCATTAACAACTGTTTATGCTTCTATTTTCCACAACAGTGCTGCTCAATACTCTATGAATCTGCCCTCACTTTACATCTGATTATGGCCCATAGCTTCTGTAGCAGAAACATACCTATTAAACTGTCAGCCTGGAATGGTATGGGGCAAACTGTGATAACTCTGGGTACATGCCTAGAGGGGACTTATACATGTCAGGGTTACATATCTGGCACAGGAGGGGTACCCTGAACTGCTGTTATGTGAGTGTGCTACTGGCATACTTCAACTGGTTTCCTATCTGTGTCAACAGTTATTGGCAGCAGTGACCACTAGCATTGACAGCGTGACACTTGAGAGACACGTATCAGGAAGAGTGCATGCTGTATGTACCTATCCTGCTGTCTTTTGCAGGCATGTGGCGGGACAGTTGAACAGTTGTACACAGTTTATTAGTATACCCTTCATACAGCTACTACCAACATTTCCTTACCTGCAAAGCCTGTGGAGAAAATATCTGTTAACACTACCTCACTGTTTTTACATTTATTCCTGATTTATTGTGTGTAGATATGCACACATCTTAATACCACTCCCTGGATTACAACCATGTCTGGGTGTGTAAAATTAACAACTAAGTTATTTCTCATCACACTGAGCTACTGGGGAACTGCTGTTTCTTATTTCACTGTTTTCTGCCTAATAGTGTCTTGGTTAGACAAAATAGATTTGTACTCACCAGCCTGTCAGCACAGACTCAGCAGTCTGTTGGCATGGGCTTCTACATTCATAGCCCTCTCTGCTTTAGCTGTAGGGGAAAAACAAACATTATGCATACCTGTCTATCACATTCTCAGGTTAGTATTTGCTACAAATTACTTGATAGTGATACTTACTCACTACTGGAACATTCCATGCCCATGCATCTTGGATCCACCAGGCCAAGAGTGCCCCCTTCCTTTGCTTTAGGTCAGCATAGTGGTGCCGTACATGCTCACCAGTTCAGAGGATGCCAGTAGCACTGGTGAGGTCATGTGCGAGAAGGTTCCAGGCCTCTGCTCTGTATTGTGAGCCCTGGTACTGGCCCTGCAGCAGTCTCTCATCATGGTTTTCTACAAGGAGGCCATCAATGACCCTGGAATCCTGACTGCTCCAGCACTGCATCCAAAAGTGCACTCCTTCACTTACACCAGCCATAGTGCCTGCACAGATGAACTATAACAGATTCTGGCTGTATTCCCGCCTGTGCCATTTAAATTTTATTTTTTTTATTTGCAGTTTGTTAACTGGGAATGTCCATTAGGTCAAAATGAGCCAATTTTCAATGGAGGCCTGGGGAGAAAAGCTCCATATACAATTATTACAAAGCTAATATCAACAAGGTTAAGGACAATATAATTTTAAAAACTACTAAAAATACAGTGATATAGAAGACCACAAAAACACAAATTATGGGAATGAAACAGTCCATGCATCACTCCATGTAAAAAATAAAGATTTAATCCACAAGGTATAAAGATTTAGTCCACAAAGTATTAGTGCTTTTGTCTTAAAAACTTTTAAAACTTCATCAAATACATTGTATTTCAAGTTCCCAGTCATTTAAATAAACTCTGCTAGTCATGTGACATTCCTGGACTCTTAATTTAAAGGGATACAATCATTATATAAGCAGGTCCCTCTATATACACAAATAATGAATTGTAGTTAATATATATCTTATTATATACAAGATTAAAACATTATTACATGAAATGAGCAACTGGATCCTTATTATAAGTACAACTACCTTTCCCATGATTTTAATTTTAAAATTGGGGCAAAACTAACATAATCATTTAGCCACAGATATCTGTATGCTTCCAACTGCAATTGCCATTTCAGTTCCCGCTGTTCTAATATTGCTATCCAAGGACCACCCTTATGCCCTTTTCTACCTTTTCTAAAATACTAAACTTAAAAGTATGTTCCAGTTGTTCACTCAAATGGCTAAAAAGAGCATTTGTAGTTTTCCTTTTTTTACATCATATAGCATTGGAATGCAGTAGGGAATATCTGGAAAATAGAAACATGGATCAAATAGTAGTCAATAATGTGATTGAATTATTAGAAATAGTTTTCATTAACAATTTCATTTATTTTGATGACAGCACTTATTAACAAAAGGAAGGTGTTTTTATGGGTTCCCCGGCAAGCTCTTTCTTGGCTAATGTAGTCGTGTTAGAGTGGGAATGAAAATTCATTCATAATAGCACTTATGTCCATAGTATAAAATTCTTTTTGCGATATTTGGATGACATCTTCCTTATTTGAGGAGAAGATGAGGTCACTCTTAAAGAATTTATAGATTACATTAACAGAAGTACTGAATTTTTGAGATTTACATTTCAGTATGATGTACATGAGATGCCATATTTAGATGTTCTAATTTGGAAACACTATGAAGAGAATGAATATGTAGCAAGTGTTTATAGAAAGCCTACCTGCTCTAATATGCTATTGCATTATTCTAGCTGTCACCCTTACAAGCAAAAAAGAGCAGTATTTAAAGGCCAGTTGGTAAAGGAGAATGAATACTTTGAATGGCGATTATTATACGGAGGTAGAGACTTTAAGAGATATGTTCACAAGTAGAGGGTATCCATCTGGAATGATATATGAGTTAATAACCGAGGTTGCACAAAAAAGAGAAAATGGCTTCTACCTTCCTATTTTGAGAAAGGACATAGGTCATAGTGATATAATAGGAATTGAAAGGAATATAGGTAAAAAATATAATAAGGCATGTATCACTACTTTCAATGAAGCGAGTGTAGATATTAGATGGAGTATGAACAAGAATTGGAAAGTTTTTTATGAAAATATAAGTATGATTAATTACCTTGGTAATGCACCTATTATTATATATAGGAGAGGATGCAATATTAAGAATATGGTAGAAGCAAAGAAGAAAGGTCCATGCCCCTTGAATGCTAAGATGTCTAAATGCGGTAGATGTAATTACTGCAAGTGTATATTCAAAGGGACTTTTATTAATATAAGGGGTAGGAATCTTTATACAAAAAAAAGTTTAATTGTGAAACAACGGGGATAATTTATGTAGTGAAATGTCAAGTATGTGAAGGATTTTATATTGGAAAAATGGAGCGAAAGCTCCATAATCAAATATATGAACATCCATATAATGTAAAAAAAAAGGAAACCTTGTGGATTAAATCTTTATTTTTTACATGGAGTGGAATATAGAAGACTAAATAGGGAGGTATTCCTGCCCTTTGCCGTCATTGAACCATTTTGAACATGTTAAGCTCCGCTAAGCAGTGCGCAAATCCACTAAGCTGAGTTGAACGGTGCTTAAAGGGATATTTGCTGAGCACTGCTTAACAGTGTGCAAATCGACTTACCTGAGCTACCTGCTGCTTAGCATTCACATCTAAGCAATGCTTAAACCTGGTAAGCATTGCTGGGCATTGCTAACTATTGCTTACTTTTCATTTTTTAAAAATTTATCAGAATAATGACTTCATTTCGTAACTGTATATGATTTACTTTACATAACATCCTTCTATGTGTTTCATTACATTAGCAAGGGATGTGACTATACTGTATACCAGCTACACTACCCTAGTTGACAAAAAACAGTTACAACATAATTTAAGTTGAAAAAATAATTTTAACACTGCTTCCCATATAAAAATAACTTGCTTATCTTGGTATTTGAGCTGTGAACACCTGTATGTAAAGCTGGGACTCTAACCACTACACTATTTTGGTTTGGGAATTTTAGCTGTATATTTTATTTATCTAAGCGAGGGCCATAATGCACACACCTGCTCAGCTACGCTTAAATATTCCTTAGTATGGAAAAAAATATTATATTATTATTATATTATTATATTATATAGTGAGTATTGTGGTTTTCTGACAAGTCCTTGAGGACTGCAGTCAGGAAATAATGGCATACATTTGACTTTCAGACTTCTATCCTTCAGAAATTCATGCTAATGCATAAACTGTTTTCTATCAACTTTCTAAGTTTGTATGAGCAATATTTATGAAGTGTCCCTATTTAGGGCTGTACGGACATGGACATGGTAAACTCCATGGAGGAGTAGCACTATTTCTCCGCAAAGTTTATTGAATCCCAGGGATAGACTAGCAATGTCAGTAGACACTCTCCAGTAAACACTTTCAGCTCATATATGATTCACAATTTAACAGATTTGTACAGGGTGCTATTATGCTAATTGAAGAAAAGGATTTGGTCTGCAGTGCCCACTTGTTCCTGCTTTTACAACTTCCTATCAAAATTCTGAGAACCTGAACTGTGATCCTTGGGGTTGCAAAACTATAAGTGCAAATTGGAGGAATATATATTGTCTGAGGTTCATGTGTCTTAGGCTGTTCTCATTTTTCCAATGTGCTGCAACCTAGGAGTTGGTATATATAAGTAGCAGAGGTATGGAAAGGTGCAAAACTACTTTAACAAATTTCAAAATATATTGATTTTGTTTGTACTATAGTTCATTTTTTGGAGTTAAGAAACCTGCAATTTAAGGGTTGAACACTTGTAATAGGGATCCACTTCTGCCCAGCAGACATTAATGCCAAGTAATGAATCTGATGTGTCAGTGAGACAGAAAGCAGTCCTACAGAGAAAATCATAGAATAATAAAACTGCCTCAGGATTTAACCTACGAACTAGTGCAACTCATGACAATAGTTCTGAAGATTTGCAATAAAAGGCACCATTTGTGATCCAATTCTATGCAAGCTAAATCATCAAGGGCTTAATCTGTGGACAGTAAACTGACATTTTAATAAAGTACCATTTTAACATCATAATTTTCTTAATGGTTTTAAGCTAAGACAAATAGATAATACAGTGTGTAATGATCAGTGACTGTAAGCTCAATAAAAGACGATCCTGCAAAATGAGTGTGTATTTGTGCAGCAGGTCCCTGTATGCCTCATCTGTGCTCAGGTTGTGCTCTGTCTCTGAAAGTAACAACATTTTTTCAGTACATTTACAACTTTCATTTGGGTTTCTAAAAATGCATAACAGTATGCAACTAGTTTACTTCAAAGTAAACAAGACTATGGAGTAGGAGGAGGAAGAGGGGGAGGGGGATAGAGACACACACATTTTGAACATTATACTGTGACTGTCAACTGGGAGCAATTACTGTGCAACCATTGTGGTGGTAGGTGGGTGATTGCATGGGTGGACAGAAAATAATATTTTTACTGAATGATACAGAAGCTATTAAGCAAGCATGTAAACTAACTGGATTTGGAAGTTCAAGGAAGAAATGTTCTGGAAAAATTAAAATGCTACATTGAAAGGAACAGTTTTTCAAAAGGAAGGATGGACATCAGTAAATAAAATGGCCTGTGAGGAGGTTACATTATCTGAGAATATTAAGGATTTCAAGTTGCTGAGAAAATAATTTAGACTGTGGAAAGGAAATTGGTTAAAGTTTAGACAAGTGAAAAAGGTGGTAGAGAGGTAGGAAGTGTGTATAAATGTGAAGAAGGTATAAAGAACTGGACCATTCCATAAGTGGAATTGAAGAAGAAAAGGAAATGTAAAATATATAGGATTCACAAAAATTTTGGATAAAATAAAACACTGAGAACTTGAATTGTCTGTTGGTGAAACAGGCTAATGAGCCTGTGAAATGGTTAATGGGAGTGTTTTTGAATTGTTGCAGGAACAGCATGCAGAAAGCTGAAGGATGCACACTAACATGAAAGTTGCAATTGAGGATATTGCAAAAGTAATGCAAAGCCTCAATTAAGCTTAACAGATAAAGAATAATGGCATTGGACAATTGTTGGAGATGTGGACTTGGCATCTACAATATGCTGATATGGTATTTATCTGTGGTGTAAAACAGTGAAGGAATGGAGTGGCTGGGAAAGGTATGGGGTAAGCATGATGCAGGAGCCTTGATTATGTTGTATGGGTGGGGGTAACACGAGGCTGCTCAGTTCTGATGAAGTATTGCAACTTTATTATCTGCCTTTAAGAGGTAAAACTGAAATAGTGAATGCCTGGAAACAGACAGGTCAAGTGAGTAAGTTCAACATTTGGAAGAAGAATATGCAAAGTGTTAAGAAGCTAGTGGAGATAGAATACATGGGAAAGGATTAATAGAATGTGTGAAATGTGTTTAAACTATTATGATACAAATAAGGCAGAGGACAGGGGTAAGGGTAGGTGACAGTAATATGGCAGGATATATTAAAATTACAAGTTACAATTAAAGTTACATATTTACACTCTTGGATAGCCCATTACTCTCCACATATACTAACCATATCCGAAACATGGTTAAAACCACATATCTCTAACACTGAAATGCTATCCCACACTACAACATTTATTGTCTAGATGGGGACATCAAAAAAGGGGAAGTGGTAGCAATAATTTACTCTGATAAACTCAACTTATCCCCCTTATCAATACCTCTCCCAAATTTCTCCAAGCTGAACTACTTATCCTGAACTGTCACTTAAACCCACAGAAAATAAAATGTTATTGCAGCCATCTATATTCCTCCTGGAAATAATATTCCTATCCTTGAACCATCCTTTCATGGATTTCTCTCCACATCCCCTACAAGACTAATATCCTTGGAGATGTTAACATTAATTTGCAGAAACTATCAACCACCTCCCCAGATCTTAACATCAATCTCCCCAGCTTCAACCAAATCATTACAACACCCACTCACTTTAATAAAAACAACAATAATAGCCCCACCCTAGATTGGATCCTTACTTCTGATCCAAACCTATACCAAAATACAGGCACACTCCCTGACACCCTGACTGACCACCTCTCGAACTACATGCATAGACATTCACTACATATACCCAATGCACATCTTTATACAGACCACCGTAACCTCTCCTCTTTCAATGTCCAGCAACAGGATCTCATCTATAAACTGATCTAGACTCAAAAACCTTCCTCTCAGTGATGCAGTTCTGGAATTATTCAGCTGTACTTTCCTTGATGTCCTTAACACTCTAGCACCACTTAGGAAAGTTAGGATTAAAACAACCCATACCCCTTGGATCTCCAAGGACACCCTCACTCTTATGAAGAATCGGGATAGTACCTGGAAAAATGGGTAAAAACTAAATCTACTGCACTACTCCAAAAATATAAAGAGCTCAGGAATATCACAAAAATGTACATTAACAAAGACAAGAAAAATTCTACTATGAGGTCCAAGTCACCCACAACTCTAACCCCCCAAAATTCTTGTACTCCATTAACAAAATACTACACCCTGGAAGACCCAAAACCCCAAAGACCTATTCAAACAATATTCCTAAGGAAACTGCCACTTTACTAAACTCTTATTTTATTGAATCTATTACCAAATTAACTCACACAGATCAAAGTAAAAATCCCCCACCCACCACTCCCAACAATATCAGTACCACCCCTTTTTCTATGTCCTCACTGCTTACAAAAAATCTCTTCTACTTAAGTTAAAACCATGCTCTCCCTCTACAGACAACCTCCCTCCCCTCTTTCTTAAACTGGAAGCTCACTCAATAGCCTACCCTCTCTCTATACTTGTAAATAGATCAATCCAAGAATCTACTGGCCGACATCCGGAAATCCTTCTACACCATACCATTATACAAAGAAGCTAACTCCACCAATCCATCAAATTATAGACCCATAGTCATTCTCTCACCACTCTCTAAAATTCTAGAAAAATGCATACACAATCAGCTTCTTAACTATCTTATCAACCAAAACTTTCTGATCCCTACTCAACATGGCTTTAGGCCAAACCATAGCACATCTAGTGCTTTTTTGTCCTTTACATATACTGTAGCAGATGCCAGGGACAAAAGCCTACTGGTGTCATGTCTTTTCTTTGACCTTTCAAAAGCTTTTGACACTGTCTCATACTCTAAACTACTAAGTAAACTAGCTAACCTCAATCTCTCCTCTTCTGCTATTCTCTTGTTCTCTAACTACCTTTCCAACAGGCTACAGTCAGTCAGATGGCTTTTTACCTGCTCCCTATTCTTACCCATTCTGACTGGCATGGGCATCTCCCAGGGCTCTCTTTGGGGACCTCTCCTTTTCAACATCTTCACAAATGACCTCCACTCTTCCTGTACCACTTCCTCCCTGATACAATATGCAGATGACTCTCTCACCTCCACTCTATCACTCAAAACACATTCCACAATATCAAACAATGTCTAACTGATAACCAGCTCACCCTTAACCCCCCCCCCCAAAAATGAACTCCTCCTTTTCTTCCCTAAATTACTCTCCCACCATAAAACCACCTTTTCTATCACATCCCATGACAATACCCTTATCAAAGCTAATTCTCACACTAAACTTCTGGGTATCATAACTGATGACCAATTAACATTTGACCTCCATATACAACACTGTATTAAAAAGACAAATCAAAAAATAGGTTTACTATATAGAAACAAAAAATTCCTTGCCTCTAACTCCAAACCCTCTCTGGCACAGGCTTTCCTCCTACCCTGTCTTTTGTATGCCATCCTATACTCACGTTTCTACAATCTACCTTAATTACCAAACTCAAACAAACATATAACAACATAGCTCGATTTGCCAGCAATCATCTATACAAATCTCATCACTGCCTTGCTTTAAAACAGCTGAAATGGCTTATGTTTCCTCACTTCTTCTTTCCCAGCTGCAGTTTACTCATACCTTAATATACAATCCCTTAGCCTGTCCTTCTCTCTGATATATCTCTACACTCCCTGTCGAACTCTATGATCAATACCTTCTTAATATCTATAAAACCAACAAAAGCACTGGTAAACTTCTCTATAAAAGCACTGTGTCCCAAGCCTGGAACAACCTCCCAGCAAATATTCATAACATTAATTGGCAACCCGTTTCAGAACTGAACTTAAAAACTACCTTCTTAATACTAGCTCTTGCCCATGCCAGGACCCTACTTAATTGCCCCACACACACCTCTCTTTACCTGTCATTACTCCAAATCTTTCAGCCTTCTCCTACCTATACTCTCTGTTAATAGAAAAAAATAACATGAATGTATTACCACTGCAGTTCTGCTTTTTGTAATATTATGTCATAAACCTAAGTCCCACTTTTTTTCTTCTCTAGACTCACATCTGCTGTTCTCCAGCATTTTATTTTTGTACATACTTTTCATGCAACTTCTGTTCCTGTAAATATGTGCAACAATATAAACATGTAAATTGTCCTGCATTTCAATGTATGATATTACTGTAATATTCTTGTTTTTGAATTTATGCATGTTAACAGTTTGTTTTTTGAATCTCTGCATGTTAATATCTTGTTATTTTCTCGAGTTTTTCTCCTTGGGTCTCCACTGAAAATGGGCCTTTGGCTCAGCTGGACTAACCCAGTTAACACATGACAAATAAATAAATAAACAAATAAATACATAAGTAAAATTAATTTGTGTTTTAGAGGAGAGAAGACTGAAGAAATGTGTTCCCTTATTACATGCTATTTAATTAGTCTGTCACAATTTTGTGTGGTAAGTCTGACTGATTAATGTGAAATACTTTTAGAATGAGATTCAAAGAATATATGGATGCAAACGTGTTAGCCACAGAAACAGAGGTGGATCTATTAGCAGAGAACAAGCAAATTAGGTTTAGTAAAGAAATGCAATGACATATTATTGGCAGTCTCTATTATACTTTATAGATAGGGTACAACAGTTACAGGTCACAAGGGTAAGGATGGTACTTTTATATAAATAAGGCCTTTGATTCAGTTGAGGGGATTAACTTGTAAGCATTAAGTAGGAAAAGAATGCACAGATGATTTGTGAGCTGAGGTAAAACACTGTTCAATGATCTAGGAGCAGGTTTGCGTATTAATGAAGCTAACTGCTGAAAGTTCAATGTTGAGAGGCTACTTTTACTGAACTATTTTTTATTGGTCATACCAGTGTTAGCTATGAGAATAGTGAGATGATTGAAGGCATTGTGGGTAATCTTTGAAGAGAAAGGCTTTCTTTCATCTCTCTGCAGATGGTTGCATTCTGTTGGCAGAAAATAGGGAAGAAGCCCTGCATATAGCCTTAGAGGAATTTTTAAGATTTCAAGAGTTTTATCTGGAGTGTAATGCAAACAAAGCAGTTATAATTTGAGTAAGGTGGGCATTTTAGTTTTGTTAACCAGGGTGGAGCACTAATCCACATAAGCCTTTTTGAAACTCAGCCCAAGTAGACTGCCTGGGTAGGTGACTTTTTAATGGTAACCTAGCTGGCAAATAGAATCTAAGAGAATAAAACTCTGGACTACAGTTAGCAGCTTGTTAACAGCTTAACAGCTCATAGCCTTAAATATTTACACTAATTGCTAGTTAATGGATAGATGGAAGATGAAATACAAGACATTAAAGAGATACAGGGATCAATGATTTTTATGAATGGAAGACTGATATATGGTACAGGAAACATGAAGAAAGTTTTAAGAGAGCTAAAGTAGAGCTGACAATGACATCAAAGAGCGAAGGACTGATCACCTGTAGAAATGATAAAGGTGGGTTTAATGACTGTGAGTATGAAGGTGGAATATCTCTTCAGGTTTATACCAATGACAGGAAAATGTAAAGAGTTTAGAAGTATACAGTATCTGTAAAGTAAATATGTATAGCAGGGGAGCATGGCCAGAATGGGAAAGAACAGGATGGCTTCTAAAAGGACAGAAGAAGGATGGGGGTATGACTGTTCTGGAAAGATATGTAGTATCATACAATATGAATTGGCAGCTTAAGGCTCAGTGGGGAGAAAGGTTGAAATACAATGGGGAAATTTTACATTTAAAAATGGACTTAATAAGAGCTATGGAAAGAAAACATGGGACAGTAACAGTCAAGGGACTGGAAAGATGGGAAGGAGGAAATCAGGAAATAAAGAATCAAAGGTAATAAGAAATAACACAAACTGTTTATTTGATATGAAAGACAAAAAGGGGGGGCATTGCAAGGGCATAAACCACATTATTAAGTAAAAACGTTTGTTAACTAAAGGAAATGTTTAAGATAAAAGTATTTGATGAAACGATTAACAATAAAGCAAAAATGAGTATGTTTAAAGCAAAACAAGTGTGTTTGAGGCAAAACTGGGCATGTTTAAAGTAAAATGAGCACAAGAAAAGTATGTGGGGCATGAAAAGGGCTTAAACGAGCAAAAATAATATAATAAGGGCAAAAAGGGCACATTAAGTGAAAATAGAGCAAGGCAGCTGCAAGTGTTTTGGCAAAGTGCTGCATTTTGGTATAACTATGACTTTGTATTGTATCAAGGGCATAACTAAAGTTATTTAAGCATCTCAAAGTGTGTAAAAGTGCTTACAGAGTGTGCTTATTACTCTGCATGCATTTAAAAGAGTTTGCTTTGTGTAGAGTGCAACTATTTCATGAACAACAGTCAAAGTATAAACATTTTGAAAAGTTTCTTGTGCTGGGTGTGTCTATTTGCAAAGTGCCACCATTACGGAGCGTTTTTCTTACTGGAGAGAGTTGCCTAGCAAGGTACCACCATTTTGGGGACATTTCAGTGTGTCGTATGCAGTTATTCATAAAGTGCAATTACTTCAAAGTATTACTTAGTTTTGAGCAAGAGATGTCCAGTTTATTCACATTGTGCAGTTACTGGATATGTTGCTTAAACTGATAAGAAGTGACTCTTGAGAAAGACGACAATACAAGAATATTACAGTGCCCAAGAGTTATTCAGTCACATCTTAAAATTGTTTGAAATGTTTCTTAAAATGATGATAAATGACTTTAACATTTAACCTTTCAAAATGACATTGCAAAAGTATAAAGTGCCCGAGAAGTTTATTGCGCAAAGTCCAATTGTTAAAAGGTACTGCGAGTTTGTCCATTAGCATAATTTCGAAAAGCCCAAAAAAAGTATAAATTCCGAAGCCCAAAGGCATTGGACAAAGTTACAAATATGGTCATAAGTTTCTGGCGTATGTGCATTTGTGTATATTTGTACTTATTTGCAAAATCCTTTCCTGGTAGGTGTTAATATGGCAGATGGATTTTGAAAACCCCTACTGCTTGTATTTGATCAGAATATTGCAGAGAATTGGAGAGTATTTGAGCAAGAGTACAATATTTTTATACAAGTAGCTTATGCAGGTGCATGCACCAGTGCATTGATTTTGCTAGACCTAGCTGGATCAGAGGTCATAGAAAGAGAGCGCTCATTTGTATATGCACCTGCAGTATATGAAGGAGAAGGTGAAAACCATCATATTGTTGTACAGGCTGAATCAAGGGAAGACCCAGAGTATTTAAAGTGCAAGTTCAGAGAAATGTGTGACCCCCAGATGAATATTACATTAGAGAGGTATTTGTTTTACAGAAGAGATCAGAAACCAGGGGAAAAATTTGCAGCTTATATAACTGACTTGAGAAACAGACCTAAAATGTGTAATTTTGGTGACTTAAAAGATGAGCTGATAAAAGACAGGCTTGTGTGTGGTATTAATAGTGTGGCTGTGAAAAAGATTTTACTTTGTGACAGTGATTTAACATTTAGCAAAGCAATAGAGATTTGTCAAATCCATGCGGTGAAAGAAAAACACACAAGTATACTTGTAAGTGACAAGAGCATGGTTTCAGTTGGCTCCAAAGCAAATGTAGATAGTATGCAACATGTGGCAAACAAAAGCAGGCCGAAGCATGTGGCAGCTACGGGGTTTCCAGGAAAGGCACATGGCTTTCCAGAAAATTCCAAGAAAGGAGTGTGCTCAAGCTCAGTGCAGTTTAAGCATGAATCATCAAAACCCAAGTTAACTGTCACAATTGTGGTGCAAATCATGAGTCTAAAAGAGAGAAGTGCTTAGCATTTGGTCAGCAATGTCACAAGTGTAAAAAATGGAACAATTTCCAAATGTTTTGCAAATCAATTAAGCCGTACACCGTTGTAAAGAAAGGTCATACAAAAAAGCAATTTGATCAAGTACAGCCCAAGCAGTCAGCTTTCTATGGAGATGGTGTATCAGTACTTGGTGAAAGTGCTGATGCAGTGAATCTAGTGACAAGGAGCAAAGTGTTTTGTACTGTCCAGATTAACAGAAAATTCACAGACCTCAAAGTAGACACTGGTTCAAAGAGTACTGCTATATCAGCAGACACATTTGCTGAAGTAAGAACTAGCAAACAACTCAATGTGGCCAGTAGTGCGAGACTTGTTGCTTATGGGGGTGAAGAAATTCAAACCGAAGGTCCAGTGATGCTTTCATGTTATTTGGCCGAGAACTGCTACAACTTGTTATTCTATGTAGTCTGAAGACCAGTGCCATCTTTATTAGGTCTCAAAGATAGTTTAAAAATGAATCTCCTTTCTTTTGCTAAAGAAGTCAATCACATAACTGCATTTCCGAGTTCTAATTTTTCTGAAGCCATTTTCTCAGAGTATGCTGACGTTTTCAAGGACAAGTTATGCAAACTTCTAGTTGAGTATTCCATGAAATTAGACCCAGAGGTCCCACCAGACCAGCGAGAAGAGTTCCAATAGCTATGCAGGATAAAGTTAAAGCTCAGGTGGATAAAATGGTGCAGCAAGGTGTGATTTGTCCAGTCACAGAACCAACTGAATGGGTGTTGTCCATGGCAGCCACTCACAAAAAAGGCTCAGATAAAATTAGAATACGTATTGACCCAAGAGATCTGAACAAAGCATTAAAGAGACCTTATCATCCAATGTGCACATTCGAAGAAGTTGCAGCTCTAATCCTGAATGCTACTGTATTTTCTGTTTTGGATGCAAAGAGTTTGTTTTGGCAAGTGATTCTTATTCGTAAATCCTCATTTCTAACTACTTTTGGTACTCAGTTTGGCAGATACAGATACCTAAGGATGCCATTTAGAATAAATTCTGCAAGTGAGGTCTTTCAGCATACAATGGAGCAATTTTTTTCAGGTTATTCTTGTGCCATAATAGTAGATGATTTATTGGTTAGAGGCAATGGTGAAGCAAAGCATGACAGAAACCTCAAGAAAGTTCTAAACAGAGCACGTGAAGTAAATTTGAAGCTCAATCCTCTGAAGTGCAAATTCAGACTTCCAGAAGTTACGTATGTAGGTCATTTGTTTATAAGTACAGGCTTAGGTCATTTGTTTATAAGTACAGGCTTGAGATGAGACCTGACCAAGCAAGCAACTATTCTTGAGATGTCAGTACCAGATAATGTACAAGCTCTACGGTATTTCTTAGGCATGGTCAACAATTTAGGCAAGTTCATACCAGATTTCAATGAGTTGACAGCACGTTTAAGAGAGCTAACATGCAAACATGTTGCATGGCCATGGTTGGAATAGCAACAGAAGGCATTTGAAGAACTCAAGCAGAAAATTGCCACCCCCACTTACATTAAGATAGTATGATGTGAACAAACCAGTTACTCTTTGCTGTGATCCTTCAAAATTTGGTCTTGTTGCAGTTATACTTCAAGAGGGCAAACCACTAACCCAAACTGAGATGCAGTATGCTGAGATTGAGAAGGAGCTTTTGGTAATAGTATTCGCATGTTCCAAGTTTCATGATTATATTTAGGGTCAAGCTATTCAGATTGAAACAGACCATCAACCTCTAGTTACTATTCTAAAGAAGCCTATGCATTCCGCTCCAGCGAGATTACAGAGAATGATGCTCAAATTGCAAAAGTACAATTTCAAAATGGTCTCCACAAAAGGCAAATTGCTCTATCTGGTGGATACCTTATCCAGATCACCCAGAAATATAACAGAACAGTTTGATGCAGAGAAGTTTGACTTTGATGTGATGTTAGTGCATAATTTTTCTATTACGACACTTAGTGAGTTAAGAGATCACACTCAGACTGATCCATTTTGCAGAAGCTCAATCACTACATTAATGTCTGAAGTGCTAATCTATTTTCCTTACAGAGATGAATTGTTGGAAGACATTATTTTCAAAGGTCCTAAAATTGTTGTTCCTGCTTCCTTACAAAAAGAATATATTAAGATTTTGCATCGTGGTCACCCAGGATCCACATCCACTAAGAGAAGAATGAGGTAATTAGTATTTTGGCCTTCATTACCAAAAGACATTGATAAAGTACCTTCTTCTTGTTCAGTATGCAATTGTACTAGACCGCATTTGCAAAGAGAACCACTTCAGCTAAGTCCAGTTCCTGAACTACCTTGGTCTACTGTAGCAACTGATATCTTCAAATGGAACAATCAACATTATTTAGTTTTAGTAGACTCTAACTTGAATTGGTTTGAGATTGATCTATTATCTAACCTAACATCCACTGCTGTTATTACTAATTTGAAACATCATTACTCAGTTCATGGTAGTCCACACAAATCTTTTTTGACAGTGGTACTCAATTTACTAGCCAGTTGTTTCACAAATTTGTAAGAGAATGGGACTTTGTACATATCACTAGTCGTCCTGGATATCCTCAGTCCAATGGTCTAGCTGAACGTGCAGTGTAAAATGCAAAGCAATTACTTGAAAGGTCAAAGTATGACAGTACAGATGTGTTCTTAAATTTGCTTAATCTCAGAAACATGGCTCATCTGTTCAAAGATTACTTTCTAGACAAACTAGAACTACACTACCCATTACTTCTAGTTTATTGAAGCCTAACCCTAAGAACAATAAAACCATCAAGGCTCAATTGTTGAAAAATCATAATATCCAGAAATCTACTTACAACAGATCGAGCAGATTACTTCATCTGTTGAGGGAAGGAGAGACGGTACGAATCCTGACAACAAAACTTTTGATCGAATAGGACAAATTACCAGCATCTGTGCCAAGCCAGGATCTTACCTGGTAGACTCTGAAGGTGTTGAGTACAAGAGGAGCTATAGACATCTTCTTCCTGTACCAGAATCAGCATCACCATCACATCATTGCTTCTGTGATGTAGTTTCCAAATCTAAGAGTAAATCAGACACTGTTCTTATACCAGAATGTGTTCAAAGTTCTGATTCCATTGCAGGAAATGATTTGAACATTCCACAGGTCAACCATTTTGCAGAGACAGTTCCAGTTGCTAAATCTCATTCATAGTTTTATGTCACACAATATGAGTGAGTATCTAAGCTTAGTGTGAAGTACCCAGCAACGTGGACTTGATTATATATATCTGCATATCTAGTATTGCATAATGCAAGGCATAGAGTAGCGTTGTTGCCTCACAGTTAGATGTTGCCCGTTCGGTTCTCAGTTAGAGCGTCTGCTGTGTGGCGACATGCGTGAACGAGCGTTCCTTCATTGAAGGTTGTGCGTTAGGTCCGGCATGCCAGCACATAAAACTCTACTGCCAATCATTAGCGGACCGGAGTTCCGCTGTGGTGACCCCTAACCGGGAAAAGTCGAAAGACACAAACAAACAATAATGCAAGGCATAGAATTACCTGTGATTTCTGCATGCCTCATAATGTTATACAATCTATTTCTCAAAGAGGGAGGATGTAGATCAGAGTGCAAGTGATGTGTGTGCTATATCTTTAAGAAGCATGTCAAGGCTATGCGTGCACATATAAATTCCAGACATGTGCAATCCCTAGTGCCATTTTGAAAAAGCAGCCAGGGAGAGACCATGCATGATCACAGTTGTTAATTTGTATATAAGTTACTTAAGCTGAAGTCAGTAATCTTCTATAATGATGTGTTTATATAAAATAAAGCTGCTTGAACAGAACCCATGAAGCCTATTCTATTGTGTCCTAGATAGGACAGTGACAAAAGTAAGGTGCATAAAATAGTGGTGCATCCAGTACTATTGTATGGTGCAAAAACTTGGGCAGTGAAGGCAGAACAGTTCAGGAAGCTTGAGGTGATAGAAATGTAGTGGCTGGCATGGGTGGTAGGATGCACACTGGGACAGATGAAGAAATAATTATATCAGAGCAGAAGCCCAATTAGGCTCAGTTATAGAGAAAGTCAAAGAGAACAGATTACAATGGTTCAGTCAGATGTGCAAGAAAGGAGAAAACAATCTAGTGAAGATTTAGGACAGATAAGAAAAATACAAGAGGAAATGGGGGCATTCAGCAAACAGATGGATGGACTGTGTGAGAGAAGAGATAGTTAAGCATTACTGTCAAAGAAGGTAGGAGAGTGGCATTGAATTGAAAAAGATGGCAACAACTGAAGCAACAGCCTGACCCATGTAGAACATGGGAAACAGGTACTCGATGATGATGATGATGATGATGATGATGATGATGATGGAGTACTGAGTGACACCTTTGGGATTGTGACAATAATTTAAGGTACCATGTAGGCACAACTAATAAACATGCATATACTTTGAATATACATTCCACCTGTACGGTGTTTTATACAGCCACCAGAAGACTGCCCAAAAGTTCTTGTTTTAGTGTCACATTTTGTTAGCTTCACTAAAAAGAGTCAGGATAGGTGAGACAACCAGATAGTCACCGTAGTCATTGTTATTTTTTTATCTTTGTTTACTGTTTAGATGTTTATGTAACCAAAATATAACAATTTTATTAAAACATTACATCAGTACAAAATAGTGTGCATACTGCAAAAGTGAAGAAGTACTTTTAAAATTGTATATAAACGGCCGGATTTGTTTTGGGTTATAGCTGGAATCTGGTAGACTCTTGGTTCATGTGAAAATGCAGCAACAAAACACACTAAGTACCAACTGACTGATACGGCTATTCAGTGACCCTGGGAAAAAAAGTGGTAATATGGGAAAAAAAAGAATGAAGAACTGGAGAAACTATCAGTATCAAGTGAATATTCCACATGCAGCTACAACTGACTTCAGTTTCACTCCTCCACCGGTTCTGATTAGCAAATAGTTGCCTTGGCATTTCTATGTGTCAACAAGGATGAATGGTGCAAGTTTCTTATATTTCATTAGTAATTAAGCAGAAATGTATGACAAGACCTTTTACCTTCATTAGCACAACACAAACTACATCAGAAAAATAGGAAACGGCACTTAATCGGAGCACCCAGTCAGATTCATTAGACATAGCAAATATACTAATAGACAAATTTAGTGCAAACTTGATCCCTGAAACAATTGTCTAATGCCCACAAATTTCTACATCTCTTACATTTCCTAATAGCACAAAGGAACATGTACTGAAGGTGCCTTCAAAAACTAAAAATGCTATTTTCACAGGGTCTGATTTACCTGGATGCCTAATAAACAGCACCAGACATGCTCTTGTGGAGTCATCCTTAAACTGTTTAACCTGAGAATAGCTGCTGGATTTGTCCTAAAAGGGCTGGAATATACACATACCTGGTATTCTGAAAATGGTCACAAGCTAAATGCAAAAAGTGCAGCATAGTAGAAATGAGCAAAAAAGCTGTTTCACCTTATATTTTATAAGTGGTACTCCTCTTAGAACAGATACCATCATGAGATACCTAGGTACTTATGTGGACAATTATCTCTCTCATTCTGTCATAATGTTCCCATCATAGTCAAGAAACCTTTGTATCTGGCCTAGTAAATTTCCTAGGGAATATCCTGAAGACCCAAAGAATTTATCTTACTGGTACAATCTGGCCTAGTTAATTTCCAAGGTAATATGTTTAAGACCCAAAGAATTTATCTTAGTAGTACACTCTTCCCTTACCAGACCTATCACTGAATGCAATGGCCCTTTTAGCATGTACAAATCCAAGTAAATTGCTCACCTAGAAAGGCCCCATTTTGTTTACAGTTTTAAATTACAGACATTAAATTCTTCAAGTATCCAAATAGATTAGCACAGCTCCCCTTATACATCCCTGACTGGTAATTCTCTCTATCACCATCTTCTCAAATACTTCTCCATTTATGAGTATTTCAATTTCTGTTTTGTTATAAAGTAGTACAATTATAGCATTTGGACACTGTGACTCAGGCTGACTTAAGTATTAGAGAATATAAGAAACGTATAATGAGTGCTGCAACAGTCTGCTGTTTCACTGAATAAAGCATTTATTTTTATGTAATCTGAGGTGACACATGCCTCGCTTTTCACATCATGAAAGATCCAATTCTATTTGACCCCCTGTTTCTTCACAAAATCTACAAACTCTAGAAATACTAGTAGGGACCAACCAACATTTTCACCTTAAGTTATTAAGAATTGCTGGAGGGATAGGTATCTGAAAAGGAATAAGTCACCATTACAGGTCAAGCAAAGCACTACTTTGTCTACCTAAAGCGCTAGTCTTGATGACTGGACTGGTAGACATAAATTTAAAACCATGGTTATCATGTAGAGCCCTACTTGATTTGAGGTGTGGGCAGTGTTCAGTACTCCCAAAGGGTAGCAATAACTTTTATGCATGCCTGCTTAAAGGTATTTATGGCTAGGCCTCATAAGTTCCCTACAGTTGTTCACCTATTATCGTTCCAGTGTTCCTGAGCTGCTAATTATGGTGAACTGCAGTGGTGGTACTCCTACCACTGACCTGGGAAACTATAGACCCCATGTCTAACTAGTCTGATTTTCAAAGCCATGAATCCCATAATTTCTGATGTCATAAACTATGATATCAAAATTGTATCTTGTTAGATGCACATCATTTTGGCTTAGTTCACTTGAGATCCTGCATACTGAATTTAGGTAACTTCTTTGAGAAAATCACACAAGGCATTGACAGTGGTCATTCTGTTCATACAAGTTATTTGGATCTGTCCAAAGCATTTGACTCTATATCCTGTGCTGATGCTGGTATCATAAACAAGCATTCAAAGTAGATCCATACTTAGGAGAATGACCAATGGCTGAAAAGTAGAATTCATATCTATAAAGATGACTTCTCAGAAAGTATTTGAATGTATTTGAATACAAGTGTTTTATATTACATGGATGTATATAGTAGTATGAACAGTTAAAAAAAAAAAAAAAAAAAAAGGTTTATTTTAGTTTATATGATGCTGTTTTACCAAATGTGTAGTCTTGTCTTGCTAGATAATTGAATTGAAAACTGTTAACTTCAGTTAAATATAACTAGTATTAAACTGATAAGGTGGTAGCTGACGTACTGTTGCTTAGGGTAGGGGGTTAACTTGAGTGGTAAATACTACTCTAAGTTGGAGTTTACAACTCCAGGCTGGATGCAAGGTTTAATCCTTACATTATTTTCACTTGTTCATTGTTATTTGTATATAGTTTTGACATCCACAATATATTTTGTACATTCATTGTCACTACAAACAAAATTGAATCCTATACGAAATCCCATAAGAGATTCAATAAATACAGCTATATTTAAAGGTACACCTAAAGGAGGAGATGTAACATTACTTATCTTGTTATTTTTATTTTGATCATAAGATTCTTAAGTTTTAAAAATGCCAAATGACATCTTTAAAAGGAATTTCTTTAAACATTAATGGATTGAATAATCCATGTAAAAGGGCAAGCCTAATAAGATACATTAATTTACATAAGGCCAACTTAGTCTTCCTACAAGAAACCCATCTCTTGAAAAAAAGATATTGATAAACTAGCCACAAACAAATATACAGTATTGGTTAGTTCAGAGCACACTCAGAAAAAAGAGGAGTGGCTATTTTATGGAATAAAAGTATGCCCATTCCTAAAACCATTAAGTCTTATCAGGATGACAAAGGAATGTTTTGTATGGTTACAATACAAATTAATGGGAAGACTTACACTTTAATTAATGTATATTGGATACCTGGAATTGGTATTAATACAGTGAAACATCATCTTGATAAGATCATATCATTCTCTATAGGAGATATTATTTTAGCTGGTGACTTTAATTGTATACTACATGAAAGTGATACTACCACTATAGGAAAGAGAAGAATTACATCTAATGCAAAACATTTAAAGGATTTTGCTAATTCTTATCATTTGAATGATATTAATAATCAGATAGATTCAAAATCATTACCATACACCTTTTTTCTAACAGATACAAAACTTATTCAAAAATAGATAGGGTCTTTATTTCTAACCAGATGGTAACAGATTTAATTAATTCCAAAATCATTTCATGTCCTATATCTGATCATAATTCAATTGTTTTTGAATTCATGATAAAAATACTCATAATGTTCAGATCAAAAGGATACCAGCATACTTAACTCAACTAAAAGACTATAAAGAATATATACTTTCAGAAATAAAACATTTTTAGACATAAATAACACTCCTGAAGTCTCCATTGTTTATGTTTGGGATGCCTTAAAATCATATCTATATGGACAAAGTATCAGATGGTATAATAATAAAAGGAAATCTTGGGATAAGGAATTGTTAGATATTCAAAGTAAATTAGACTCTTATAAACATAATAATAAAGAAAATATTATGGACAAGAAAGTTATTGAAGAAATAAACAAACTAAATGAGAAATACAAAGAAATTTTAACTCATAAAGTTAAAATAACTTTAGAGAATACAAGTTTTGTCTTATTCAATAAGCCCCAAATACTTACATAGACTTAAAAATAAAACAAAAAGGTTGAATAAACAAAACCATATCAAAGAAATCTTTTCTCTAAGGAAAAGAAGAATGTTTCTAGTATACCAGAAATACTAGATGAATTTAGAAATCACTTTCACAAAATTAACCATAATAATATTAACATGGAACCTAAAGATAAAATAAAGGAGTTTATAACCACAAATATGAATAAAAAGCTTAATAAACAACATATTAAACTATTGGACAAGAGTATTTCATATACAGAAGTTATTACACAAATAAATAAGCTTAAATCAAACAAAGCACTGGGTAATGATGGTATTATACCAGAGATATATAAAATCCTTTCTAAAAATACATATTCATTAATACATAAGGTTTTTATTTTGGCCCAAACTGAGTTAATAACCCCCCCCCCCATAGGTTCATAGGTTCATAGGTTCATACTAGGCTATCTGCCCAAGGGCATTTATAAGCCTAGCCCATAGTTATGTGGCTTTCGCCACCCCTTTAGTTTGAATAAAAACTATGCCTATCATTTTGCTGTGCCTCTGTCAAGCAGTGACGCTGAAGTAATCCCTGGGGTATATCTGCAATCTCCCATCCATTGGTCAAGATTCCTCTTGAACAAGACCAGAGAGGTGCTCTGCCTCACATGTACCGGGATTTTGTTCCACAGCATAGGGAGTCTCTGGGTGATGAATCTGTCCCTCCAGCACGTTCTATTTATAACCGTGTCAAGGTTTAAGTCTCCCGCCCTTGTGGTTCTGAGGGATCTAGATTTTTTGAGGTGAAGCATATTCATCAAATCTGGGTTTGACATGGCCTTATATGTCAGGCACAGGTCACCTCTGAGCAAGCGGTATGAGACTGAATAGAGCTGGAGTTCTTTCAGTCGGGCAGCATAAGACATATTTTTGAGACCCTTTATCCTTTTGGTGAGGAACTTTTGGGGCCTTTCAAGCTGCAGCAGGTGTCTGGTCAGATACATTCGAACGGGCATTGTACTCAATCATAGGTCTAATAAGTGATGAGTACAGGGGACGATGACCTCCCTTGATCTAGATGTGAATCCCTTCATGATCAGGTGGGTGATATAGAAGGTTTTCCTAACTACTTTAGCAACATGAGTGTCAAACGAAGGCTACTGTCAACCTGGGTCCCCAGATCTCTGATGACTTTTTCTGTGCTCAGTGGATTGCCACCTATATGGTAGCTAGGGGTAGCCTTGTTTTTCCCAAAGGGTATGACTATGCATTTTTGGCGTTTAACTTCAGGCCATGGCTCTGGCACCAGTTATCCATTTCTGTGAGGCCCTTCTGGAGGATATCTGTGTCAGATGTGTTTTCGACTATGGCCCAGTTTGCAGTCATCTGCAAACTTTGTCAGCCATAACCCTCCTGTGTTTGCTTGTACTTCAGAAAAGTAGATGCCGAACAAGAGTGGACCCAGGACTGAGCCCTGTGGGACACCACTTGTGACAGGCTTTGAGTCTGACATGGCTCCAGCAACTCTGACCCTGTGGGTTCTGTCACTTAGCCAGTTTGCAACCCATCTTGTGATGTATGGGTTTACATTCAAGCTGATGAGTTTTTCGATGATACCTGAGTGGGGTATTATGTGAAGGCCTTTGCCAGGTCGAGGTAGGCTGTATGGACTGCCTTTCCTCATCAATGGCCTTGGTGACTGTCTCGAAAAAGTCAACCAAGTTTAAGAGGCAGGATCTGCCTTTGACAAAGCCAAACTGAGTTGGATCCAAAGTCTGCAAGTTCCTATGTCTTTATTTATGAGTTCCATTATGATCCTCTCCATCACTTTGCAGATAAGGCTTTTCAATCTAATGGGGCGGTAATTTCCAGGGTCTGTGGAGGCACCGCCTTATGAAGTGGGACCACAGTCGCGTCGCCACTCCTTGGGTACGTATCCTGAGGTGAGGCTAAGATTAAACAGCTGTCCTAACTGTGGGTTTAATTCATCATTGAGTTCATGAAGCACACAGCCGGGGACACCATCCGTCCCATGGATGCTGTGTTTTTGCCTTAGTGAGGGCAGTTCTCACCTGGGCGTTGGAGATGTTTGGGGGCTACAATCCTCTGGAATAGATATCTCTCCTTTTGGGGGAGGGGAGAAGTTTGCACTGAAGCAGTCAGCCAGTATGTTGGCAATGTGTGTAGGTTCAGTAATTTTCACATCATTTTGAACTAATTCTGAGCATATCTGGGAGTTTCCTCCTAGGTTTCTAACATAGCTAAAGAAGGCCTTATGATTCTCTTTAGAGTCCTTGGCGATTTTTCTCTCAAAATTTGCCTTGGATGATTTTATGAGAGCTCTTAGTTTTTACTTATAATGATCAAAGGTGTCTTACCTTTCAAGGATTTTGCTCTATCTTGTAGTAGCTTCCTCCTTTTGTTGTAGAGCTTGTTTATGGCTGGGGTCCACCAGACTGGACGCTTGCCTTTGGTACAGAGAGTCTTAGTTTTGTTTGGGATTGCCTGATCCATGCAGTCCTGTAGGTGCTGGTAGAAGGCATTTGTAAGTGATTCAGCGGTTTGAGTAATGTTTACCACTGGCTCAGGGGCCTTAAAGGAGACCACACTAGTTTTAGAAGTGTGAAATCGGCTTTTGAGAAGTTTTTCACTGTGGTCTTTTTGTTTCAGGTGGGCGGGATGAGGACCTCCAGCGAGATTAGTTTATGATCTGATCTCACCAGTGAGGGGTATACTTCGGTGTTGAACATTTTGATCCCATGTTCGTGATGATGAGATCAAGTATGTTTTCTCCTCTTGTGGGGATGGTGACTAGTTGTTCCATGGCATTTGAGTTTATGAACTCCAGGAATCTTTGGGTTAGAGTGTTCGGGCTTGAGTAGTGTTCCCAGTCTATATTAGGGTAGTTAAAGTCACCTAGTATGATGGTGTTTGGAGATACATTTATCCCTCCAATGTTTTCAGGAAGGCCATGTGAGGTTCCTGAGTTTGAGAGGGTGGCCTGTAACATGCTACAAATTGCAGAGCAGTCTTGCCTATGGTTAATTGCACCTGGATGGTCTCCGATGCATCATGCGTTGCCACCAACCTTGAGGTGTGGGTGTCCTTTATGAATATGGACACCCTCCTTTTGGTGTTGTCCGGATTTTGGGGCGGAACGCATGATATGAGGTGAAACCTGTTAGTGCTGGGGTGCTCTCAGGAGCCTTGAACCAGGTTTCTGTCACAGCACAGACATCGATGTTCTCCATATTGAGAAGGGCCTCGAGTGCGTGCATCTTGAGATTGAGACTTCTGGCATTGAGCAGCATTACCCTTAGTTTTTTTCCTTTTGGTGTTCTAGGGTGGTAGGTTTAGAATTTGAGTCTTGCCTAAAAAGGCACTATGGGGTGGCAAGAGCCTTTGCCAATATCCGAAGCCCAGGGTGACAGGTGCAAGCCGTCCCTTGAAGCAGCGTGGCTTGTCCAGCATGTCATCCCAGGCGGACAGACATTGGATCCCCTTTGAATGACACCAGAATTTAAGCCAATTATTAAAGCTGATCATCTTATCACTGTATTGTGGCATCATTCTAGGTGAAGGTAGGATACTGCTCAAGGTCAGGGTCATACCTGCCTGGGCTACATAATCAGAGAGCTCCTCGATGTCCCTTTCATGTAGTCCAAGGAGGTACGTCTCAGGTCGTTGACACCAGCGTGGACAATGACTGAGTCGTACTTGTACCTGCTGTTGAGAGACCTGAGTGCTTGCGTTATGTGGCGGATTCTAGCGCCTGACAGGCAGCTTACTGTGACCTTCTCTTTACTCAGTCTGGTGAGCGGGACGTCAGTGTGTCTGACTATGGAATCACCAATGACAAGTGTGTCTGGCATTTTGTTTGGCCTTAAGGGCTGTGACTGTTTGACACTCTGACTGTGTGGTCTATGTGTTGCATGTGTTGGGTCGTGAGGTGGTAGTTGTTTGGGTGTCTGCTTTGGTGGCCTCTGCTGTTTTGGTAAATTTTTGATCAGCATCTCGGCAATATACATTTATTTCGCCAATTTTAAAACCTAATAAAGATCCAACTAGATGTTCTTCATATCGGCCCATCTCATTACTTAATGTTGATTATAAAATGTTTATGAATATCTTTGCTGATAGATTGAAGACAATCATTCCCGGCATTATAGATATAGATCAGACAGGCTTCATTGTAAATAGAAATACTTTTGATAATATAAGAAGAACTTTAACATTAATAGATTTTGCAAATAGGAAAAAGAAAGATTTAACACTTATTAGTCTTGATATAAGTTCAGCATTTGATTCAGTAAGTTGGGACTATCTGTTTACCTTAATTTTATTTATTTAACATTTGTTGACCGGGAAAGTCCGACTAGGTTCCACAGATCCTGTTTTCAGCGGAGGCCCAGGGAGAAATGCTCCAGAAGCATGTCTTTCGAATGTGGGAGGAAACCGGAGTACCCGGAGGAAACCCACGCGAACACTGGGAGAACATGCAAACTCCACACAGAAGGCACCCCAGCCGAGAATCGAACCGGAGAACCTCTTGCTGTGAGGCGACAGCATTAACCGCTGCACCACTGCGCCGCCCAATGAAGTGCACAAACTTCTCGGATGCATTTGTAAATCTAATTGAACATTTATACAAAGGAACGTTGGCTTATATTAAGGTAGGAACATATGTTTCACAAAAAATACCCATTCTTAAAGGTACAAAACAAGGATGTCCACTTTCTCCACTATTATTCACTTTAGTAATGGAGCCTTGGGCTAATTTGATCAGAAACAGTACTGACATAGAGGGTTTTGAAATAGATGAAAATACAACATCCAAAATTCAACTTTTTGCAGATGATGTTCTAATTACATCAGCAGGATCTAATTCTTCTATACAGTCTCTATTTGATAACATGATGAATTTTAAAAGTATTTCTGGTTTAATATTCAATGAAGAAAAAACTAGAATACTACCTATATATACACGAAAAAATATTCTCATTAGTGATTTTACTAAATATGTACCCAATTCAGGTCAGATAACTTATTTAGGTATAATACTATCTAAAGATATTAAATCTATTATATATAATAATTATAATACCTGTTTTCTTAATATACAAAATCTTTTTACTACCTGGAATAATATGTTTTTTACTATGGAGGAGAGACTTACAATTATTAAAATGATAATATTCCCCAAGATTTTATACTTAATACAATCAATAATACTTCCACCTACAAAAATAATTATCAAGAAACTGAACACACTAATGTTAAATTTCTTATGGGCACCTAATAGACCTAGGATTGCATTAAAGAAACATACTAATAGCTGGTCTCAAGGGGGTATTTCTTTTCCAGACTTTAATTTATATACTATCTCTTCTATTGTAAAAGTTATTACTTTATTAATAGATCAGTCATATGTCACAAAATGGAAAGATTATTGGGAGCTAATTAGTATACACTTCATGAAAATCTCCTTAACACATAAAAATATGATTGTAAATAACTCCATGTTATGGTTACTAAAGGAATTTTGTACTTCACCTATTACACCTAAACATATGGTTTGTTACCCATTAAATATTATTATTAGTTATCGTAACTTTATATTCATGCACCCTAAGTATAGGGAATGGAATTTTATTGTATTTCCTATAATGTATACTCAGGGTATGCTTTTGTCATCTACTTCTGAAGGAACTCATTTAGCTATAGATAATGATCTAAAGTACTGGTATCAGTTGATATCTGATAATAAAGTTAAAAATCTAGATTTCTTAAAACAAGAATTTGATCTAAGAGAAACTTGCTGGTTAGAGGTTCAGACCTTTAGACAACATCTCATTAATAAAATAGATTTAATGTCTATAACTGTTAAAGAATCTATTCCAACACTGATTGATTACTTGATATTAAATTTACAACATAAAGTTTCTGATAAAGGTAAACTTTCACACATACATAAAGTTATCAGACAAGAAACTTTTTACAGTGTAGATTCATACTGGAATTATTTCACTTCTATTAATGGGGACCCACCAAATCAACAAGATAAACAATATATATTGGAATCTGCTTATAGAACTACGTCTTCCATTGTCTGGAGACTTTATACATGGAAATTTTACATAGATCTTTTATACACCTTTGATGATGAATAAAATAAATAATAAAGATAATCTATGTAAGAGATGTAATGTAGAAATTAATGCTGACTGGGCTCATATGTTTTATGACTGTATAAAATTTAAAGAATACTGGAAGTCAATTAATGAATTTTTGCAGGCTCTTTTTACAGATAATTTCATTATTTCTAAATCTCTTATATTATTCAACACACCTGTACCTCAAAGTGTTAAAAGGTTAAGCTTCCCTTGTTATGGTCTATTCTAGCAGTGGCTAGGAAAATAATAACTAGAAATTGGATTTCAGATACACCTCCTTCGTTCAATGAATTTAAAAATGTTATGAATATAGTGTGCCATATGGAAATAAACACAATTAGGACTAGAACAAATAGAAAAACATCTTATTTTATTGTATGGGATAATTTACAAAATTTGTTAAAAAAATTTTAATTTCAATAGCATGGTATTTTAGTTTAATTAATTGATCTGATTGTAGTGGATGTCTTTGTAAATACTTTAGTTGTTTTGTTGAATATTATAATAATACCTATTTTTAATTACCTGTATAAAATTGTTATGATATTTCTCTTATATGTTAAAACAATAAACCTGTTTTGAAAAAAAAAGAAAGTATGAAGGTAACTAATGATTTGCCCCAGGGTTCACTACTGGGACAACTCCTTATTTGCATTTATTTCGTTTGTCTCCAAACAGGGAACCAAGACCTTTGGTTAACTAAGTTTGCAAATGACTGCAGACTGGGCATTGTTGTCAGTCTTCCTCTGATATTTATTTGTTATATTAGGAACTAACTTTCATATGCAAGTGGTGTATGGAAAAAGGGCTAAATTAAATGTGAATAAAAGGGTAGTATTACCACATTAGGTAAGCAAGCTACTCCTCCAATGTACAGTATAGCCAATATACCACTCCAAAATGATAATGTAGTCCAGGATCCTGTAATCTGGGTTGATAAATCTCTCTGCTTTAACTAATTCATAGCAACAATAATCAGAAAATCATTCTATTTAGCACAACTAATATCTAAATGCATATCATTAAGGTCAAAGGATGTTATCATCCCGCTTTATGCAGTCCTAATTAGACTAATGATTGAGTACAAAGCCCCTTTTGGTGTACATTTCTAGATCCATTAAACAACTGTAAAAGTTCAAGAGGTACCCATCCAAGAATATTGTTGGTTTAAGGTCCCTGTGCTACAAGGAAAAACTTGAAGTTCTATCACTTTACTTGTTTTCTTATAGGCTCTTTTGTGGTGATCCATGCCCTACATTCTGCATCATTAGAGACCCCTTCTTCCTTGATGTCCTGTATGATATCCTTGTAAGTCAAATAGCTCCACTAACACCACATCTATGGAGTTAAAGTTCTACCAGCAGATAACTAAAATGTGCTGGTGAGACAAAGTTATTATCAAGCTTTTGCCTCACTTCTAGAAGAAATGTTCTCTTCATATCAAACTAATTGGTACCCTAGCATCCTTCAGATGAACCTGGATGATTGAATGGGTACCCATACATTTACTCTGGGACTGACCTGTTCTGTCCTTCTTGAGAATGGGGGGGGGGGTGCAGCATGAGGGTGGGTACTGACATGGTTTAAATGGTCTTGTGACTCAGCTGCCATATATTTCTTATGATCCTATGACCCTGGACAGCCAAGACATTGTTTTACTAATTTATAGGTTAATATTGGCTAGAATGTACAGTTTTACAATAACAACCAGGAGTTATAGCAAATGTTTTACTTAATTTCACAGTTATATTTACTTTGTAATTATGCAATATGCACCATCCAAATTGTGAAACAAAACATTGCCAATTAAATACAACTAACAGTTTTGTTATTAATGCTGCAGTTACAGCAGTTGGCTAGTATGCCTCAGGCTAACATCAGTATTAGAGAATGTTATAAACGTATAATGCATACTGCAACAGTCTGCCATTTCACTGAATAAAACATGTTTATTTAATCTACTTATATGTGCTACTCCTGACAAGCTTGATGTTTACAAGTTTCTAGAGGTTCTTGCAGACAAGGTTTTGCTGTAAAAACTAAAATGTTTTGTAAAACCAGTCTGAATTTGCCCCCCAAAATCACTGAATTCACTGTGGGCTGGATTCACGAAGGCTTGCACGGAGTCTAGGAGTAGAGTAAGACTCCATGCAGCCAACATGTCCGCCGAGCGATCCAAGAAGAGCCAGTAGGGGCATGTAATAGAGCTCCTTAAGCTAGTCCTACACGGACAGGGCTTGGATGTACAAATTACCTCAATTGCAGGTGAAAGCTATGCGAATGAGGTAAATTTGTGATCCAGGAAACCCAAACCTGTCAGAGTATGAGTAGTGTTATTTGCAGAAATGCACTCAGTTGATAACTGATTATGGTTCTGCAAATAGCAAAACGGAGCCGTGACAGCTGCAAAAAAGCATGCATTTACAGGAGGAAGCATGCCAATAGCCAAAAATACAGCCATTGGCAATGGGAAGTGATGCAAAATAGAAATAAAATAACTTTTTTTTTATCCCGATCTCCGGGGTTTAACCGTAACGCAGCGCCGCCCTAACAACCAGAAAATTAATAATTAAGATCCACAAATGTGGATTTTATAGCTAAAATGAATTTGCAATGCAAGTGAATGGCAGGCTGAAGACAGCATGGCCACCAAGTAGAGGTTGCTAAGGGGGGAAGCTCAGTCTAAGAGATGTAACCTAGCATTAGTAGGCAATCCTATGCAAATGAGAGTTAGGATAGTGAATCGCAAGTTTATATAGGAAATGAGCACAGTCAGTGGAGTGTAGGAGTAAGATAAGTATGAAAGGAGTGAAGCTCATTGGAGCAAAGTGTCATGTGTCAGCCGACAATTACATATTATTGAAAGAGGTGTGTCAACAGGTAGGCCAGGTAAAGTCAAGAAATGGAAGGTGTATGCCGTGGATAACACCAAAGTTTCTTGCTGAGTGTGCATGTGCATGCGCATGTGTGCGCTCCAGTAAACCTGAGTAAGACAGTGTGCGCGCGTGTAAGTGTGTGTGCGCGTGTGTAAGCTTGAGTAAGCATATGTAAGGCTGTGTAAATGGTTGTAAGCGTGTTTGCACCGGTGTGCGCATGTTTTAACAAGAATAAGCAGGTTTTAGTCCATGTAAGCATGTGTGAGTGCATGTTAGCTGCTGTGTGCATGTTTGCGCTTGTGTGTGCGGCGCTCCCCACTGAGGAAACAGAAAGGAAAAAGGAAGCACACCAAATAGTGGGGAAGTTACCAGGGAGTACAAGCAGAGCTAGCAGGTGAAAACAATCAGAATCAGGCAATTACCCAGGCAGAACACTAGCCCAGCCCAGCCCAGCACTTAAAACACTGCAAACAACAGTCCATTATGTTTCTCTCAAGAGACACTGCAACACTGCAGTAAGCTAATAGCAGTGAAAACTGAAAAAGCTGTACTGAGGCAAAAAATGTTAGGGGCTGCCATTGCTGTTATAAGGCAACATATGCAACATGCTGAGGGTGGTGATGATGCAAATGCTGCTGGACTACCCACAGTGAAGAGACGAAGAAGAGTGTACAGGCCCAGGGTAACCTACCAGGGGCTACATGAGCTGGAGATAGTGGAGCGCTATAGAGTGGACAGAGACCTCTTGCAGCAAATTGTTGAGCTGTGCAGGCCACGCCTCACACACAGAACCAACAGAGGGGAACCCATCCCAGTGGAAACTAAGGTATGTGTTGGCCTAAGAATATTAGCAACAGGTACCTTCCATAGACCAACTGGTGATATTATGGGAATATCACAGGCATCAGCATCCAGGGCACTGCACCAGTTCCTGGAAGCCATGTCAGCACATGTCGGTGATCATGTATACTTCCCCAATTCCCATGAGGTATTGGCCAGCAATATGCGTCTCTTCCAGCAAATAGCGGAATACCCTGAGGTAGTGTGTGCAATAGACTGCACGCACATATGCATCAAAGCACCAGCCGGTGAGAGGGGTAGGGTCTACTTCAACCACAAGGGCTTCCCCTCCATCAACTGCCAGGTCATGTGTGATGCCTAGGGCATAATACTGAATGTGTGTGCTGGCTGCCCTGGAAGCTACCATGATTCCCATATCTGGCATCTGACACAGCTGTACCAGACATTTGCCAATGGAGACATCCCACATGGACATCTAGTGGGGGATGCTGGCTATGCACTGGAGCCGTGGCTGATGACACCCATCAGAAACGCACAGGAATGCCATAATGAGGCACACGCACAAACACAAAATGTAATCAAGCTTGTGTTTGGGCTGCTCAAGTCACGGTTCCGGTGCCTGGACACATCTGGTGGAGCCTTGCAGTACTCACCAACTACATGTACCCAAATTGTCATGATATGTTCTATGCTATATAATATGATCCTGCGAAAACAGCTGCAGCAAGACCAGCATAGGCCTGGGCCAAACAGCCCCCCACCATTGCCAGGGCCATCACAGGCACAGCGTGACTCAGAGGAGGAACAACCTGAGCCTGCCCCAGTAGTCAGAAGGAGGCGTGCCCAGTATGCTTTGTCCTTGGCAAAGAGGCAACGCATAGCACATACACTGGCTCAGTAGGAACTCTGGAAATTATACCTCTCTCTGACCTGCACATATAGTAAAAGGGATGCCTACGTTGACACTACCTGCAGTCAAACATGTATAGGGAGTGTAGTATGTGCATCCAACATAGGCAGCCCTGCATCAACACCTGAGGCATGATTGCCATGTGTTAAGCAATATAAAGCAGTGCTAAACAGCATTTACCACCATGTAGTACATGCAAACCAAATCGCACACACCAACTAGTACAAATATGGCCAATGTTGAATAATATTGGCCAACGTCCAGCAATGATGGTTAATATTGAGCAATGTTGGACAAGCTGGGTCTAAGTAGGGCATAGCTGAACAAAAGCCAACATGTTCATAGTTGCTCTACTGGCCCTTAAGCAGTCTGGTCTGCTCAGTATGAAAATATAAGCAGTGATGGTCCTCGAACCCAGGATACTGTGCACTATAGTCATAGTACTGAACCATTAAACCATGACAGTATTGCAGTGGTTAACCTGCATGATGAAATGTTGATAAGTCTATGCAAAGTATTCCATGGAAACCCTGCAGGCACAGCATAATCCCTGTCGAGTTATGACATAAAGGTGAGTCCTGCAGTAAGAATAGAACCTGACTTTCAACACACACAGTAGAAATGTTAATATTGGACATGTACACATACATCAACAAATGTAGTGGACCTCAGACAGCAACATACTGAAAGGTCACACTGGGCATGCTCACACACTTGAGTACATGAGACAAATGTCAGGCAACAGAACACTGACAGTCTGAACTGGGCATGCTCACACACTTAGGCCATGTTGGAGTACAGCAGTGGGCAACACATATCAGGCAGTTGCATGTGTTAACCCAGGAACCTCACACTATCCAGCAATCTGCCCTGTGCACACACTTATATGACAACAGACACGTATATAATATAGTGGAACCCTGTCATAATCAAATATGTTCCGCAGATACCTAAGCGGTTCATAGAAAGTGGAAAAGCAAAGATGATAAAAACCTGCAAACAGTATCAGCAATAAACATTGTGCATCATGAACATTTTCATAGGTTCAGAGGTTGATACTAGGCTATCTGCCCTAAGGCATGTTCAAGCATAGCCAGAGTGTGTTTGGCTGCTGCAACCCAGTCAAATCAGAACACTGTGCCCGTGAATAGTAGGTCACACAAGATAGCCCATTTACATTTAGTGTATTGTGCCTCTGTCTAGCAGGGACCCAGAAGATATCCCATGGGTACACATACGATCACCTATCCACTGATGTCACTTGTAGGTGGTCAGTGGGTGGCTCTGCTTATGCAAAACTGGGACTACACTCTGCAGTGAGTGGAGCCTTACGGATAATAATCTGTCCCCTCAGCATGTCCTATCAACATCTGTGTTGAGGTATATGTCCCTGTAGTGTGTAGCTCCAAGGGAGTTGGATATCCTGAGGTGGAGCATGTCCATTAATTCTGGGTCAGATATTGCCTTAAACTACAGGCATACAACACATCCGTGTAGGTGGTAAGTGACTGAGTAGAGTTGGAGTTACTGTATCTGAACTGTGCAGGGCATCCGTGTGAGTCCCTACATCTGCTTGATGAGTAACATTTGTGGCCATTACAGTTGCTGCAGGTGTCGGGTAAGGTACAACCCAAATGTGGCATAGTAACCAAGCATGGTTGTGATGAGTATAGGGGCACAATGACCACACGTGATCAACATGTGAAACCATGTGGGATATGGTGGGCTATGTAGAAGTACTGTCTAACCACCTTGGCAATGTGATTGTCAAAGGCGAGAGTACGAACAGGTCGTGTCCCCAAACCCATAACAACTACTACCGTATGTAATGGATTACTACCTATGTGGTAATGTGTGGGCATGTTGTCATTCTCAAAGGGGATGACTATGCAACTAATGGCATTTAGCCCTAGGCCATGGCTCAGGCACCAGTCATCCTATCTCTGTGAGACCCTGTATGAGTATGCATGTGCTAGCTGGAGAGTTGATTATGGCACCTAGTTTGCAGTCATCTGCGAACATGGGCAGCCATATCCCTCCTGTGATAGCCTGTACATCACACAAATATATACTGAACAAGAGGGGTCCCAGGACTGAGCCTTGTGGGATGCCATGTGTAACTGGTGTATAGTCAGACATGGCACCTGCAACACTGAGCATGTGGGTGCTATCCCTGATCCAGGTAGCAATCCATCGTGTGAGATATGTGTCGATATTGATGCCGGTGAGCCTATGCATAATGGCCGTGTGGGGTATTGTATCGAAGGGTTGTGCAAGGTCCAGGCAGGCTGTGTGGACAACCGTCCCAACACTGATGGACCTGGTAACTGTTTAAAGAATACAAACAGGTCCAACAGGCAAGATCTGCCTACAACAATGCTGTAATGTGTAGGACCCAGTGTCTGTAGGTTTCCCATGTCTATGTGCATGAGTCCCATTACAGTACGCTCCATAGCTTTACAGAACAGGCTAGTTAGCCCTATAGGCCGATATTGTCTGTGGTCTGTTATGGCAGTATTTAGTGGAGTGGGACCACTATCACTGTACGCCATTCTGTGGGCACAAATCCTGTAGTAACCCTGATATCAAACATTGACATAATGTGAGGGTTACGTCTGTCATGAAGGCCGTGTACAACACAGGCCAGGACACTGTCTGGTCCCATTGATGCTGTGTTGTCCACTGTGGGGAGGGCAGCACTCACCTGCTTATTCATGATGTCAGGGAGGTTACACTCTGTTGGGATGGACAGTACCTCCTTAGGGGGGATGGGGGGAGACATCTGCATTGAACCTGTTTGCCAGGATGTTGGCAATGTCTGTGGGTTCAGGGTATGTTCAGTCAGCATGCAGTAACACACAGCATATCAGTGAGTGTCCAGCCAGGTACCTGAATTAACTGAAGAAGGCTTTGTGAGTGTCCGATGTGTCTGGTGCAATTGTCCGTTAGAAGCGGGCCTGACATAAATACACGAGTGATTGTAGCTGTCTGCTAGTACAGATCACAGATGCCTTCCCTGTCTGGGATTGTGCTCTATCATGTAGTAGCTTCCTCCTTTTGTTGTATAGCGTATTAATGGCCGGGGTCCACCAGACAGGTCCCCTGCCATTGGAGGAATGATTCCAGGTGTTATTTTGGATAGCATGATCCATACGGTCCACTAGGTGTCCATAGACTGTGTATGTAAAGGATTCAGCAGTCTGAGCCATACTTACCACTGACCCAGGGTCTCTGAAGGATACCACTGTGGTATGGAGAAGTGTGACGTTTGCTTTTGGGAAGTTCACCAAGATTACCCAGGATGGGTGTGGGGACAGGATATGGATGTCCAGTGAGATAAAGTATGTTCTGCCCTTACCAATGAGGGGTATATCGCAGGTGTGAAACATAGAGTCCCCATGTTGGTGATGATCATGTCCAATATGTTGTCCCCTCTTGTGGGTGTGGTGACCGGTTGTGCCATAGCATATGAGTTTACAAATTGTAGCAACTGTTGGGCGAGGGTGTTGGGGCCTGAGTACTATCCCAAGTCAATGTGTGTGTATTTGATGTCACCTAATATAATGGTGTTTGGGGAGACCATCATATTGTCCAGTGCTCCCCGGAAAGACGAGTGTGGTTGCTGAGTTTGTGAGTGTGGTCTGTAGCAGGCAACAAACCAAAAGGCAGATTTGCACAATGTTAGGTACATATGTATGGTCTGTGATGCTTTGTGCAGTGCTACCAACCCGGACGTATGTGTATCTGCGATGTATATGGATACTCTCCCTATTTGTGTTGGCCATTCCGAGTTATGTGGTCAGAAAGCATGGTACGAAATATAACCTGGTAGTGCTGGTGTGCATGTGGGAGCCTGAACCATGTGTCTGTTAGTGCACAGATATTGCTATTCTCCATACTGAGGAGATTCCTGAGTGTGGTCAATGTGAGGGTAATACATCTGGTGTTGAGCAGCATTACCCTCAGTGTCATGTACTCTGTAACGTCTATGGAGGTGGGTCTGTCTTCTGAGCCCCGCTTAAATAAGGCAGTATGGTGACAGCAAGTGCCTTAGCCAGTATTCAAAAGTCCAAGGGTGACAGGTGCAAGCTGTCCATAGGGAAGCTACGTGGCATGTCGAGCATGTCACCCCAGGCTGACAGACACTGTATCCCCTTTGAATAACACCAATATGTTAGCCAACTGTTAAACGTGATCAGTTTGTTGGTATACTGAGACATCATACTTGGTGAGTGTAAGATGCTAGACAAGGTCAGGGTCATACTGGCCTGGGTTACATGATCAGAGAGTTCCTCTATGTATCATGTCATGTGGTCCAGGTTGGAACGTCTGAGGTTGTAAGCACCAGCATGGACAATGATGGAGCCAGTCCTGGACTTGGTTTGGAGTGACCTGAGTGCATGTGTTATGTGGAGGATCGTGGCACCTGAGAGACAGCTCAAAGTGACTATTCCCTTGTTTAGCCTGGTGAGTAGGACGTCAGTGTGTCTGACATTAAATGTCACCCATTATAAGTGTATCAGGTGTGTTGTTTAGGCCGAAGGGCAGTGACTGTGTGGCACACTGACATTGTGAACTATGTGATATGTGGGTATTGTAGTGGGGTAGCAGTTGTTTGTGTGTCTGCTTTGGAGGTCTCTGCTGCTTAGGCAGAGGGTATGTAGAGCCTCCGAGTATGTGTATGTGTGATAATGTGGTTTGATTGCTGTCACTATCGGTGTATATGAGACTGATATGCGTTGTGTGTGGTCACCTTCACCACCTGATAGACCATGCCAGTCGTGAGTCGAGAGAGCTCAGCCTCCTGTATGTCAATATTGTTGCATCTCTCACATATATCTGAGTGTGTTGGGAGGAAGAGAGGGTTGTCTGTGTACATGAGGCAGATGTGACATTGTGTCATAACCACAATATTCACTAGCTGGATTGGAGAGTACACACAAAACCAACCCCTGGACATGCCAGTATATTATGATGACATACTCTGTAGCCTGATCACAAAGGATCAGTAGGGCATTAAGTGTGTAAAACTGTATAATTGGGATTAGTGCTCAGGTTTGTTGGTGTTTTGCAAAGAGTAGCTGAGAAGGAGTCTAGACTGAGAATCATGACATGTCCTTCAGCTATGTCATAAATAGTAATGTACACTCATATATGTCCTGAGTCAGGGCCAACTGTACCTTACTGACAATGCCGACATCCTGTCAGACTGGCCCATATATACATAACCACCTCCCACTGACGATAATCCCTGACATCATACCAGGAGATATCACGTGTAGAATGTCTGACCAGCTCTCCCCAAAGCCAAAAGCATGGCAGCAATTGGATTACAATGTTTCCCAATATGTGTCATGCATGCACTACAGAACAAATAGACCCTGCACCTGAACAGTCTGTTGAGCCTCACCCACTCCACAGGGTCTGGAACTGTCAAATGTGTTACAGAAACTTATGGCACTCCCCACAAGTGTGGGTGCACAACACACCATGGGAAGTATAGTCCAGTAAGCCTAAGAAGTCTGATCTGCAAAGCCATGAAGTGCATCATGGCTGAAGTCATAAACAGAGCTATTGGAAGCTGACAAACACACAACCCTACCAACTGTGGTATGTTCATGTGCAGATCATGGTTCCTAACCATGCTACACCATTTACAAGGCAGCCACCCATGACATACATCACTGAACAGAGCTACACATGTCTCACATAGACTTTGCATAGCTCTTCATCAACATCACAGACACATGTCGTATCCACAAAACCAACAATCTGTGCATAGATATGTGTTGAGATATGAAGGGATGTCAATGTGATAGATCACACAAGGTGCAACTCACAGGGTCCTTTTCAAGCTGTTGATACCTGCCAACCCACATGGATCATTCCTGGGATTGCATAAAAGAAAGTGCATACACATGCCCATGTCCAGTCTGAAATGTCAGCATCCTACAAATATACCAGGAGAACAGCAACCACCCTGTAAAGCATATAGAGTGCCGTGTTAATGCGTATCTCTCTAGTTTCATAACATAGTTAGGTAGGGGTTTGAATTCTGCAAGTGCTGTTAGTGTGTGTGTGGGGGGGGTGTATGTGTGTGATTTCCTTTGAGAGGAGTAGCCTTTTTGGAGACTGGGAAAACACATTAAAAGAGGCACATCCCTCTTTGGAATGCCTGATGATGTCATCATCCTACAAATATATCAGGTGAACAGAAACCATCCAGTAACGCATATAGCATGCTGTGTTAATGCGTATCTCTCTAATGTCATAACATAGTTAGATAGGGTTTGAATCCTGCAAGTGCTGACTGTGTGTGATTTCCTTTGAGATGAGTAGCCTTTATGGAGACTGGGAAAACACATTAAAAGAGGCACATCCCTCTTTGGAATGTCTGATGATGTCAGCATCCTACAAATATATCAGGTGAACAAAAACCACCCAGTAAAGCGCATAGCACGCTGTGTTAGTGCGTACCTCGTTAGTATCTTAACATAGCTAGATAGGGGTTTGAATCCTGACAGTGTGTATGTGTGTGATTTTCTTTGAGAGGAGTAGCCTTTTTGGAGACTGGGAAAATACATTAAAAGAGGCACATCCCTCTTTGGAATGTCTGATGATGTCAGCATCCTACAAATATATCAGGTTAACAGAAACAGCCCAATAAAGCATGTAGCACACTGTGTTAATGCGTTTCTCTTAAGTATCATAACATAGTTAGGTAGGGGTTTGAATCCTGAAAGCGGTAACAGTGGGGGGGATGCGTGTAATTTCCTTTGAGAGGAGTAGCCTTTTTGGAGACTGGGAAAACACATTAAAAGAGGCACATCCCTCTTTGGAATTGTCTGATGATGTCAGCATCCTACAAATATATCAGGTGAACAAGAACCACCCAGTAAAGCATATAGCGGGCCATGTTAATGCGTATCTCTCTAGTAGTTAGGTAGGGGTTCGAATCCTACAAATGCTGAGTGTGTGTTTGTGTGTGTGCCACAGGTGGTTAATGCAGTGTGGGTTTTGCTTTTACTATGGTATGACATATAATTAAAACAGTATGTGCTATGCACACATCGGGTATCTGCGTGGCAAATGAATATGTGTACGTGACCTCAATCAGTACATAGGTGTGAAGCCTGCATACTACATGAATACATTTGTTTCCTTTGACAGATTGTGCCACTGCTTCTCAGATCATAGGTCACATATGTATGTATGCAACAAGCCCGGCCACTGTAGTGATCCGTGGCCAAGGTCATCTGTGCCACACACACCCATGACATGTACTATAGAGTTCTGTGAGTGAGGGTAATTGCCTGGGGTTTATGTCACACATCTTCATACACAACAACGACTGGCAGCAATGGACAGTCATTATAGGTGTACAACAGCCCTGTGGATATGCATGCAGGCCCCTAATGTGTTATGTGAAACACCGATGGACCCCACAATACCTATGGATATGTGGATACCAAGGGACAGATGACATAACACGTGTCTGTCTGTACACATTGGTACTCAACATGCCTGTTGAGGGCTACCACCTATGTGCTACTGTCGGGATAGTATGTCTAGTAAATGTGGGTGACTATGCCATAGTCGGCTTATGACTATACAGCATGTATTGGACAACAGGTATCTGTCTGTATGATACCCTTGTGTAGGATATGCGTCCCATCCAGGGAATGCAGTGTAGGCCAATGCATGCATTTCCAAATGTGGATGGACATATCCCTAGTGTGTTTGCTTGCACCTAAGAGGGCTATATACCACACAGGTGTGGTCCCAGGAACGTGTGGTGGTCAATACCACTGGTTACTGTTATAGTATAGTACCGGAAGGATCCAACTGTTACTGAGTTCCCTACAACTGTGTGTCATTTGTCAGGACATCATCTAATGATTGGTTATAGTCATGCTGTTGAGGTGGTGTATACTACCAGACTGCAGATCATTGACAGATATCAACAGTATCACCCACAGCATAGTGTCAACCCATGTCATACACACATGTGTACCCATGCTAGTACATATCTGTAGTAGAATGCATACTGGCCATAGAAAGATACCATGAGATGTTAACACTGTGTACAACAGGGTGTGTCGCACATCCCACGTGTCCACTATGTACGTACATGCAGACAGTGCGCACACACCATGTTCACAGATGTACACCTGCTAATTTCTAATGCACACTTCACACACATACTGTCCACTCACTAACACATGCTGGCAACACTGTACACTTCAGCCAGGTGGAACATGGGTGGACAATACATACTCAGACCTAACACTGGTGTAAACAATGCTACAATGACTATCAGAGCTGTGATGCATAATGCCTGTTCAGATATACCTACAAGGATATCAGTACACTTTCCCGTTGGCAACTTGCTACTATTGCTACACTGCTATAATGTCACTCTGTGCATCAGAACCATGTTAGCCTATTCATGCATCAATGTGACAGATGACAGGAGGTGGCACAGGTGTCATTATATGCACAGGGTATGTTGTTTGCCAGAGCCCGACACTGACCCATCCAATCGACATGTCTGTGTGTGTTTTGTGTGTGTGTGTGTGTGTGTGTGTGTGTGTGTGTGTGTGTGTGTGTGTGTGTGTGTGTGTGTGTGTGTGTGTGTGTGAGGGACAACAGTACAGCATTGGCCAATGTTGATGTAATATGTGTGTGTGTGTGTGTGTGAGCCCTAGTTGTTTGGTTAATGTGTGTGTGTCTGCATGCACACAACTCCACCATGTGGCTGCCATATACGGGTGGTTGTGGGACTGCCACAGACTGTACCTGCTAGGCCATACATATCACTGTCTCTGGCCATGGACACGGTACCTGTACCTGGCATGGGTGCTACGGGCAGTTATCGGGTACCAACCCTGACTGGGTGCTATCATCAGAGGCAGAGGTATGATGACTGGACCCATGTCCCTGCTGGGACTGGCCAGTGCCATGTGCACGTGGTCTAGTAGGACGGTCAAGGGACAGGTCAGCCCCAGCATTGCTGGGGCTGGTACTGCCACTACGGGAGCGGCTATGATCTGTGGTCCATCCGTGATGACTGCCAGCTGATGCTGTTGCTGGCATGTGTCCACATCGGCTTCCCATCCATCATGCATGGTCCTGGCTCATGGCTAACACATTGTGGAGGACATCTAATGTCTCCCTCCAATGGCTATCAATGACCTCGGTGTAATTCCGGATGGCACCAGCAAGGTCACGGATGCTGTCATTGATAGCAGTGTAATGGACCTCTGCGCCCTTAGTCCCTGTCGGGTGTACCGTTCCATACATGCCTGTGCCTGCATTACAGCTTGGAACATACTGGAGGTTGTAATACCTCTAGGGGCACGTCTGCCAGGGGCGATACATCCAGTGGTGCTCCCCCGAGAACCCCTGGAATTCCACCTATGTGGTACCATTCCAGTAATCTGGCTATGGCTGCTGTGAGGGGATGCACATGCCATGGGTACCACACTCTCCTGGTCAATGCCAACTGTATGCTGTCCCTCAGCTAAGGCCATTGGTGATGAGGGATGTATTGGCAGTATGAGTGTGCGCATAGATGGGGTTGAACGCTGTGTACTGTCGATTGGTGGACCAACGACAGACCCTGACAAACCTTCCTGTACCACAATACATGTCTCATCATCTCCACTATTAGTGGCAGTGACATCAGATTCCCTCCTGCATTCAAGCACCCCTAACTCGGCACCTGTGGAAGGAAGACAGGAAACACACTTCACAATCTGTACATGAATGATGTTAGCACACATGCACACATGCACACATGAGCACATGCACACATGAACACATGCACACATGCACACATGAGCATATGAGCACATGCACACATGCACACATGCACACATGCACACATGAGCCCATGAGCACATGTACACATGCACACATGCACACATGAGCACAAATACACTGCTCACCACAGCACATACACACACACACACCAGCAATCCAACACATACACAATAGTGGGTGAAGGTGGGTGACAGTATCACAGGGCAAGCAGTCACCTCACACATGTCAGCATGCAGAATATGTGTTGCTCAAAACCATGCAGTGCAAGTGTTGATGGCCCTATTTAATGACATTATACATGGCTGTGATGCATGTGTGTAGTTGTTCAGTGATTGACTACACTCTGGAACACAATGTGTACATGGACACAACATTGCTGTGCAAGTATTATCTGCTCTGCAATGTCATGTGCACCATCACTCAATGGTATACATACCATGGCTGCATGTGTTAGCTGTGTGACACATAGATTGCCATGTCTGCTCACAGTGTCTGTGTCCATAGCAAATAATAGAGGGCACAGGTGTAGCAAATGCATGCAATGTACAGACATGGGATGAGTGGTGCATGTAGACGTGAAGGAATCCCAATGCTCGACATGGCTATTGTACAGTGGTTATGGTAAGTGTGGGGCATATTGCAGATATGTCGGTGCCAGCCGTGACATGGCATGCTACACAACTGCAACATTAAACACCACACATACCCAATGTGTGTCATGTGACCTATACACCAAATAGCATTCCAGGACATATATGTGACTCTTTGTACAGATGGCGACAGCTGTGCATATTGTGTATACTGGCATATGTAAGCACACACACAACATGCTATGCATATTGTGTATAGGTGCATATGTTTGCACACACACAACAATGAGGTGCAAAGCAAAGACCACTATGTGTAGTACCGTGGTCACTGTAACTGGATGGGGTGTACTACCATGTGCCATCATCATCATCATCATCATCATCATCATGCATCTTGTGGTCATTCACGGCTACTACTGTGTGACAGACCACCACCTAGCATGCTGTACCTGAACTGCAGTGCTATGGCTACGTTCACTATTACACAGCCACTTTGTGCATGGGTGTATGAGGTGCCCAATAGGGAGCATTGCCTAACATGACTGTGTTATGTGTTGAAGAGTGCTGCACAGCCCCATGATAGGCCTCTACCCCTGAGGTACATCATGTGTGTGTGGATGACATGTGGGATACTGAGGTGTGATCTTACAGTGGGTGTGTGGTTATGCCATATATAGCATGTCTTTGCATACTGCGTATGATAAACGTGTTATGTTGTGTACAGGTGTTGCAACTATGCCTATCCAATGTGAAGTACGGGGTTGCCACAACTGTGTCTTATGCTCTGTGTATTGCATGTCAGTGAGGCAGCTACTGACATTACTGAGCTGTGCAACATCTTACAGCAAACATGCATGGCATGCATTATGTGTAGGTGTGTTATGTGTACATGGCCTACACCTCACCTATGACATGCATATTTCATTACCAACATTGCAGTTATAACACACTCACCAGCATGGATTGGCTGCCCTGCTGTCACACCAGAGGGACCTACAAGAATATGAGAGAGTTAGTCAGCGGCCACAACTGTGGCATTGCTACAGTGGGTATGCTAAACTGCAGTATAACAACAGTCAACAGTCACAGGTGTAGAGGTATTATTCAAAATATCAGTATTGCACAAAACTAGGCAGCAGAACTGCTAAACACACAGTACACATCTCACGTAGACATAATCTAACAATACAGTTAACTGTCGTGTACAGATAGAGCATGTTACCTGCTTGCTCCGGGTGGACATGCTGGGTGGCTCTGGCCTCCATGACAACACATGTCAGAGGTTTATGTTGCTGTTGTCTAGGAGCCACCATGCTTAGGAGCAACTCCTCCACTCTGGTGAAGGGGGGGATGAATGGTCACCCCACCACCTGTGGCATGCTGTTGTCTTTGGATATCAGACGCATGCAGCCGGACATGTCTAATTAAATTACTGCAGTGATGGTGTACCTGCTCATATGTCCAGTTATGCATGCCTATGTCATTTACCCGACGAACAAGTTCCTGCCACAGTCCAGTCCGGTCCTGCTGGTGCTGGCTGCTTCTGGAGAACAGCATTGTGTACTGCTGCAATAGGCTTTGTAGTATCACCTCTTCCTCATCTGCTGTGTATGATGGATTGCGTTGGTGGGCCATCTGGCTGAAAAAGATATGAACAATATGTGTGAGCGAGTCCTGTGGCACACTTTACACCTTTAACCATAGATATCACTTTACTGACATATATACCATCCTATTGTCTGTCAGAGGTTACACACATTCAGTACCACTTATTGGTTCTCAGGCCACAACTAACTAACAGTGCCTGGCACACTCTATACGTCACACCACTATACAACAGTACCCGACACACTGTTTGTGACATATTGCACAACCTCAAGACAGGGGTGTATATCACACCAATGCACGAACAGAGATGTCATCCATTGCAATAGATGTAAAGTACAGGTACAGTAGTACCAGTCAACCACCCTAGTCATTGATGCCATAGCCCTGCCTAACAGATGTGTACAGTTGTTACTGTACTTGGCATACTGCTGTAACAGAGTATATATGCTGATGGATACACACGTATTCCCTGTAACACACATATGATTGCAGCCATTGTACAGGCATGATTACACACACATCAGACAAACATACAACACACCACTGTATGCCAACACAGATGAGCATTACCTGTGTACCATACAGTTCTGTGTGCCACTACTTACACACCCTTATGCCTGAGTTTTGTCCTCTGTGCAGACTACAGGAAACACAGATGACAGTGTTTCCAAGCAATATGAACACACACCATACTGTGCTGTTTAGGCCTACAGCTTCTGGTAGTACTACAGTTCATATGGGAGTTGGATTCACCAGCAGTACCACTCACTAAACATACATGCATTGCTTTAGTCTACAATGAGACACCACATTCATCAACAAGGAGCTACGTCACATCATATGCTGTGCTACTATGTCTGCCTAATAGTATATTACACATCATTTGCTGTCCTCACAGCTAGGATAGACACTACCATGTCAGATACAACTTCACACTAAGCTATCACACCTTTACAGACCTTGCACACATTCAGCGTTACACTTATTCAACCTCACATAGCAGGTATTGCATTGAGTACATGTGTGAGTGCATAGTGTCATAGGTAGGTAATATGCTGTTGGCCCTAGGGCCTATGGCAGCCTAGCCATATGCTACCCTGGCCTTTGACACACATGCACTTTTATTTCACTTGCCCCTACCAACCAGAACCACAGAGGTGTTTCCTGGGGTGTATTACCAATCTCTCACACAATCATCAGGGGTATTTATGACAACCGCTAATGAGGAGCCTTGTTTGCTATTGCTAGGTGGTCTATTCTGGTGTATGGCATATCTTTGAGATAGGAACCTATCCCTCCAGCATGTGGTGTTTAGTGAGCTGACAAGGTTTAGGGCCCTAGAGCGTGTATCCCGGAGGGATTGTGATATGTTGCCATGGTGGTTGTCACCCAGTTATGGGTGTGACATACCTCTGTATGTCCAGCAGAGGTCACCCCTGTGTGGCCAGTATGCAATACAGTGTAGATGTGGTTTTGTGAGTCAGTTTGCATAGGGCATCTGTTTGCGGCCAGTATTACCCTTTGGGAGGTATGTCTGTGGCCTTTTCACCTGGTGTAGTTGTCATGTGAGGTACATACCACACAGGGCATTGTGATGGGTAAAGGGGAACACTGCGCTATATTTCTATAGATGACACACCTGTTGTCATGATACATAACACACAGACTGATTACAGGTGTAGTGTGGCACTGTCTTCATCAAAGCAGAGGCTACTGTCCACCTGTGTCCCATGTCCCCTTATCACACCTTTACTGTTAGGTAGATGTCTACCTATGTGGTAGTTAATGGGTACAGTGTTTTGGAAAGGAGGAATGGCACTGCAGTATCAACACTTGTCTACAGTCCATGCCTTGATCACACACGGCTTGCACCTGTCACCCCTGGGATTCCGGATATTGGCTAAGGCTCTTGCCACCCCCATAGTGCCTTTTTTAGGCAAGGCTCAAATTCTAAACCTACCACCCTAGAAAACAAAAATGGGAAGAAACTAAGGGTAATGCTGCTCAATGCCAGAAGTCTAAATCTCAAAATGCACGCACTCGAGGCCCTTCTCAGTATGGAGAACATCGATGTCTGTGCTGTGACTGAAACCTGGTTCATGGCTCCTGAGAGCACCCCGGCACTATCAGGTTTTATCTCATATCATGCGTTCCGGCCCCAAAACCCGGACCACACCACAAAAGGAGGGGTTATATCCATATTAATCAAGGATACCCACACCTCCAGGTTGGTGGCAATGCACGAAGCATCGGAAACCATCCAGGTGCAATTAACCATAGGCAAAACTGCTCTACAATTTGTAGCATGCTACAGGCCACCCTCTCAAACTCAGGAACCCCACACAGCCTTCCTCAAGACACTGGAGGGTATAAATGTATCTCCAAACACCATTATATTGGGTGACTTCAACTACCCGAATATAGACTGGGAACATTACTCAAGCCCAAACTTTCTAGCCCAAAGGTTCCTGGAGTTCATAAATTCAAATGCCATGGAACAACTAGTCACCGTTCCCACAAGAGGAGAAAATATACTAGATCTCATCATCGCAAACATGGGGACAAAATGCTCCACACTGGAAGTATATCCCTCATTGGTGATATCAGATCATAAGCTAATCTCACTGGATATCCACATCCCGCCCCCACCCCAAACAAAAAAGACCACAGTGAAGAACTTCTCTAAAGCAAACTTCACACTACTCAAGACTGGTGCGGTATCCTTCAAGGCCCCCGAGCCAGTGGAAACCACAACCCAAGCTGTGGAAGCCCTTACAAATGCCTTCTACGAACACCTCCAGAACTGCATGGATCAGGCAATCCCTAATAAAACCAAGACACTTTCCACCAAGGGCAAATGTCCAGTCTGGTGGACCCCAGCCATAAACAAACTTTACAATAAGAGGAGAAAGCTGTTACATGATAGAGCAAAATCCATAAAAGAGAAGACACCTTTGATCATTATTAGTAAAAAAATACGAGCACTCATAAAATCATCCAAGGCCAACTTTGAGAGAAAAACTGCCATAGATTCAAAAGACAATCATAAGGCCTTCTTCAGCTATGTTAGAAACCTGGGTGGAAACTCCCAGATATGCTCAGAATTAGTCCAAAATGATACAAAAATCACTGAACCCACAGACATTGCCAACATACTGGCTGACAGGTTCAGTGCAAACTTCACCCCCCTCTCCCTCCCAAAAGGAGAGATAACTATCCCAGTGGAGTGCAGCCTCCCAGACATCTCCAATGCGCAGGTAAAAGCTGCTCTCTCTTAAGCTAAAAACACAGCATCAATGGGACCAGATGGTGTCCCCGGCTGTGTGCTACACGAACTCAATGAGGAACTAATCCCGCACATAATGCAGCTGTTTAATCTTAGCCTTACCACAGGATACGTGCCCAAGGAGTGGCGTACGGCAACTGTGGTCCCACTCCACAAAGGCGGTGCCTCTACAGACCCTGGTAATTACCGCCCCATAAGCTTAACAAGCCTGGTCTGCAAAGCTATGGAGAGGATCATAATGGAACTCATAAACAAAGACATAGGGGAATTGCAGACATTGGACGCGACCCTGTTTGGCTTTGTCAAGGGCAGATCATGCCTTTTGAACCTGGTCAACTTCTTCAAAACAGTCACCAAGGCCATTGATGAGGGAAAGGCAGTCCATACAGCCTACCTTGACCTTGCAAAAGCTTTCGACACAATACCCCACTCGGGTATTATAAAGAAACGTACCAGCTTAAATGTAAACCCATATGTCACAAGATGGGTTGCAAACTGGCTAAAGGACAGAACCCACAGGGTTAGAGTAGCTGGTGCCATGTCAGACTCCAAGCCGGTCACAAGTGGTGTCCCACAGGGCTCAGTCCTTGGCCCCCTGTTGTTCGGCATCTACTTCTCAGAAGTACAGGAAGGACTATGGCTGACAAAGTTTGCAGATGACTGCAAACTGGGAGCCATAGTGGAAAGTACATCGGACACAGATATCCTTCAGAGGGGTCTCACAGAAACTGATAGCTGGTGCCAGAGCCATGGCCTGAAGTTAAATGCCAAAAAATGTATAGTCATACCCTTCGGGAAAAACAAGGTAACCCCAAGCTACCATATAGGTGGCAATCCACTAAGCACAGAAGAGGTTATCAGGGACCTGGGGACCCAGGTTAACAGTGGCCTTTCTTTTGACACTCACATTGCTAAAGTGGTTAGAAAAACCTTCTACATTGCCCACCTGATCATGAAGGGATTCACATCCAGATCAAGTGAGGTTATTGTTCCCCTGTACTCTTCACTTATCAGACCAATGATCGAGTACAATGCCCCATTCGGGATGTATCTCACCCGACACCTGCAGCAATTGGAGAGACCCCAAAAGTTCCTCACCAAAAGGATAAAAGGACTCCAAAATCTGTCATATACTGCCAGACTAAAGAAACTCCAGCTCTATTCAGTCGCATACCGTCTGCTCAGAGGTGACCTGTGCCTGACATACAAGGCCATGTCCAACCCGGAATTGATGGGCATGCTCCACCTCAAAAAATCCAAATCTACCAGATCCACTAGAGCAAACAACTTAAACCTTATCACAGATATAAATAGGACATGCTGGAGGGATAGATTTGTCACCCAGAGACTCCCTATGTTGTGGAATAAAATCCCGGTCCATGTGAGGCAGAGCACCTCGCTGGCTCTGTTCAAGAGAAATCTTGACCGGTGGATGGGAGATCGTAGGTTTACCCCGGGAATCATCTCTGTGTCACTGCTGGACAGAGGCACAACAAACTAATGGGCACAGTATTTTTTAACATAAGCAGTGGCGTAAGCCACAAAAACTCTGGGCTAGGCTTATAAATGCCTTAGGGCAGATAGCCTAGTATAAACCTATGAACCTATGAACCTATGAACACACCTGTTGCAGTACATATGACCCCGTGTCACTCTGTCTCTCCCTCTCTCTCTATATGGCTATATATATCTATATATCTATCTGTCTATATATATATATATATATATATATATATATATATATATATTATATATATGCATATCTATACACATACATGTACACATCCATTGCTGTACACATGGATGTACATATAGGCACATGTACAGTCCACCTTTCGTGGTGGGGATATCACTTATGCGACAGTTGAGGGATGTACAGTTATGTGATTATATTGCACAGTGTTGTGCAGAATGCATGTGGGTGTCCTCAGCCCATGTAGCATTAGCAGGCCTTACTGGCTGTATCACAGCAGATCTGACAAATTAGTCCCACAGCATTTAACCACCACATGACATATATCAGCACTGCATGCTGTTTTCTAGACCACACACTATGACCTACATAGATATATGCACATATCAACCTTCAATGACAGATATCTGTCCACCCTTCACTAACAGTTGCAGTATGTCCTTTGCCCTATGCACATGTGCAGATACAGATAGATAAGTACTGCTGCCACACACGGATGATTTGCAGTGTGTAGAGTACTCTTCAGGAACATCTACTACATGCCAACACATACATGTGAGTTACATACCTTACCTTTGTATTTCTCTACTCCGTGTGTTACGGTTTTGTAGGTTTTTTTTTTTTTTGGTTGTTTGTTTTGAGTTTTCCCCCTCTATTTCGGTTTATGTCTCAGTTTCTCTCTCTGTTGTGTCTCTGTCTCTGTCTGTGTCTGTGTCCATGTCTCCCTCTCTCTCTCTATCTCCCAGCACCTGCAATGATAGAATTGCATGTGCGGACTGCAGGTACAGCCTGCTTTTCTAGGTATCTGCACTTGTGCATGTGACATCCTCTGCACCAGTTGCTGCCCACCATTCAGTAACTGCATGCAGCCTGCTGTGCGGTGATTGCATTACTCACTGTGATTGCAGCCCACTGCTATAAAATGCTAGGTTAGGTAGGCGTAGCCTTTTCAGCTGTCCAAGGTGGGTCCCATGCTTGTTTGCTCTGGACACCTTTGTGTCAGTCAGAAGGTTGGTATATGTCTCATCTGAAGCTAGGGTTGTAGCCAGTTATATGCATGTTGTACTCAAACCTGAATGTTGCTGCTTCCAGTACCCACTTCTCAGTGTAGACATGTACTCACCCCTCCAAATGCTAACACAGGATACATGGGAGTATGTACTTTATTTCTGACTTACACAATTAACTGCCATACAAATGTGGTTATTGCACTGTATTCCTGTGGCCAGTATTTATCCTGGTCTGATACTGTGTGGTGTTTGTAAGGTGCTACTGTAACATTATTCCCTGCTAGGATGGCTGGTTCTCCTTTCACAGTCATGTCATGCAATTCCACAACAACTGCTAGTAAAGTCCCACAGAACAGGATTTGTGTTATACCATTCCTGATTTCCATTTACATTCCCTCATTGTAATGCATAATATATTTATCTCAGAACCAAATTATTTGTATATCTGCTGTGGCTTAGTGGTAATTCATGCAGTCAATGGTCTGGGGTTCGAGACTAGCAGAGGTTTTTTCTTTTGCTGCTTAGCAGAACAAGGGCCCTGCCATAGAGTGACTAAGGCACTTTTAAGCAGTGGGTTTATGCAGGTTTGTGCGATGCTTAGTGACACTTAGCTAAGCGCACACATGCACACAATCACTTAAACCCACTTACTACCGCTTAAAAGTGCTTACTCCCGCTAACCCCCACGCTAATTTCTTTTAAAGAAAAGAAAATGGGGAGATAGGAAAGTGGTGAAAAAGGGGACACAAAGAGGGACAGACAGTAGGTAAACAAGCTCGGGTTATGCAGGACGGGTGTAGGGAAGGTCCATAGCTGCCCATTTCTTTACCAGCAACAGCTGTGCATATGCAATAAATTTGGAGTGATATTTGAAACCTTCCACCACTGGGAGAGGGGTGAGGACAACAAAGTATGTTGTACTGCCAATTATAATTATCAGTTTACATGTCCAATGGACATGTGTGCGAAATGGGCAGCTATGTATGGGGCATAATTTTTTTGTGGGTACAGATTGCCCATTTTTTTTTTTTCAGGTGAGAGTGGGAAATGAGGTAGAGGAAGTAGGTCTGTCCGGGGAGGTAGGTTGGGGAGGTAAACAGACAAGACAGACAAGACACATACAGGGGTGGTGTATGACACATGGGGTGGGTGAACACAATTGATAGGGTTGGATGTTTGGAAATCGCAAGCCCATGAGCCCACAGATGGTAACAGTGGAACTGAGATTCCCCACCCATGGGCAGTCACCACTGCACCTTCACAGCCCCAAGGGTGGCTATGCTGGGGGCTGCTTAGGATAGGCAGGCTCACCCGTGAGATGCTCCACTCTTGCCTTGAGCTGGCGTAGGGGATCAGCGACTGAACGCTGGATCTCCCTATGCACCACAACCCGGACCCTTTGAAGGGTGACAGGTGGCCCTTCTCTGCCCACACTTGCACGGGGGGACAAGCCCCATCCCCTGCAGTGCTTCCACCCAAAGGTGGCACAGGACCAACAGAGGAGGGTAGCCCGGGCTGGGCACTGGACCTGCTGGTGCCAGGTGCACTCGCCAGCTGAGGAGGGACAGGTGGGTCCGCTGGGACAGGCCTGCCCATATGTTCTGTGATTAGGTGTGTTTAATTACAACATAAACAGCAGCATTCCAGATTAGTTGTAACAGCATGCAGTAATATTCCGATTAACCCAACACACCAAGGTTCCAACAGTTGAACAGCAAGCATAACACATGCATATATTGAACCACAGTGGATATTTCAGCAGCATGCAGGGATGTTTGGTAGCAACAGGCCACCATTGCTGCAGTGTTTAAACAGGGCACATGCATCAATGTGAATGGAAATATTTATAAAACAATAGGACATATGTCCCAACAAATTTTAAGATTACACATACCCATTGAGGTGTGGAATTGCATGGTTTATGCACATACAGTAGGGTGTAGAAAAAAACCTTTGTTAACATCTTATAATTACCTTTTGGTCTACACTACATTCCTAGTGACTGCAGGTGTCTATCCCCTACATGTATTATTACATTTGCCACCATACATTAGGTTGTGTAATGGGTTTGGCTAGTCCAATATATGCCTGACCTATATCTGACATACTAACTGCCCAGGATGCAGATGTTACTGCTACATATTTCTTGATTGCATTTCTATTTCTTTATCTACATATCCGGGATGTTTTCACATGACATTTTCACTTCGATTTGTACAGAACCCTGCATTTCTTGACACGCACTCACATTTCTGGGGATAAACTAACATGCTACACATGTGCCAGATTTACTTATGCATGCCAGCCAGTAACTGACTGTTGTGGACTGTATATATGCTTCATAGCTACTAGCACTTCCATCAACCACTTTATATGGGACTGCACAACTCTGGGTTGCCAGCACTTTTTCAACCAGTACTGTTTGTATAATGCAAGGGTACAACAATATTTCAAACTCTGTGATGCAGACACACTCTGGGTTTTAGACCTTTATTAATGGCATTACACACTTTTCCACAAGCTCACTCCTTCATTTGTTTTAACGGTGCATATGGCAGACATGTTCAAGACATATTATACCTTTATTAATAGGTTAGAACACTCTTTTTACAGGCTCACTCACTTATTTTATATGACAGTGCCTGTAGTGATAGTATTCCAGACATATGTTACCTTTCTTAATGGGTTACTACACTCTTTTTCTGCCTCTCTGATGTTTTTATCTGACAGTACATGCAGAGGACTTATACAGGCAATTTTATGGCTGTATTATTGGACTACAACAGTTTCTTTCATGCTTTCTCCCATATTTTATATAACAATACATGCAGAATGATCACTAACCTGCCTGGTGGTGCAGCCTTAGCAGCCTATCAGCATAGGCTTGCTGATTCGCAGCACGGTCACCTGCAGCTGTAAAGTAAATGAAGGGATATTGAGACATACCTATCCGTTATACATACTCAATTATCAATTCTTACATACTGCATTCCATGGCTACATACTCAGTTGTGGGGCATTCTGCATCCCACAGGCCTCCTGTATCCATTGGTTCAGGCGGTCCTGCTTCTGTCTCTTCAGGTCTGCATGGTGGTGATGGACCTGCTCACCAGTCCGAGGAATGCCTGTGGCACTGGTGAGGTCATGAGCTAACCGGTTCCAATCCTCTGCCTTGTAATCCATCCCTTGGAACTGGCCCTGCAGGAGTCTTGATTCATGATAGTGGACAAGGAGCCAAACCATGTACTTCGACTCCTTGATGCCCCAACATTGCCCTCGGAAGTGTGTTCCCTCTCCGACACCAGCCATTCTAACTGCAGATGTGAGCTACAATCAGTTATGGCATGTATTCCCGCCTATGGGGCTTAAATATGCCGCATTTCCTGCACTTTTTTGTGATTGGCCATTTTTTTAAATTCTCTGCTGACTGGAGACCTGCTTAGTAATGGTTAAACTACCATTAGTAAGTATATATCTGTTAACAGTGGCTGTTTCCCGTAAGTTATCATGGCTTAGTGGTTCTGTACTTTGCTTGTAATGCACAGAGTCCTGGGTTCGAACCTTGTCATTCATTTTATTTTCATACTGTCCAGACAGGCTAGGGAGTGTGGCTGCATTTAAGCAAGTTTGCTCTACGTTGCTCCTTGGTGCCCTACGGTGCCCTGGTTGGTGCGGCACACACGTCAGCGCAAACAGATTGCGCTGGTTAAAGAGCTATTTCGCTATGGGCACCTCTATTGCGCTGGGTTAACCATAATTAAACTATGGGCAACTCTATTGCGCTGGGTGAAGCGCTGCTTAGCTGCAGACAATTATATATCAGGATCATTTAAAATATTTATTTTGTTCACTGTTACATTGGCCATTTCACTGTGTTTTACTAGTATTTACACATATTTTTGTCTGGTATTATTTCATATACTGATTTAAAAATAAATACGAAGGGGAGTGGTGGGATTCAAACCATGAACGCCTTTTCTTTGTGCGAATGGCCTACCATTACTCTATTTCTATTTGGTGTGATTTGCATACACATTCTTTCTTATGCTCTTCCATGTCTGAATTGCTAACTCTAGCTAAGCAATGGGCACACCCGCGCACACACGCGCAGATACGGGCAGCTATTTCAGGTATTTAAAAAAATAAAATAAAATTTTTATTTTTTATAACTGTAATGGGGGTTTACAATGTCAGGGAGAGTGGTGTTTGGTGCAAGGACATTTGAGCGGACTCGCTCTTGTGTATTTGCTTTTACTTTTCAATCACTTGCAGGGGCGTGGACATTTAGACTGCTCGGCAGTCGGACACGCCCCCTGCTTTCTTACACGGTCCATGTACGAATTACGGTTGGGTCAGCATGCCCTCATGCATATTCATGGCACGCTGACGTCACACCATTCAACTGCAGCCTCCGAGTAAGACTTATTAAGTCTTACACAGAGGATTCGTGAATCCGTGTGTGTGTGTGTGTGTGTGTGTGTGTGTGTGTGTGTGTGTGTGTGTGTGTGTGTGTGTGTGTTGGAGGGGTAGGAGGCTGTGAGGTTAAAAGTGGATCCACTCTTGGTGAACTAGGTGCAGTAGGACAGTAAACTTGGCCAATGCCTCTTGTCATCCTCAAAGTGAAATGCTAAGAATACATGCAGTGAGGTGACACATAATACAGAACCTTACATGAGACAGTATTTGTGAACCTGCAGGATAGGTTTGCCTTCTTTAGAAATGAACATGAATTTAAGACTAAATACCAGAGAACATTATGACATCTTACTATGGTGTGCAATTTGTTTTCATTTCATATAACATAATACACATGCTTTGTATGAGATTTAAGATGTCATTGTTTCACTGTTTATTATCTCCATTCTAATTTTTAACACAGTTAGATTTCTGGGATCTTTTGTTATAAATACCAAATGCATCAGTAATCATTCTACCTCACAGGCCTTTGGATTAAGTTGCTCAGCATTTATCATATGTCTATCAGTTCCAAGGTTAGTCTTTTTTTTAATAACATGCATGAAAATGGCAAGCATAGAGGGCAAATGCTTATTCTCATCAAGTCTCTGCTTAGGGTCTATATTAAATCAGTGAACGCTTAAAAAAGCGAATGCTGATTTATCGACCCCCATGTAAGTGAAAGCTTACAATCCTGAACACTTAGAACAGCATTTTTTTTTCCCAGGGAAAATAATCGCTGTTCAAAAAAAGAAAAAAAAATACTTTAAAACATTACATAAACTGGGGGGCTGTGCCCCCCCCCCACACACCCCCTACTTAAATATACCAACTCCAAGATCGCACTACAGTGACAAAAACGGCAATATAATGAAGGAGGTCAAGCGATTTATTTCCCAGGGAAAGAATTTGTTTATATGCCATTTCGGTATTTTGCCATTTCGTGCTTTCAAGTTCGATCAAGATGCATTCAAAAGAATGCATCTTCGATCATATAATAGGGAACCTCTGCTTATACTACTGAGGGTACCAGAACTTCTCTGAGATTTGGGATGTATGGCTAGGCTTAAAGTGGCCCCAGTGGTCATTAGCCTAGCACACACCTACAAATTTATGAAGGGGTTAATGTTCATCTGCTTAATGAAAATCTATTTAATGAGAATTTGTCTGTGTTGGCAGTCTGGTGCAGGGATTTAAGACTATATGATGCTAGATGTTGACCCCACAACAGTTGTGGGTTTGATGCTCATTGCCTCCATTTGTCTGCTTTGTGAGTCAGTTATCTAGGTCAGAAATGGGACTGCATGTCCAGTGGGTGTACCTAATTAATAACTTTTAATGGATTCTTTCTTCTGAAATGTATCTGTAATGCACTAATAATACATTCCTGGAGGGGACAAGGTAGGTCATTTGGGAATATGTTCCCTCCTTGTGGGACAGCTCCACGTATCCAGAAACTCCCACAACTGCTGTTGCCTTCATTCTGGAATCTCCTGAAGAGACAGGGAGTACAAGATGTTGCAACTAGGTAAGAGTTTGTACAGCTGAATTTGAAGCATACAGTACATTTCAAATTAGCTAAAATTCTTTTACATAAAGGTTTCAGGATGAAAGACTGCATCTACCCTTTAATCTTGCAGCAGACACAGTTTTCTTTAAGCTAAAGTATTTACAAGAGATACTGTCAGTGCTAACTATATATTTTCAAAGTCCAGATTTGTTAGATGTTATCTATTCTCGTCCAAATTCAAATCTTTAAAACTTATTCTGAAAGTGTACTTGAGACTTGTTTCAATGTATTGGATTTAAGGGTCTGTCTCCCTCATTTTATAAGAATGATTGGAATCATAGTTACATAATTTAGGATTGTTTTCTAGATGTTATACCTCAGTTTGTTCACCCCATTTAACACTTGTGCATTCTTCAGCTGTTTTTTTTTTCTGTTTCAGTATACATCTCTTATTATATGCCTTTATTTCTCTATCTTTCTCTATCTTTCCTGTCCTAGTATTTCTAAATGCATGTACATTTTAATATTAATAGTTACTTCAAAAAATGTATGCTGTGGCATCTGTTTCAATTGTGTATGTTTTTGTTTTTTAGTAGATTTTGTTACCACTATTTATAACACTTAACTTGGCACACTGGTCGTTCTACCCACCAAGCATATAAGGTATCTGGAAAGTTTTTAGACATTTCTGTAAAAGGTGAGTTACTGAATTCTAGAGCTCTCACCCCTCAGCAATTTCTTTCCCATCTTTTTTGAACATTAAATCTTTATTTAGCCTAATTCTGTGAATGACATGACCAAAATACCTCATCTGTTTACATGTAAATTGAAAAGTGATTATTGCCCCCCCTCCCCCCCCCCGCCACATTATGACTTGTATTTAGGAATGTTAACTCCATTATATATGTAGCTCGTTCAACAAATATGTCAGACTGAGTTAAACTGCACACCACTTAAATCAGATAACACTTTCTTTCAGTTTAAGATTCATTAAATTATACACAAATTGCTAATAAAGTCCTGAGTGACAGGCTTCAAATGCCAACCTGTACACACAGGAAGACATCCATTACTTCTGATAGAGATTCTGTCAGATTTCATTTAAAAGCTGGAAATAACAAAAAATATAATTGTAGGAAGTATTTTTATCTACTACAAAAACATGCCTGTACCTCATTTTACCTTACTATGTAGTTGCAAAGCAACTGTATTATTTCAAGTAAAAAAAAGATCAAACAGGAAGAGGAAAACCAAACATGCATGCCTTGAGAATTTCCCTTTCAGCTCTGCCAGACCATTTGTACTGTTGCAATAAGGATGCTGTTGGCTGACTCAGAACTGTACCAAACAACATTTTTCTAAGAAGTAAAGTACAAGTGAGGCATGAAAAAACATGACTCATGTCTCTGTCCCATGAACTTTTCTTAATTAATTTAAAATGTTAAACACACAGTGTCCAATTTCTTATGTTTGTATACTGCAGTAAAAGAACAGCTACAGCTACAAAAAAAAAAAAAAAACAAAACAAAGGATATGCAACGAATACACTGAAACAAAAGATTTATTTGGGGTAGCTAGTTTTTGGGAAACCATATTCTCCCACCCCTTATCCCAAATGAGCACTAAAGGCATTGGGTGAAAACAGATGCAATAACTAAGAACATCTGCTTGGAAGTCTAATGATGTAACATGACAGTTTTAGGTCAGAAACAGACAGGTTAAGAAATACAAAACATTAAAATGCTGTATTCAGGAAATGTGTTGGTCATATGATGGATGTCAGACAGGGTTTTATAACCATCCCTATATGATATGCACTACTTTTACTATATTTCTCACATTGCAGTCGACATGTACCTAGACTCCTTTATAATAAACACTAAAACTAGGTAAGACATGGGGCATGTGTCCTGCTTGCACTCATGTCAGGTAGTTCAGAAGTAATGTGCACCTGTTGATGAATATCAGCGAGTATTGTATACAGAGTACATATTTAATCACATTTGTCTTTTTGTCTTTATGTGTTGTTTATCTAAGGGTCTAGGTAGGAAGAAAAACCTTTGAAAGAAATCCCTGGATGATCATGATATTAAAGATCACCCTTCTTTACATTTGAAAGGACAAATACAGTTCTAGTAAAAGCAAACAAACAAAAGAAAGTCTTCACAAGATTCTAGATTTCTAGATAAAATTAAGTTAACAAAGCCCACAAACTAAATACAAGGATACTATATTGCTGATTTTATTGTAACAAGGCCTTACACTGATAAATTAAAACACGTACATAAAGGCCCACCTTATAGCGGCACTGGTATTAAATATTATTCATGATAACATTACCAGCTGACCAGTTGTGTCTAAAACATTATACCTTATGAGCTGGACCTTCTCACTTTATAAGTTATAGGGAAACATCATATACGGTAAGATGCATGCAAAGGAAGAATACAAATTATTTAAGTCACTGACTCCGAGGATGATAAATTCTGTGGTCTGGAAGTGCCAACACAAGTGAGGATTCTGAGATCACTTTATGTACAGAATGACAAATAAGTAATATGTCTTTGTGTCATGAAGGATAATGGTTCTGGTAATAGCACTGTATTCTTTTTTCTGAGACAAGCCTACTCACTAAAAGGTCAGAAAGCGATGTTAAAACTGGATATCTGTGGAACACCTTTCCTTCCTAATGCTGATTAAAAGTACCAAATGGATTTTGTACTTTTGCCTTTTCCTCCCAGAGGAGATGAGGGTGGGGAAGTAGTTAAATAATCAATGAATAAAGATAGACAGACTATAGATGTTCTGTATACTATCCTCCTTACCAGCCTTCCCAAAGATGAGATCTTGTTATAATACTTATTTCTATATACTCAGTAAACAGAGTCAGACTAATAAACAGAGCTATACCTGTGTCCATGGATCTCCTTCTAAACCGCAAACCTCATATAACCAAACTTAATTTTTACAAGATGAAAAAGTGAAAGCTGAAATACTCAAACAGAAAATTTTTCCCAGGGTAAGTAACCACTTGCCCAAACTTACACAAAACATACACCAAAGTAAGTAAAACCCACCTAGGTGGGGGGGGGATGTGCCCCCAACACCCTCCCTAACTATATATACCAACTCCGGATACCAACTCCAGAATCACACTGTAGTGGAGAAAAGGGCATATTGGGCAATTATTTGCTTGCCATGGGAAAAATTTGCTGTTCGAGTATTTAAGTTTTCGCAATTTTCTTCTTGTGAAAATGAAGTTCGGTTATCTGAGGTTTGAGGTTTAGAAGTAGATCCATGTTGACAGATTAATGCTTTTTACCATGTACTGTGCTCCCAACAATCACAAATTAGTGTCCTTAATTAGAAATATTTACTTCTCATTGGAAAGAGTTTTCCGCCGCATATGTCCATAGAACAGTTGAACGTACACAACTTCTACCCTTCTTCCAGAGCCTTAGGAAGGATTGGACATTTCAGTGTTTATGTGGCTACCGTCTCTCAATCTCTCTCCATCTCTCTCTCTCTATATATATATATATATATGTAGTTATTCAGCCATGGTTTGGCACCTATGTCTCTGTTGGGCGCAGGCAGCCTGTAAATGGTTCATCTTCCAAACCCCTGCTTGTGCATATTTCACCTCCCAAGCCCCTGCTTACACTTAGCTAGGGTACCAGAACTTGTCAGAGATTTGGGATGCATGGCTAATCTTAAAAAGGCCTTAGTGGTCATTAACCTAGTACACATCTATGAACCTATGATCACTAGTGCATATTTGTTTTAAGAATGCAATTTTAATGTAATTTTCTATGTTCAGTCTTATAATATTTATACTGTTTCTTAAAAAGAAATTTGCTGCTGCATCTATCCAAGGTTTAATGTCTAAAGGAAGCCTATCGGTCATCCAGAACAATGTCTCTAGGACACCAGTGGATTGGAACAGTGACATGGCTAGTTCCTTCAAACATGTCTTCCAATGAGAATGCTATGGCATCTGTGTCACTGTCACTCAACTCAGTCCTCCTACTCTCCATAGTCAGTAGTCTTATTTTTCACCCTCATTAGAATATGAAACAACTTGGTGTCATCCTGTGGAACACGTGTCTATCATCCATTTTGGTGTCTTTGACAGATGAGGCATCTTACTTTAAAGATGTTCACAGACAATTCCTCATACTTTTCGGTCTTTGACTGATAGGTCATCTTACTCTGGATACAGTTCTGGTCATTCATACTTTTATTGCATGTCTAGTCATAAATATATCTTGGGATTAGGGTGTGTTGTCACTACTAGTAAGATATATTAGTCATCTATTGCATTGCATCTCCTTACACTTTAGCTATTTCTTCCAAACTCACTGTTGTTACAACTGCATATAGGTCATTCACATGAACAACATTTTAATTAGTGTATGTTTTTCTCCAGGTACAAAGTCTTATTGCAAAAGTGCACTTTGAGTGTCCAAGTCTGTTTAAGTCTTTGATCAGCACATTTGGACCTACTGAACAGTTACTTAATTGACTCTAAATTCATGTAATGACATTTCATACTTCCATTAACTCAGCTTTAGAACCCAGTTTTCTCTTCAAGAAAAGCACTTCATATGTGACACTGGCAGCACTATGCATAAAATTATGGTAAGCAAACAGAAAATCAACCACTGTAATATACTGCAGATGCTTAAAATACAGGTTAATATCTTTAACCATTTTGTCAGATGAGTTTAGCAGAAAAAACATCAAGAGATGCTGTGTTGCTCTACTGAGTGAAAACACTAGAACACAAAAATTATGCAACACCCCTGACAAAGGGCTTCTATTAGCCAAACACTTTGAATAACTGTAAAATGGGTGTTTGTCGAATAAAAGGTATCACATTACCTTTGTGCTTTGTATTCTAAAAATTATTTTCCATACCGTTTGAATATAGCTTTGTGGTTAATTGTAGATGTTAGATGTTGTTTTACATATGTCTTAAATTTCTCTTAGTGGAACTGTGGACAATTACCACTGGCAATTTGCACAGCCAAGCTATTTTCTATCAACTTTGTTAGCACACAAATATTATTCTTTCTATCACTAATGACAGCATACAGATCTGCAGCTCCGAGTATACATAAACTGTGATTTGGAACACAGAGTCTCTGAAATGCCTCACAGTGGCAAGTACAAATGCACTCTGATGAGAGCTATTCCCAAGGATGCTAAGGTATTGATAACTGTGTGTTTTGGATATTATGAGATACAGTTGTTTCTTAGTCTTCTGATTCTTTAACAATGTGAAGTTACAGTGCAAAACTTTACATTGCAATATCGGTTCATGGATACATACTAGGCTAATGGCCACTGGGGCTTTTATAAGCCTAGCTGTGCAACCCAAAATAACCCACACGTTTTATGTTTTAGACATTTATATAGGGAATAGTTTTTGGTTATGATATGATTTTCTGGCTACCTCTGTCCATAAGAGACATAGGCACTAGACCAGGGATAAATTTCCAATTCCTCATCCACTGGTTCAAGTTACATTTACATATGGTTAAGGAGGGAGTTTGCTTCACATGGATGGGGAGCCTATTACAAAGAATGGGGATTCACTGTGATACATATCTGTCTGTCCAACATAAACTATTTATGTCATAAGCAAAATTTAGTAGCTTGATGCTGTTTGCCTTGCAGGTGTACAAAATCCTCATAGGAGAATGGCACAGTGATGCCTTGCACGCTAGGTATATGTCGCTTCTCAGTAGTCTGCATGTGACCAAGTACAGAGGAAATTACTTTTGAGGCAATTTGCACAGGACATTGTGTTTACTCCTTGTATTGTTTTTGTAAAGTACTTTTATAGACATTCCAGTTGCTGCATGTGTCTGGTCAGGTACATACCAAAGGAAGTGACAGCAATGTGGAAAAAGGGTACCCAGACAGTTCCAATAGTAGTAGGAGTAATGGGTCTCATAAAAAAAAAATTGCAGTCATATTTAGCTTTGCAACTTATACATGTAACACTATATGAACCACAGCAGGAGTCAATTAACATAATAAACATCTCTTAAATGTATCCAAACCTAATAAAAGAACTGGTGAGTGTCTGTACTCCCACAGCATTGCCAAGCTACAGAATGCCATCCCTCACACACCACAAACTTTGACTCACTCAAAGCTTTTAAATCTGTTCCAGAAAAAAAAAAAATTCTAAATAATCCCACCTGCTCTTGCAAAACAAATTTCAAGCAACCATAACCCTTTCTACCCCTCTTCACATAAAACTTTTATTACTACTTCAAATACAATCCTCATCAGGCAGCTAAGAAATGTATATTCTGCTTTTTGCCATTTACTGATTGCACTTCTACTTTTGTTATTTTTTATCAGCTTCTTTATTATACTGTGATTATTATATTTTATCAATTTTGTTGTTACTATGAGTGATCTTTTATTATATTGTAAATGTCTGTATTTCTGTGATTATCATATGTCATCACTTTTCTTCTTTGTAATGTATGTGTATGTTTTCTTACTATTCTACAGGATTTGTGGAGCTTTTCTCCCCGGGCCTCCATGGACCCTCCCGGTTAATAAACGTCAGTAAATAAATAAATATTTCTTGGCATATTGCTGCTGCTGCAAAGAGCACTTTTGGCTGACATCAAAGACTGAAACAATACTAATTTCATGAGCTTTAATCATACCCTAATTTAGGTATGGGGTCCATTCCCACCATGGTATTAGAAACCAAAATACTTGGAGAAATTAAACCAGCCATTATACTCTATGATGGATGTGATGAGGGCCGAGTACAGTACCATGACTTCCCTGGACATAGATGCCATGCCCTTACTTATACATTGAGCAACACAGGCAGATTTTCTTAATATGTTGAACATGTGTTGGTTGAAGGCTCGGTTACTATCTACATGAGTTTCCAGATCCCTGACTAGACAGTGAACTCTTAGGTTCATAGGTTCATAGGTTCATACTAGGCTATCTGCCCTAGGGCATTTATAAGCCTAGCCAGAATGTGTTTGGCTTTCGCCACCCATTTTAAATGTATTTTGCTATGCCCTTTTTCGAGTTTAGTATACTGTGCCTCTGTCTAACAGTGACACAGAAGTGATACCCGGGGTAAACCTACGATCTCCCATCCACTCATCAAGATTCCTCTTGAAGAGAGTCAATGAGAGACTCTGCCTAACCTGGACTGGGATTTTATTCCAGAGTGAAGGGAGCCTCTGGGTTATGAATCTGTCCCTCCAGCATGTCCTATTTATTTCAGTGCTGAGGTTCAAGTCTCTCGAGTGCGTAGCTCGATGGGATTTGGATTTTCTGAGGTGCAGCATGTCCATTAATTCCGGGTTGGACATGGCTTTATACGTCAGGCACAGATTAGCTCTGAACAGGCAGTATGCCACTGAGTAGAGCTGGAGTTTCTTTAACTGGGCAGCATATGGCATCTGTTTGAGCCCTTTGATGCTCTTGGTGAGGTACTTTTGGGGTCTTTCCAGTTGCTGCAGGTGTCTGGTAAGGTACATCCCAAAAGGGGCATTGTACTCAATTATGGGCCTGATGAGGGATGAGTAAAGAGGCATGATGACCTCCCCTGATCTAGATGTGAATCCCTTCATGATTAGGTGGGCTATATAAAATGTTTTTCTAACCACTTTGGCCATGTGGTTGTCAAATGAGAGATTGCTATCAACTTGGGTCCCCAGGTCCCTAATGACTTCTTCTGTACTTAATGGATTACCACCTATGTGGTAATTTGTGGGCACTTTGTTTTTGCCAAAGGGGATGACTATACACTTTTTAGCATTTAGCTTGAGGCCATGGCTCTGGCACCAGTTGTCTGTTTCTATGAGGCCCTTTTGGAGGATGCTTGTGTCGGCTGGGGTGTCGATTATGGTGCCCAGTTTGCAGTCATCTGCAAACTTGGTCAGCCACAGTCCTTCCGTGTTGGCCTGAACCTCCGAGAAATATATACCGAACAAGAGAGGTCCCAGGACTGAGCCTTGTGGGACACCACTTGTAACTGGTTTGGAGTCTGACATGGCTCCAGCAATTCTAACCATGTGGGTTCTGTCCTTGAGCCAGTTTGCAATCCATCTAGTGACATAGGGGTTTATATTTAAGCTGGTGAGCTTATCTATAATGCCCGAGTGGGGTATTGTATCGAAGGCTTTTGCGAGGTCCAGGTAGGCTGTGTGGACCATCTTCCCCTCGTCAATGGCCTCGGTGACTGTTTCAAAGAAATCAACCAGGTTTAAGAGGCAGGATCTGCCCTTAACAAAGCCGAACTGGGTAGGATCCAGTGTCTATAGGTCCTCAATATCTTTATTTATGAGGTCCATGATGATCCTTTCCATAGCTTTGCAGACCAAGCTAGTCAGGCTTATGGGGCGATAGTTTCCAGGATCCGTTGAGGCACCACCTTTATGGAGAGGGACCACTGTTGCTGTACGCCACTCTTTGGGCACATATCCTGTAGTAAGGCTGAGATTGAACAGTAGTTTTATGTTTGGGTTTAGCTCTTCTTGGAGTGTATTATTCATGACATAGTTTCCTGTGGTGGCTGATTTCCCAGAAGGAGCTATAATACATTTCTTGGCACTGAGCTTTAAGACGTGGATCTGGCAGCAGTCATTTGTCTATGTTAGACCTTCTTGTAGCATTTTCCATCCTTGAGGTATTGTATGATTGCTCCCAAATTGCAGTCATCTGTGAACTTGGTCAACCAAAGTCCTTTGACATCAGCTTTGACCTTTGAGAAGTAGATGCCAAATAGGAGTGGCTTCACAGATCCTACCCTCCTGCATCTTATCCATGAGCCAGCTGGCTATCCAGTGCATTATAAAGGTTTTATGCCTAAGTCCATAAGTTTGTTGGCAATGGCAGAGTTGGGTATTGTATCAAATGCCTTAGCCAGATCAAGGTAGGTAGTATGCACTGCTTTACCCTCATGCATTGCCTTGGTGACCTTTTTAAAGAAGTCCACCAGGTTCACTAAGCATGGCCTTCCTTTGACAAAGCCAAACTTGAATGTGTCCAGTGTCTTTGTTGAGTATGCCCATGATAATTCTTTCAATAGTTTTACAAATAAAACTAGTCAGACTGATGACTGTTGCAGTCCTCCATTTTCTTGCTACAAAGAGCTTTGATACTATAGTTATATAATGAATTAATTTGTCCTGGTAAGTCATATTTTAGACTATTCAGAAGGCATTGGTGGAAGTTATTGAGGCCCAATGAGGCTGTCTTCTTGGCCTTAATGAGTACAGCCAGGACATGGTGTTGAGTTATATTTGGAAGAGTTATGTTTGAGGTATTTCTTGGGTGGTGGCTGGGGGTGAGTAGGGGAAATTAAAGCTGGAAATTAATTTGTCAGCTAACAGATTCAGTATATCACCAGACTCAGTGAATGTAACACCATTAACCACCGGTTCAGCACACTGCTGTGTGCTGCCACTGAGGTTTCTGACAAAGCTGAAGAAGGCCTTATGGCTGTTTTTTGCCTGGGAGGTTATCTTAACCTTGAAGTTGTCTGTATTTGACTGAGTTAACCCTCTTAGTTGCCTGTTTAGTTTGACGAGAGAGCTCTTATCTTTATTGGCGTTCTACTTTCTAATTTCTGTCATGAATTTTTCTTTTGTTACATATCTTGTTTAATTTCTGATGCCACCAGCATAGTTTGTTTTTGGAGTTATTAACAGTCTGGTTAGGTACAGCAGCCTCTATGCAGCCATTGACATGGCCATACAGGATTTCTGTGAACAATTCCAGATTGGCTGATGTACTCTCTGAGTTCACAGGGGCACTGAATTTTGACAAACTCTCACTTAATAAAAGGTTGTTTGCCTTGAAATAGTTCCTAACTGTTTATGGTTGGACCTTACCAGGGAGGACATGGCATGGGAGGGCAGGCATTCTCCCATATGTGTGTGAGTATGAGGTCTGTTGTAGGCATATGCACTAAATTAAATTAGTCAAGGGTATTTGTATTTATGAATTCTAGGAATATATATTCTTGCAGATTTGAGGCCATTTATGATTTCCAGTCTATAGAGGTGTAATTTAAAGTTCCCCATGTGTAGGGTGTTCACTTGGATGATATGTGCCTCCAGTAGGCCCAAGTATAAGTTTCTTGGGACAAGGAGATTGGCCTATAGCTAGCTAGGATATGGTACTGGATTTTATTTATGGTGACCAACATGTGGAGAAATGGTTAATTGTTTAACCAACCAAGAATTATGTTTGTTATTGATGTATGTCAAGATACCTCCACCTTTAGCCCCTGTCTGTGCAGCTGTTACTCTAAAAGTGTGGGAGACGCTGAAACCTTGCACAGCCAGAGTACTCTCTGTGGCTTTAAACCATGTCTTGATAAATACACAGATGCCTATATTCTCAAGGGTGATAAAGGCATGTAGGGAGTGTGTTCTTTTGTTTGTTTGTTTGTTTACGCTCCTAACATTGAGCAGTAACACCATGAGGTTCATTGTACTGATTTTGCTTTATTAGTTGGTTTGTTAATTTGGAATTGCGTAAAAAGGCACTATGAGGATAGATAAAGTTTTAGCCAGCATTTGAAAGCCAAGAAAGGACAGGTGCAGAGCATCCTTGGAAAAGCATTGTGGTCTGTTAACCATGTCTTCTCATGCTGACTAATATTAGCTCCCCTTAGAATGACACCAGAAACTCAGCTAGTTGTTAAAATCATTCCTCTTATTTTCATATTGTGGCATCATCCTCGGTGAAGGTAATATGCTGCTCAGTTCTGGGCTCAGAGCAGCCTGATACACATAGTCCAAGAGCTTCATAATGTCTCTCTTCATAAGCAATTTGTTACATAATCTGACCATTTTAGGTGCACTTAATATGTATTTGTTGTCTCTTCCTTTCTGTGATTGCCCAAACCCTTTCAGTTTCACATGTGTCGAAAGACCCCATCAGCAACTTAGACAGTATATTCTGAAAATTCAAAACTGTCTTTATGCAACAAAAAAAAATTTCTAAGATTCAGGTAAAAGTGAGTATCCTAAATCTGCATCAGATGGCCCTTATCCCATTTATGTCCTTCTGCCACAGTTCTACTTCTTCACTTTTCCTATAATATCTTTTTCCTTCTAGGATTTCCAAGACTGCATACAGTATTCTAGATGGCGCTTTACAAACATGTGATGGACTGGGATTATAACCTCCTTTTGCCTGCAGTCTACATCCCACAGAATATAGGCCATTATTGTGTTGTCTGTTTCTGTTACTCTCTTTACTTGCACCTCATGATTTAAGACTGGCATAATGACCTTGGCCCCTTTCAGCCACAGCCCCCCCCCCCTTTAGTTGTTCATAACTTATGTTTGAAATCCAAGCTGTGTTCAAAATGCACAAACTTGCAGTTATCAGAACTGAATCTCAGTGACCACTTCTCTTTCCATCTGTAGAGGATTTCCAGGCCCCTTGTTATGCTTTTTCCAAATCCTTGGGCTGTGGTTTCTGTCATCTGCAAACAGAATCAGACTATTTTGCCAACTCATAAATATCACAGTTGAATGTTATTTATTTATGTATTTATTTATTTATTTATAACATACATTGACTGGGAAGGTTACAGTCCAATTTCCAGCAAATGCAGGTGGAGAAATTCTCCAATACAGAAAACTGCACAGTGAAATAATAGATTTCACATCACCATAATCATCTTCATCAAGCTCTTTTTTCCAATTTTTTTTTCTACATGAGAACAGGGTATCCCATCAACTGTCACAACCTCTCCTGATTCAGTGCTGCTCTTCTAACTTTTCAGCAGTCATGCTGACTGCCAAATGTCTTCTCTGACACAATTTTTCCATCTTTTTTTTGGATGTCCTTCTTTCCTCTTACCATCTCCATGTATCTCCCAAGTCTTCAGCTCCAAATTGTCTTCTGCATTCTTGCACACTTGCTTGAACCACTGTAATCTATTCTCTTTGACATTATCTGAAAATGGAGCTACTTAGGCTTCTGTTCTGATGTCACCATTTCTTTGTCTGTCCCACAATATGCATCCTGCCAACCATCTCAGACACTTCATCCCCATCACTTCTGGCTTTCTCATCTGTTCTGCCTTTACTGCCCAAGTTTCTGTGCCATAGAGAAGTACTGGTCATACCACTGTTTTGGATACCTTACATTTTACTTTCTTCGGCATTCTTCTTTTTTTTTTTTTTTTAAACAAATTTATTGTTTTTAACATACAAAATAAATATCATAACAATTTTATACAAGCAATTAAAATAGAAATAGTTATAACATTCAATAAAATAACCAAAGTATTTACAAAGACATCCACTACAAATCAAATCAATTGATTAAACTATAATGTCATGCTATTGAAACTAAGATTTTTTTAACAGGTTTTGCAAAGTATCCCATATAATAAGATGTTTTTCTAGTAGTTCTTGATTTTATTGTCATCAGTTCCATATGACACACTTCAGTCATAACATTTTTAAATTCATTAAATGAAGGAGGGGTATCTGAAATCCAATTTCTGGTTATTATTTTTCTAGCCACTGCTAGAATAGACCATAATAAGGGACGTTTAACTTTTTTAACACTTTTAGGAACAGGTGTGTTAAATAATATAAGTGATTTAAAAACAATGAAATTATCTGTGAAAAGGGCCTGCAAAAAATCATTGATTAACTTCCAATATTCCTTCAATTTTATACAGTCATAAAACATATGTGCTCAATCAGCATTTATTTCTACATTACATCTTTTACATAAGTTGTCTTTATTATTTATTTTATTCATCATTAAAGGTGTATAGAAGGATCTATGTAAAAATTTCCAAGTAAAAGTCTCCAATTAATGGAAGAAGTAGTTTTATAAGCAGATTCCAATATATATTGTTTATCTTGTTGTTTTGGTGATTCACCATTAATGGAAATGAAATAATTCCAATAGGTATCTGAACTGTAATGAGTTTCTTCTCTGATAATTTTATGTATGTATGAGAGCTTACCTTTATCAGAAACTCTATGTTGTAAATTTAATATCAAGTAATCAATCAGTATTGGAACAGATTCTTTAACTGTTAAAGACATTAAATCAATTTTATTAATAAGATGTTGTCTAAAAATCTGAACTTCTAACCAACATGTTTCTCTCAAATCAAATTCTTGCTTTAAGAAGTCTAAATGTTTTACTTTATTATCAGACAGCAACTGATACCAATACTTTAGATCATTCTCTGTGACTAAAAGAGTTCTTTCAGAGGTGGTTGACAAAAGCATACCTTGTGTATACATTATAGGGAATAGAATAAAATTCCATTCCTTATACTTAGGATGCATGAATATAAAATTACAATAACTGATAATAATGTTTAATGGGTAACTAACTATATATTTTGGTGTAATGGATGAAGTACAAAATTCTTTTAGTAACCATAACATGGGGTTATTTACAATAATATTTGTATGTATTAAAGAGATTTTCATGAAGTGAATGCTAATTAGTTCCCAGTAATCTTTCCATCTTGCAACATATGACTGATCTATTAACAAAGTAATAACTTTTATAATAGAAGAGATAGTATATAAATTAAAGTCTGGAAATGAAATGCCCCCTTGAGACCAGCTATTAGTATGTTTCTTTAGTGCAATCCTAGGTCTATTAGGTGCCCATAAGAAATTTAACATTAGTGAATTCAATTTCTTAATAATTATTTTTGTAGGTGGGAGTATTATTGATTGTATTAAGTATAATATCTTAGGGAATACTATCATTTTAATAATTGTGAGTCTCTCTTCCATGGTAAAAACATATTGTTCCAGCTATTGAAAAGATTTTGTATATTAAGAAGACAGGTACTATAATTATTATGTATAATAGATTTGATATCTTTAGTTAATATTATACCTAAGTAAGTTATCTGACCTGAGTTGGGTATATATTTGTTAAAATCATTAATGAGGACATTTTTTCGTGTGTATATTGGTAATATTTTAGTTTTTTCTTCATTGAATATTAAACCAGAGATATTTTTAAAATCCATCATTTTATCAAATAAGGACTGCATAGAAGAGTTAGATCCAGCTGATGTAATTAGAACATCATCTGCAAAAAGTTGAATTTTAGATATTGTATTTTCATCTATATCAAATCCTTCTATATCAGTACTGTTTCTGATCAAATTAGCCCAAGGCTCCATAATTAAAGTAAATAATAGTGGAGGGAGTGGACACCCTTGTTTTGTACCTTTTAAAATGGGTATTTTTTGTGAGACATATGTTCCTATCTTAATGTAAGCCAATGCTCCTTTATATAGATGTTCAATTAGATTTACAAATGCATCTGAGAAGTTTGTGCACTTCAGTAAGATAAACAAGTAGTCCCAACTTACTGAATCAAATGCTGAACTTATATCGAGACTAATAAGTGTTAAATCTTTCTTTTTCCTATTTGCAAAATCAATTAACGTTAAAGTTCTCATTATATTATCAAAGGTATTTCTATTCACAATAAAGCCTGTCTGGTCTATATCTATAATGCCTGGGATGATTGTCTTTAATCTATCAGCAAAAATACTCATAAACATTTTATAGTCAACATTAAGTAATGAAATAGGTCTATATGAAGTGCATCTGGTTGGGTCTTTATTGGGTTTTAAAATTGGTGAAATAAATGTGTATTGCCAAGATGGGGGAGTTGTTAACTCATTTTGGGCCAAAATAAAAACCTTATGCATTAATGAGTAAGTACTTTTGGGAAGAATTTTATAGATCTCTGGTATAATGCCATCATTACCTGGTGCTTTGTTTGATTTAAGCTTGTTTATTTGTGTAATAACCTCTGTATATGAAATATTTTTATCCATTAGTTTAGTCTGTTGTTTATTAAGTTTTTTGTTCATGTTTGTAGTTAGAAATTTCTTTATTATATCTTTAGGCTCCATGTTAATGTTATTATGATTAATTTTGTGAAAGTGATTTCTAAATTCATCTAATATTTCTGGTAAACTAGAAACATTCTTATTTTTCCTTGGAGAGAAAATGTCTTTGATATGATTTTGTTTATTCAACCTTTTTGTTTTATTTTTAAGTTTATGTAAGTATTTGGGACTTATTGAGTAAGACAAAAACTTATATTTCTCTAATGTTATTTTAACTTTATGAGTTAAAATTTCTTTGTATTTCTCATTTAATTTATTTATTTCTTCAATTACTTTTTTGTCCATAATATTTTCTTTATTATTATGCTTGTATGAGTCTAATTTGCTTTGAATATCTAGTAATTCCTTGTCCCAAGATTTCCTTTTATTATTATACCATCTGATACTTTGTCCATATAAATATGATTTTAAAGCATCCCAAACATAAACAATGGAGACTTCAGGTGTATTGTTTAAGTCTAAAAAATATTGCACTTCTGAAAGTATATAATCTTTATAGTCTTTTAGTTGAGTTAAGTATGCTGGTATCCTTTTGATCTGAACATTGTAAGTACTTTTTATCATAAACTCAAAGACAATTGAATTATGATTTGATATAGGACACGAAATGATTTTAGAATTAATTAAGTCTGTTACCATCTGGTTAGAAATAAAGACTCTATCTATTTTTGAATAAGTTTTATATCTGTTAGAAAAAAGTGTATGGTAATGATTTTGAATCTATCTGATTATTAATATCATTCAAATGATATAAATTAACAAAATCCTTTAAATGTTTTGCATTAGATGTAATTTTCCTTTTTCCTATAGTAGTAGTATCTTTTTCATGTAGGATACAATTAAAGTCACCTGCTAAAATAATATCTCCTATAGAAAATGATATGATCTTATTGAGATGGTGTTTCACTGTATTAATGCCAATTCCTGGTATCCAATATACATTGATTAATGTATATGTCTTTCCATTAATCTGTATTGTAACCATACAAAACATTCCTTCATCATCTTTATAAGACTTAATAGTTTTAGGTATGGGCATACTTTTATTCCATAAAATAGCCACTCCTCTTTTTTTTCTGAGTGTGTTCTGAACTAACCAAGACTGTATATTTATTAGTGGCTAATTTATCAATATCCTTTTTCAGGAGATGTGTTTCTTGAAGGAATACTAAGTTGGCCCTATGCAAATTAATGTATCTCATCAAACTTGCCCTTTTACATGAGTTATTCAGTCCATTAATGTTTAAAGAAATTCCTTTTAGAGAAATCATTTAGCTTTTATAAACATATAAAACATATAATCAGAAAAACAATTAACAAAATAAGTGATATTATACCTCCTCCTTTAGGTGTACCATTAATTATAGCGGTATTTATTGAAAATCTTATGGGATTTTGTATAAGCTTCACTTTTATTTGTAGTGACAATGAGTTTATAAAATGTGTTGTGGATGTCAGAATTATATACAAACAACAATAAACAGGTGAAAATAATATTAGGATTAAACATTGCACCCAGCCTGGAGTTAAGAACTCCAACTTTGAGTAGCACATACCACTCAAGTTATCCCCCTATCCTAAGCAGCAGTACCTCAGCTGCCACCATATCAATTCAATACTAACTATTATTAACTAAAGTTAACCTCATTTAATTAGATTATCTAGTAAGACAAAGCTAAACAATTTATAAATCAGCTTCATATAAACAAATAAGAACATTTAGAAACAGCTTATATTACTATGTACATCTATTTTGTATAATACACTCATAATCAAAATAGCATTCTAATAAACTTGATAATGGGAACCTAGAAGAGAGAGAGAGAGAGAAAGGAAGAGAGAGAGAGAGAGAGAGAAAGAAAAAAAAAAAAGGGCGTATCTAAATATTAGTTTATTAAAAGTTTGTAAAAATAAGTTCTTACGTTCATTTGGATTCAATAACTTAGGCTATTATGGTTCAGACATTACATATATTAGGGTATTCCTACTTTCTGCCATAGAAATGCAGTTAACAGTTTTAAAAACTTTAAATTACTTGCACCAAAGCTTTCTTCTCATACTTATTATGCCAGTTAAATAAAATATTTATACTCATACATATGTTTACAAATCATACTGCACAGCAATGTAAATTCCTAGTTATACATAAATCATTGTGAAGAAAGCCATCTGTATTTTATATATCTGAACTGCTGCTTTAAAATATGTCACATGACAGTTTCTTCTAAGATATAGTCATAATGATACTTGTGCTTGTCAATTAGATAAGTCAAATGATTTATAACATCATATATGTTTAAATCATAAGTATTTATATACATTAATATGTTGCAGTCATGTAAGCTTTCAAAAACATGTGTATATATGTTTTACCTTCTATGCCTTCTAAAATATCTCACTTGCTTACTATGGCATACTGAATCAGTTAAAATCATTATAACTTTCATATTTTATAAATTACATCTTAAATAAGTAAGTTGTTATAAAGAATAACTCACATTTAGATGTCATAAAGTTCGTTTTTCATCACAAAGTCGCATTTACAGCAGTTCTACTTCCTGGAACAGTGTTCTTCTTGAATCTGCGATGTGTCAGTGGGAAATCAGGGGTCAAAGTTCAAAATGACTGCATTCAGCTTCTCTGCATGTATTCTGAGTGTTGAAGCTTTTAAAATAACTCGAGGACACTATTCACGAGGTAACCCACATCCCAAATTGTCTCCCTTAACATTCTGGCGGGAATTTTAGTAAATGCAAGTGACTGACTCTTTGGCATTCTTCTGACATGCACTACATCCTGACACATTCAGCCAGTTGGCTTTGGACCTTCTGATGCTAGAGTTGACATCCTTATTTATACTGCCTCCTCTTCAAACACCCTCCTGGGTATTTAGGTTTATAGGTTTATAAGTTGTTACTAGGCTAATGACCACTGGGCCCCTTACAAGCCTAGCTGTGCCCACCAAACCATTTGGATCCCAAGTATCTAACAAAGGGAAGCATGTTAGTAGGCAGGTAGCTAAGGATTTGGGGGGGGGGTTAGTTTGGTTAATACATTTCATATTGATGGCCTCTGTCCAAAAGGGTTTTGTTTGAATAGGGTCAAGGATAAACTCAGTTTTACATGGCTTGGGAGCCTATTCCATACTGTGGGGATCCTTTGGGACACATATCTGTCTCTCCGGCTCATTCTGTTAATGTTAGAAGTGAAGTTGAAATCCCTAGATCTAGTGTTTCTTGTGCTGCTTGTTTTGTACATGTGCAACAGATCCATCACGGCTGGGTCTGAGGAAGCCCTGCAAGCCAGAAAAAGATCCCCTCTCAGCAGCCTGTCAGTGACTGAGTACAGAGACAGAGCCTTTAGGCTTTAAGTCATGCCTTGAATTCTTCTGGTAAGAAACCTTCATGGGTGTTCCAACTGTAGTAAGTGTCTGGTTAGATATATGCAAAAGGGGGCAGTGTACTCAATTATAGGTCTGATAAGGGCCGAGTATAGTGGTACTATAAATTCTTCGGACCTGGATGGCATACCCTTACCCATAAGTTGGACAATATAGAATGCTTTTCTTATTATCTTAGCTACATGTTGGTCACCATCCAGCAGGATAAAAGCACTCTCATCAAACTAAGCAAACACTAATTTTTGGACACTAATATTTGAATATTTATGATGCATTTGCATTCATGGTTAATATATATATATATATATATATATATATATATATATATATATATATATATATATATGTGGGTGTGTGTGTGTGTGTGTGTGTGTGTGTGTGTGTGTGTGTGTGTATATATATATATATATATATATATGTGTGTGTGTGTGTGTGTGTGTGTGTGTGTGTGTGTGTGTATGTGTATGTGTATATATTCCTATTTTTACAATTTTATTCATATTTATTTCATATTTATTGCATTTTTATATATTTATATATTTTATATATTTTCATATGCATTTTTAGGATATTAATGTGTATTTATAGTATGGGATTACATTACTCTGATTTAATACATATATATTTTTACTATATATATTTATTTATCTAGCTTGGTTTTGCCTATTCCCATTTAACCACATATATGTTTATTCAATTACTTGCTCATACATTTTTTTGCATTCATAATTTTTAGTATATGTATTCTATATATTTCATAATGTAGTGATGATATTATATGAGATGAAGTTCTTGTTTCATGCCATAGTGTTTGATGTTTTTATAACTGGTACAGTATTGTTTTGCTCTCAGCACAATGTTATTTGATTTTAATACTGTCACTTTAAAAATGGTTAATCCTGTTAGCAGGAAATTATGTCATCTGGGTCTTGGTTCTGATTTTTAAATCTAGTTTTGTTTTTTTCTAGCTAGTCTCTTTGATTGTCTAAAACTGAGATGAAAGCTCTTATCTTGTTGTTTTAACAATAAAAGATTTGGTTGCCCTAAGGAGAAGTGTTTCTGGTCGTGTTTTGTCTGCCTGCCTTCTACCTGGCTTTTCTTGGATTATTGGTTTTGTTTTTGCCTTGGTCAAAGATAAACTCTGTTTTACATGGCTTGGGAGCCTATTCCATAGCATGGTGATCCTTTGGGATACATATCTGTCTCTCCAGCTCATTCTTTTAATGTCAGAAGTGAAGCTGAAATCCTTAGATCTAGAGTTTCTTGTGCTGCTTGTTTTGCACATGTGCAACAGATCCATCAGGGCTGGGTCTGAGGAAGCCCTGTAAGCCAGAAAAAGATCCTCTCTCAGCAGCCTGTCAGAGACTGAGTGCAGATACAGAGCCTTTAGGCTTTAATTCATGCCTTGAATTCTTCTGGTGAAAAATTTTTGTAGATGTTCCAAAAGTGTCTGGTTAGATATATGCAAAAGGGGGCATTGTACTCAATTACAGGTCTGATAAGGGCTGAGTAAAGTGGTACTATAAATTCTTTGGACCTGGATGGCATACCCTTACCCATAAGTTAGGCGATATAGAATGATTTTCTTATTATCTTAGCTACATGTTGGTCACCACCCAGCAGGATAAAAGCACTCTCATCAAACTAAGCAAACAACTCAGAGGAAAAATAAAGTCTACCAAAGCCAAAATCTGAGGTAGTTTGACCTCCTATGCCAAGGAAAACCACAAAGCATTATTTTGCTATGTCTGCAACCTCAAGGGCAATACACAATTGTGTGCAGAGCTCATTGTAAATGGAGCCACCTATACTGAGCCAGAAGATATAGCAAACCTCCTGGCTGATAAATTCAGCTCCAATTTTACCCCTCTTCAACCTTCCCTCAGGAAATACCATCAAATATAACTCCCCCTACTATCACTAGGGAACAGGTCCATAATGCTCTCTCTAAGAACAATAACACTGTATCAATGGGCCCAGATGATATCCCAGAATGCCTTCTAAATAGCATGAAACATGACCTATCAGGACCTCTGGAATTATTATTTAACCATAGCCTCCAAACAGGCTTCATCCTTCAAGAATGAAGAATGGTAACAGTCATCCTTCTGCACAAATGTGGGACATCTACAGACCATGGAAACTACAGACCCATAAGTCTCACTAGTTTTATATGTAGAGACATGTACAGAATTATCATGAAGATGATCAATAGAAATATAGTAAACCTCCAGACACTGGACCCAACCCAGTTTGGTTTCATCAAGGGCAGATCACGCCGACTCAACCTGGTGGACATCTTTAAGATGGTCACCAAAGCAATGGATGAGGGCAAGATCATTCACATTGCCTACCTTGACCTGGCCAAGGCATATGACACAATACCCCACTCAGGCATTGTTGACAGACTCAAGAGGTTAAGTACAAACTGGTATATCACCCGGTGGATAGCCAACTGGCTCACAGACAGGACCTAGGAAGTTAGAATTGGGAAGTCCACCTCTACAAAGAGGCCAGTCACAAGTGGAGTCCCTCAGGGATCAGTCTGTGTGCCAGTCCTTTTTGGCATTTACTTCTCAGAAGTCACAACCATTGTCAGTGGTCTCTGCCTGACTAAATTTGCAGATGATTGCAAATTAGGAGCTGTCATTGAATCCCACACTGACACAAATGTTCTCCTGGAGGGGCTGACACAGACAAACAACTGGTGTCACAGCCATGGAATAAAACTAAATCCCAGGAAATGCATAATAGTATCCTTTGAGAAGTCATCCATCCCTGGTAGCTATTATATTGACAATGCAGCCCTTAGAGTTGACCCAGTAGTTATGGAATCAAACCTTTGGCCATCACATGTATACAGTAGTGAGGAAATCATTCTATGTTGCACACTTATAAATAAAGGTATTGGATCTAAGTCCAAGGAAGTCATCGTTCCACTGTATTCGGCATTCATCAGACGTATCATTGAGTACAATGCCTCCTTTGGTGTGTACCTAACAGGCATATCCATCAATTGGAAACGTCCACAGAGGTTGCTCACTAAAAGAATAAAGTGCATAAGTAAAATGTCCTTTTCAGACTGCCTTAAGGCCATATTCCTTTATTCTCTCTCCTACGGGCTTTTGAAGGGAGAGCTATGCCTGTCATACAGGGCATTGTCTGACCCCACTCTGATGGACCTGCTGCAGATCCACAAAACAAACAGCACCAGAATTACTCAATCTAAAGACTTAAACCTTGCCTGTGATATAAACAGGACCAGCTGGAGAGACAGGTATGTATCCCAGATACTACCCCATCTATGGAACAGGCTGCACATCCATGTAAAGCAAAGTTCCTCCCTCACCCAATTCAAGTGCAACTTGGACAATTGGACGGGGAACCAGAAATTCATCCCTGGTTTGGCATCTATGTCTCTAATGGACACAGGCAACCTGTAAATGGTTCATCTCCTGGGCCCCTGCTTACACTTATCAAGGATATCAGCACTTGACAGAGATCTGGGATGCACAGCTAGGCTTAAAACTGCCCTTGTGGTCAATAGCCAAGTAAACACCTATGAACCTATGAATTTACAAAGGCGAGATTGCTGTCTACATATGTTCCCAAGTTACTACTTGGTCAACGCTTATGGGTGTTTTATCAATGGAATAATTAACATCCATTGATAGTCTCCCAAAGGGCATTATAATGTATTTTTAGCACTAAGTTTCAGACCATGGTTTTGGGAAAGGACATTTGTCTGTGTTAAGCCCACTTACAAGATATTTGTGTCATGGGGTTCATAGGTTCATAGGTAGGTACTAGGCTATTGGCCCTAGGGCCTATGTAAGCCTAGCCAACTGGTACCCTGGCTTTTGCCACCCAAGAAAATTATTTTCCTGTGCCCCTGTCAAGCAGAGCCACAGAAGTGATTCCCGGGGTGAATTTCCTATCTCCCATCCAATCATCAAGATTCTTGAAGAATGCTAATGAGGAGCTTTGTTTGATATAGACAGGTAGTTTGTTCCAGAGTATGGGAAGTCTCTGGGACAGGAATCGATCCCTCCAGCATGTTCTGTTTATTGTGGTGACAAGGTTAAGGTCTCTAGAGCATGTAGCTCAGAGGGATTGGGATTTCTTTAAGTGGAGCATGTCCAACAGCTCTGAGTTTGACATAGCTTTGTATGTTAGGCAGAGATCACCTCTGAGTAGGTGATATGCTACAGAGTAAAGCTGGAGTTTTTTGAGACAGTCTGCGTAGGACATCTGTTTGAGGCCGGTAATCCCCTTTGTGAGGTATTTCTGTCGCCTTTCCAGTTGTTGTAGATGTCTTGTGAGGTACATACCAAAAGGGGCGTTGTAGTCTATAATGGGTCTAATGAGTGATGAGTAGAGGGGAACAATGACCTCTTTTTTCCTGGATGAGAAACCTAATCTGATGAGGTGTGCCACATAGAAGGATTTCCTGACTACTGTGTCAATGTGATTATCAAAGGAGTGACTGCTGTCCACCTGTGTCCCAAGGTCTCTTATCACACTTTCGGTGTTAAGTAGATTACTGCCTATGTGGTAGTTCATGGGTACAGAGTTTTTACCAAAAGGGATGACAATGCACTTTTTGGCATTGAGCTTGAGGCCATGGCTTTGACACCAGGCATCTGTCTCAGTGAGGCCCTTTTGTAGGATGTCACCATAGTTAGGAGTTTTGATTATGGCTCCTAGTTTGCAGTCATCTGCGAACTTTGTTAGCCAAAGACATTCTGTGTTATACTGAATGAAAGAAAACAACTTGAGGGTGGGTTTGGAAGCAAAAACAACGTAGTAATAAAAGAAAACCAAATGCACCCAACTTACGCAGACACTGACTTTAATCGAATAAAACAACAAACAGAGTAAGCGCTTTCACGACCAAAAACTGTAGCTTCATCAGACAAACTTAGAAAAAAAACAGCATCCATATATAGTGTTAGTAAGTCAATTGAGTCATTAATTAATCAGCTGATACAATCAAATAAGACATAAAAATCTTAAAAAGACAGAAGTAAAAGCATCTTTAGTAAGTACATACAGTACAACATAGAAACATATATATTAAAAAAATATATATATGTATGCATTTACTACACATAAAATGTATAAATATAAATATAAATATAAAAATCAATGTTTAAGCCTCCTTAGTTTTAGAAAAGGCTTGACAGAAAAAACTCCTTTCAGGCCTGGAAGTCTCTCTGCATCTAATAAAAGTATCCATTTTTGTTCAGCTGCTTCAACTGTACTTTCAATGTCTCCCCCTCGGGGACTAGCATCAATTACCTGAATAACAAAAAAACCTAAATTTATGTGAGGGATCAGTTGCCATGACATGCTGTTTGTGAACTAAAAGATATGCAGTCTATTGATATAAAACCTGCAGACAAGGGCAGTGGGATTGTTGTTCTTGACAAGGAATTATATTTACGTCAAATGGAAGTGTTATTGCATGATACGGTGACTTACTGCTGTATTTCTAAACAAACTGTTGATGGAATTATAGAAAAAGTTTCTTTTCTTGTTTTTGACCTTCTAATGACAGGTTTAATTGATGAAGACTTGTTTATGTATTTTAACACACCTAACCCTATTATTAACCAAAGGAAAAAGGCACCAAGGAACCGTAGATACCATTTTTTTAATATAATAAAAAAATAAAATCATCTAAAATAAGCCATATTAAGTGCTTTCATCATGTTAAAATGACTTCATCAGAACAACTGCCCAAAATTACAATCCACATTTAAATAGTCTCCCACAAAACACTGCAATTCAATTAATACACTAGTTAATCAACATTTAAACATTTAAAGCACTAAGTACCAAAATGTTAGATTTTAAAAGTAAAATTTCTGTATATCAAATAAAATTCTCCCAATGTACTTGTTTATACACTTTTCATATTATATTACATATATATTCACATAATTCATAGTTTTACAGAAAATTTTATCTAAGCAAAACTATACATGAAAGTGCACTCAATTAAAAAAAAAAAAATATATATATATATATATATATATATATATATATATATATATATATATATATATATAAAATGTATTTATTTGATATGTTATGCTAATGTCAATAAACTAAACCTACATTCAAAAAGGAGCTATATACATTACCTAATTTGATTAGCCCTTTCCTTTAGAACTGAAAATATGGATATATGGTCATTTAATCCAGGATAAAAGTTTGCAGCCAACCTAAGCTGCCACATTAATTCCTTTTTATATAGGTGATTTTTCCAGTCCCCCCACCCTCACATCCAGGTTCACTGTATCCACAATGGCAAATTTAAAGCCAGTATGTTCACTGCAAACCTGATTATGTCTGTAGAGGGCATTGGTTTCCTTTTGGTGTTTGATTTAATATAAATGTTCATATATTCTACATTTCAGGGCTCTCTCTGTTTTCCCAATACAAAATCCATCACAGGTGTTACACAATGCAATATAAACTATCTTGTTAGTATAACAGTTCCCTTTCCTTAAATATATAACACTACCACTTCTATTTTTAAGGTTACTGAAGGTACCTGAAGAATATAACCACAATAAGAACAACATCCACAGGGTTTAGTATTATCTTTGTTATGTATCCCATCCACTCTAATTTTCTCCAAACTTAATTTAATGTTACTGTCAACCTTCATAGAAAAAAATGGGGTTTTCCCCCACGTTATTGTATACCTCATTATTTACTTTGAATATGCCCCAGTTTTTGTATAAAATCTGTTTGATCTGATTAGACAGGGGGTTGTGTTGAATAATACACACCTGATTATAATTCCTAACATTTGAATTCATAAGGCTGTCCTGTTCCAACACATTCCCTGTTTTATCCATTCCATCAACAATAAGGGCTTGTTTCTCTTCCCCCATTCACCAAGAACCTCCACAATAATGGGTTCAATTATATTAAATGGGTACCCTCTCTCAAAATACATTTTTTTTCAAGACTTCAAGCCCTTTTATTACATCTTCTCTCTCTGAGGTCTTTCTAGCCACCCTAATTTCCTGACCTTTAACTATACCTTTTTTCTGTTTTTTAGGGTGGTGGCTTAAATAATAAAATAATCAATAATAATAATAATAATAAAATAAACTCCATGGTGCATAGGAATAAAGAAAATCCTTTTGACAGTCCCTCAATTTCAGTTGCTGTAAAAGTAACCTCACTCAAATTAAAAATCTGCCAAGCATGTGTCAGCGGTTCTTCCCTTTCACTTGTGTCTTGGCATGAGTTGCTTTGTCCTCTCTGGTCTGAGTGTGAAGTAGCATTCTCTGCCTCATGATTAACCAGTGAAAGTACACTTGTTCCCTCTTCTACCAAAGATGCAGAGGGCTCCGAAGTTGTTAGATTGTCCATAGTAACACTACCCATTTCAGATACTGAAGTGAGTTCATCACTCTGCTGTCCACTTAGACTCCCACTGTGAACCTCACTGACATCATTTGCCAAAAAGGAGTCTAATAGGTCCAATCTTCATTTTGAAGATGGGAAACCTTTTTACCAGTCTTGACAGTCTGATTAGTTGTCTGTTCTGTCAATCTTTTAATAACATAAGCTTGGTGATTGGAATATGCCAAGAGATCTCTATTCAGCTTGTTCTTTTTACGTTGAATAATAGTTTTAACATGTTGCTCAATTTTGGTGAAAATATTAGAATAAAGATGCTTCATTAAAGAGAATGAAGAGTGATTTTTGATATTAGTATCCAAGATACTGATCCGTTCTCTAAGATGCATTAATTGTTTTTTATTCTGCCATATTAGGGCTCTCATCACCTCAAAGCCTGTTTTATTGTAAATATCACTGATTTCCACATACATTTTGTCATTATAGGTGGTGCTATTTGGAAACGTGTAAACTCTTAAGCCAAGTGGAATGACATTTCATTTCAAACAGCTTGTAAGATATTCGTTTTTGATCTCTAATGAATTGAATTTTAATACACTTTTTTCTAGTTGGAAAAGCTAGGATATTGAGCAGTACATATGGGGTGTACTGAGGATAAAAATGGCACTCCTAATATATGCACCAAACCATTGCATTGCAGAATTCAGAAGCAAACATCAAACTACATCTAGTCAAAACCCTATTTGTATGATTTACCTCCCAGGTATCCTTATCAGATATTATATGCAAAAAAAAAAGTTTAATTGCTTAACTATGAAGATGTAGTAAAAAAAACAGATGAAGAAATCATACCACCAGATTTCAGCTTACATCCACCACAGAACATGTAAATAAGTTCATAAGTTCAGTAGTAATGCTTATCTTTTATGAGCGCTTATCTGAAATTTTGTTGACAAAGAGGTACTGTTGTCAAGTTCCACAAGTTTCAAGTAGGCTGATCCTGTGACATATCAATCTCTGTTGCAAATAAAAGTTGAAATTATATTATCCTTGTTGTAACACCATGGTGAACTTTGCCCTGTCTTCAGCTTAGTGCAATCTCTGAGTTGGTATACTTAAATAGGGGGTTGTGGGGTGAAGCCCCCCACATGGAGAGGTGAAGCCCCCACTTTGATGGGCTTAGTTTTCCTTTTTTTTGGTCTATTATCATGGTCACCAAGTGGTTCCTTTCACAAGGGAAGGAATTAGTCAGTCCGTGTGTTCGGTGTAATGCCACTTCGGAGGAATGAGCTTGGGTAAGTGACATCTGTTTAAACATGCTTTCATTTAAAAAAAGTAGACCCATGTGAGTGTGTGTGTGTGTGTGTGTGTGTGTGTGTGTGTGTGTGTGTGTGTGTGTGTGTGTGTGTGTGTGTATGTGCGTGCGTGTGTGTATATATATATATAGAGAGAGAGAGAGAAAGAGAAAATCTGATACTGTAGTGATATGAAGGTTGTAATGTCTTTAATCATTTTACAGGTCCTCTATCCCTTCTAGATTGAAAAGGCATATGTCTTAACATCGAGTGTAGAAGATGAATAAAAATAACTATAGACTTTTCTGCACCATTGGTAAACAAAATAAAACTGTACTATCAGTTAAAAGGAGAGCTGAGAAGGAGAAATGCCCAGTAATGTCTTGTAAAACATTCTTCATCTACCTGTAATATATGTAGTATATCACTTTAATGTTAATGAGAGAGCTAGTGTAATTAACAGGTCACATGTTACAAGTTTTTCCTGGGAATTCCGATGGAATACAGACTTCCTCGTAGCACACCACATATTATGTACATGTTGCTTCTTATTATCCCTCCTTGCATTATAGGATGCCAGAATAATAAAACATTTGTCAGAAATGAAGAACTCTAGCTGCAGAAGGGAATAAATACATTTGCATTGAAGAGTGTTGGTGAGTGGAATTACAGAAGTATGATTTATATTAAAATTATGACTTATAAATACATTTTCTTGGAAGCTTGTAGGAAGCAAACCATCAAATGAAAGCTGTTCAAGGAAAACTTTACTGTGCAAACCACACAAAACAAAGACCACAAGAATAAGCACTTTTGTGCATCCCAAATGTGTCAGGACTTTATCAAAATGCAGGAAGTTCCACCAACAATCATTTAAATACCCTCCAGTCTTAATAAATCAATTAATTGGTTAATCTTAAAAACCTTCATCATTTATAATTATACAATAAAATCACTAAATCATAAACTAAATAAACCTTAAATATAAAATACATAAAAATACAATAAATAATTGTACCAAAAAGCAAGTTAATAACCAGTTGTGATTAATAATAATTTATTATAGTTTAACTGCCCTGAGATTCAACACAGAAATGATTGACACAAACTTATTAGGTCCAGGTTTAATAGTAGCCTGCAGCTCAAGTTGCCAGAATAGATCTTTGTATTCTAATCTAGTTTCCCAAGTGCCCCCTCTAGGGTCTGGATATTAATTTCCAAAATCTCAAATTTAAAACCTTTAAAGAGGGTGCAACTGAGTGAATGTTTATATAGTACATTATTTATGCTGGCCTTACAGATATCATAAAGATGTTCATATATCCATTTTCTAAGGGTCCTCTAAGTTTTGCCAACATAAAATGCAGGGCAACCTGAACAAATAGCCAACTAAACCAGGCATTTGATTTCACAGTTACCATTAATAAAGGTCACTTTACTATTAGTGGCATGTTCTAAGGTCAAATAGGCTTCATCCATAATAAAGCCACATTGTTTCCAAAGCCACATTTCTTAGTACCTGAAGATTGTGATTTAAATTAATAATTTGCTTCTTTAACAAACACAAAATTCTTTCTGAGATTAGTAGCTGTTTTATAACAAGAACCGGCTTGTCTCCTAACAATGTAGATGCACTTTCATTGGTTGTAAAATATTCCAATTATTATTAACAATTTCTTAACCTTATTTGTAGCAGATTATACTGAACAACAAAAGCCTTTTCAAACCTAGTATTGCTCTCTTTAGAAAAACTGACATCAAGTTTATTAATAGGGCGCTTGCATGAGAGGTCACACAACTTAATACTAGTATGCATTTAGTTTTCCAACCAGAGGTAACTTGTGCACTAATATCATACACTAATATGGGCGGATAACATCTATTTAAAAACATATTTTCCAGTTTTATTTTTTCCTCTTGAATGGTTTCCCAAGTTGACACCATCCTGGCTAATCTTCCAAAATGGCCTTTCATTAAAACTTTTTTTCTGAGAATAAGGGTGGTGACTACTAAAGTGAAATAAATATTACTGAAAGTGGATTTCCTAAATATTAAAGGCAAACCCAGCCTCAGTCTTAATAATGGATGTGCATAAATAATCAATATGTTCTTTATTAAACTTGTAGGTAAATCTCAAAACTATAGAGGTATTATGTAAATAACCAATAAAATCCTTCCGTGCTTCTTCCATGCCAGACCAAAAGATAAAAATATCATTGAGGTACCTGAGCTTTAGCTCACAGTTAATGAAAAAGGACTCTGAGAGACATTTCAATTCTATGGCATGAAGGACTAGGTTGGCATAAATAGGTGCACAGGATTCTCCCATGGCCACATCTTTAATATGTTCATGATATTCACCCTCAAAAAATATATAGCTGCTGTCTAAACTAAACTCAGGAAGTCCAAAATAAAATTTATTTCATTAATGCAAAAAAAAATTGAAAACTCATAACTGCTTCCTGAAACAAAACAATATCATCTTTTTGTGGCATACATGTAAATAGATCCACAACATTTATGTAAAAAGTAGTTCCAGAATCCAATAATCCAGTTTTACTCTATTCAAAAAATTCTAAAAATGTATGAGTGTATGCAAGGGCATTTGAAAAACAAGTTTTAATATTCTATCAATGTACACCACCAATGGATAAGTTTTTGAACTTTGTGTGGCTACCTTAGGTCAGGATTCAGCAAGCTCTGCACGGTGTGCAGGAATAGTGCAAGAGCTGCTGGAGGCAATATGGCTGCTGAGACATCCAGGAACAAGCTCCCGGGACATGCATGAGTGGTCCTGCAATATTCCTGCATGGACATAGCTCCTGTATGCTAATTACCACATTTGCAGGTGAAAACTATGCAAATGAGGTGAATTAGTGATCCAGGAATCTGGCAGCCATCTGTGCAGGATTAGTGTAACCTGCAGAAATGTACTCGGTTATTAACCAAGTACATTTCTGCAAACTACAAAACGGAGCCATGACAGCTCCAAATAAAGGGTGTATATAATGTGGAAGGCATGCCAATGGCCAAATATATGGCCATTGGCATGGAAAAGAGTTTCAAAATAACAAAAAATAACTTTTTTTTTTTTTTTGGCCGATTTCATCCGTTTAAGCATGGAGCAGTGGCGCGCAAATGGGATCAGCCCAAAAATAAAACTAAAACCTTGAAAAAAGCTTTTTCCTGCAAAAATCACAATTTTGCCATTATACTCAATGGCAGGCAGAAGACAACAAGGCCAGTGAATAGTGGTTGCTAAGGGGGAAGGCTCAGTGTCAGACTTGTAACTAGGCATTAGCGGTCAATTCTATGCAAATGAGGGGAATGATACTGAATCACAGATTTCCCCCTCATGGCTAGCCTGCACCCAACCATCTAGGTGCAGGAAAACCATGGTGCAAGCCTTAGAGTTAGGTGATATCATAGAGGGGTGTGTCAGGCATACTGTAAGCTTATTGGAGCTCTGTGGCTCGGGTTTGCCCTTAGCTTAGCAGAGCTAAAGAAGGGAGTGTGTCTGAAGCTGCTTAGCAGTCTTTACATTGCCTAAACAGGTGTGCGCACTGCTCACCGGGTTTTAAACAAAAAAAAAAAAATTAAACCAGGAAATAGCAGCTCTGTTCACATCTAAACAATGGGTTTGCTCAGCATGCCTCTGGGCTTAAACAGGAAGGCAATGGAAAGGGAAAACAGCCATAGGAAGGTAATCAAGGAGAACTAGCATAGCTGGCAGGTGAAATGTATCAAAATCTGCAAATTACACAGGCAACAGCCTAGCCCAGCACACTACTATAAACTATGCAAACACCTGTCCCTCTGTTTTTTCCCACAAACTCTACACCACTGATGTACACAAGTGGGGAAATTTTACTTAACAAAAGCAACAAAATAATACGGGCTGCTTTCCCTCTCATAAAGCAACATATGAAAGAGGCTGAGAGTGGTGAGGATGAGAATGCTTGCGACCAACCCACAGTGAGCAGAAGGAGAAGAGTGTACAGACCCAGGGTAACCTACCAGGGGCTGCATGAGCTGTAGATAATGGAGCGCTATAGGGTGGACAGGGACCTCCTACAGCAAATTGTTGAGCTGCATCAGCCACGTCTCACACACAGAACCAACAGAGGGAAACCCATCCCAGTGAATATCAAGGTATGTATAGGCTTAAAAATACTAGCCACAGGTACCTTCCAGAGGCCAACTGGGGATATCATGGGGATCTCACAGGCATCAGCATCCAGTGTACTCCAAGAATTCCTGGATTCCATGTCAACACATGCCAGTGAGTACATATATTTCCTCAACACCCGTGAGGCTTTGACCAGCAATATGCGTCTCTTCCACCACATACCAAAATACCCTGAGGTAGTTGGTGCTATAGACTGCATGGACATGTACATCAAAGCACCACCCGGCGAGCAGGGTAGGGTCTACATAAACAACAAGGGCTTCCCCTCCATCAACTGCCAGGTCATAGGTGAGGACCAGGACATTATATTGAATGCGTGTGTGCTGGCAGCCCTGGAAGCTATCGCTACTCCCACATCTAGCATATGACCAGCTGTACCAGAGATTTGCCAATGGGGACATCCCATTTGGCCACCTAGTGGGGGATGTTGGCTATGCAATGGAGCCAGGGTTCAGGGTTGGGAAGGTGGCCTAATGGTTAAGGTGTTTGCCTTACAAACACAGGGTGCAGGGTTTGAGTCTCACAAGGGATAATTGGCTAGGCTTACAATGGCTCGCAAGGGCAGTTAGCTTAGTACTAATCTATGAACCTAGTACTAATCTATGAACCTATGGACCTATGAACCATGGCTGATGACACCCATCAAAAATGCACATACACGAACAAGAACTCCATAATGAGGCACACACACAGACCAGAATCATAATAGAGCATGTTTTTGGGATGCAGAAGTCACGGTTCCGGTGACTGGACATATGCAGTGAAGCCTTGCTGTACTCACCAGCTACATGTACCCAAATTGTCATTGTATGGCCATGCTACACAATATGATCCTGCGGAAGCAGCTGCAGCAGGAACAGCATGGGGCAGGGCCACACAGCCCTCCACCGTTGCCAAGGCCAGCACAGGCACCGAGTGACACATAGGAGGAACAACCTGAGCCTGCCCCAGTAGGCAGAAGGAGGCGTGCCCAGTATGTCCAGGCCTTGGCAAAGAGGCAACACATAGCACATACACTGACATGGTAGGAACCCAGGGAATGACACCTCTGTCCAACTCACACATACAGTAAAAGTGATGCCAAACATGACACTACCTGTGCTTAACCATGTATAGGGAGTGTACTATGTGCATCCGACATAGTCAGCCCTCCAGCACCATCCTCAATAATGGCACAGCCACAAGGTAAGTCATGCTCACTATCAATTGCTGAATGTAGTTGTATGTTCTGCTACCTGTATCTATGGAATGGATGTGAGCATGTTAGGGAATCAGGTGGCTGAATGGGATGTCAGCAGATAGTAGGCACCTATATCGGCAGCATGAAATCCTTAATAAATACTGGTGTCAACATAGGCAGTACTAGACAAGGTGACAAAACCTACTGCAGGACATGTGGTGGGACAAATGTGTGTCCACAGGGCACACACGTGCATGTCATTGAGGCTCACATACCCAACAACAGTCTCAGCCAGCAGGACAGGAATAGCCAAATACAAAGAAAGGCTGTGCTAAGGCCTCTGATTGATGGCTATGGAGAACAGCACCCCTACAGACCTACACAGACAGACTACAACAGGTCAGGCAGTGGTATGTTAGTTCTGAAGGGGTAAGAAGTCTGAAACTGAAATGTAGGTCAATAAAACCTAGGAACTGTAGAACACTGATATGCCTCTAGTCTGCATGATAGGTCAGAATACAGAATGAAATGGAGTATCTGAAATACCAGTACAGTCATAGCAAATGTTTACAGTTGGTAGGTGTGCCCCCCCCCCCCCAATCCTAGGTAGAAATGTAGTAACATGTATGTGTAGGTATAATAACAGTGGAGCACAGATTACCTGAGCTGGCCAAAGTAGCAGGATAGATTGTAGCATGTGTACAATATGCTGGGCTCTGTGTGTTAGGTTGTTGTGTGTTGTATATTGTGTGAAACTGGTCAGCATGTAGGCATGGCAGGTTGAATCCCGGTGACCAGTGGCCAGTACTGTTGATGACAGGGTCATGTTCTCACAACTGCAGTGCCAAACACAATGGATCCCAGCAAGACACACTCCAGCAGTAATCCATACTAATTGTTTGGATGTAATATCTATTGACATCTGAAAGATGGAAATGTCATGAATGTGGGCCCAGAAACACAAGCAGTACACAGGTGGAAGTACCCTAGACAGAGAGAGTATAAAATCTTACTGTCAAATGGACACACCTTTGGAATTGTACATACAGGTTAGCAGCACACTAGTTGGCTGTGTACTATGGAATACTGATGTTGTCTGGCCAAACACTGGCAGACCAGAAAAGGCACATGTATGAAGTACTGAGAAGCTGCAGACGTCCCTGCACAAGCCAGTATAAGTGGAATGCCTCATATATATCTGTGAGTCAGCTGCAAGTAGCTTCCATAGCACACATGCACCCAGCTCACCCCACCATTAGCCAGGTACCTCACAGGTCTTATCCCTGCAGTTGGGAATGAGTACAATATGACCCCCACCTCTGTATGGGAATAACCACAGAATGCAGCATGCTGAAGAGGTGTCCAATGCAGGTGTGTCCCTAGCTGTAAGCAGCACCCTACCAGCAGCCACACCAATGGATCAATAAGGACAGAAATTATTGAGATTAATACCTTTCACACCTACCCTGTCACCCCAGGGGAATATAGCCTGAGACTGTAGGAGTGACACAATGCTCCAGCCTGCTACAGATGGCCTGCATCACTAACAAATCCCCTAGAGTCCTATGTCAAAGACCTGTGTCTTACCCGTACTGCCAATGTTATCTCATGGACTCCCAAATAACAACATAACACAGTCCACAGAACCCAAATGCAAGGCCATGTCAACAAATCCCAGTAGCATGTCCACCATGTACTACTGCATGAACTGTGGACCAACACGTAAATACATCTGGGATGAACTGATAACTATAGGGATACTTATCAGATAATGTTTGCATAATGTTCAGAAGAGGATAGAATAACAGAGGGGGAGGGGGGTAGAAGCATGGAGTGTGTGTAGTCTGAAACTCAGATGTGTGCACATGCTATCCCTGCCTGTAAACACAGGAATGGGTGGCTACAAACCTGCTCATAAACCACAATGTGAAGGGATAATGACCAGAAATATGAGCCCTGCCTCTAGGTAACCTGTGTGAATCTGTACAGCTGTGAGGTATGGTCATAGCAGGATATGGCCATATTGTCACATCAATGGATGTACAAGCATGGGATCCTCAGCCACCACAGTACCAAGGTGCTGAACCATTTACACAGACCCATCAGCAAGTGTCTGCAGCTCCCGCTCCATAATGGCATGATTGTGCAAGAATATGTAGGCTGCAGACCACAATACTGGACACAGCTTCATTCATTTTGTGTTCCCCAGGAAATTACTGCAAGCAAATATGTATACCTGTCAGTAGCTGATGACATATATCATCACAGTGTAAAAGAGTATATATGTCTGAATATCTCTGCTAACACCAAAACCATGTAGCAGAAGCAGCGCGGACACAATTAGTTACAGTATCCCACTATCCTTTGCCCATTTTGACCCCCCTATTGTCAACCAATCTACAGATATCCTGCAGAAACAGGTTGTTAGCTGTAGGTGTAGAAGACAAAAGCCTTCACTTGAGTATAACCTATCTGGAATGGATTCACACATTCAATACCGAAGGTCATACTGGGCATGCTCCCACACTTAAAATGAAGCCCATGCCTGGCAACAACAGTGGACTATACATATCTGTCAGTCACAGATGTTTGCACACACACTCCACATTGCACACCAGTCATGCTTTGCACACACATCAGATAAAAATACACACATATATCCAAGGACAACACACTATAATAGGCCAAACTTACACACACATAGATGTGTGGAAGAGAGTGACAGACAGTGACAAAGAGCTTCCCATCATGAAACCTGTCCCACCTAGCACACATCCAATTGGCCAATACCACATGATGTGCAAATGTCAATCACTGCAGACATTTGCTTCTGATATCCCTCAGCACTATACTGTCTTTGGTGCTTGTAATAACTGTGTAACATGACTGTACAAATCATTATTCATCTAGCAGTTGTATACATGTTCTTGTTAAATGTAAACCTGCGTGACTTTTTGTTGTGTGTGTGCTTCCAGATGAATGGTTTATTGCCCATTCACACACACTGCACTCCCCATTGCCCTATTTTGGCAAGCCTGCTGATGTCATTCACCTTGAAATACACCTTTGAGGAAAGAGTATCCCTATAAGCTCTGTGGTGTGTGCTATAACTGTGTAATGCTATAGTGTAATGTAGTAGTCAGGTAGGAGTTCTAATCCCAGACATGGCAAGTGTGTGTGTGAGTGTGTGTGTGTGTGTGTGTGTGTGTGTGTGTGTGTGTGTGTGTGTGTGTGTGTGTGTGTGTGTCTCTCTGTATAGGGATCACTGCTTTTGAGGCCATTCACAGTCACTACAGTTTCCATTGCCCTACTTTGGCAAGCCTTCTGATGTCATTCACCTTTGCAGAAGGGCTAGCCCTCTAAGCTCTGTAGCATGTGCTATAACTGCATAATGTTGTAGTGTGATGTACTAGTTAGGTAAGAGTTCTAATTCCAGACATGGCTACTGTGAAAATCTATGTGTGTATTTGTTTGTCTGTGTAGGGATCAATGCTTTGGAGGCCATTCACAGTCAATACACTTTCCATTGCCCTACTTTGGCAAGCCTGCTAATGTCATTCACCTTGAAATACACCTTTTGGGAAAAACTAGCCCTATAAGCTTGGTGGCGCGTGTGATAAATGCAGTACACTGTAGTAGCAATACATAGCTTGGAAGGGGTATCAATCTCAGCACTGTCAAGTGTGTGTGTGTGTGTGTGTGTGTGTGTGTGTGTGTGTGTGTGTGTGTGTGTGTGTGTGTGTGTGTGTGTGTGTGTGTGTGTGTGTGTGTGTGTGTGTGTGTGTGTGTGTGTGTGTGATCAGTATCTTGTGTGGAAGTAGCTGTGATTGTGCAATAACAGTACTCATTGGGAGGCAGGATTTGTAAATTTCTTATATTGAGGACCTATTATATGTCACAATGTCCACCTTACAAGGACAACAGATGTCAAACAGCAGAGAGGCTGGTGTAGACAATCCATATACCTACATGTGATATTATGGATTGGAGAACAATATAGGCAACCCTTGTATTACCCAGAGAACACTTTCCACCCATGTCTCATACACAAACACACTTGGCTAGGCAACAACCATTATGTTGGTAGTTCCCTGCATATTGCTCACAGATAGTAACCACGGTGTGATTGCAGTGGACTACAGAGGACATGGCACCCTGTTCCATCCCTACAATAAGCAAATAATTGCTTACAGTGGTCTTTAGTTATGTTCCCCACAGGACGCCTGCAACTACTATACAGCCAGCAAATGTAACCACAAAGGAAATACCATGCTTTATACACATACCATGTATGGACAGATGCCACTAACACCAGTGAATACCTGCATCATGCTGTCAATGTAGGTGCAGGATCAACCTCAGTTCCATAGTCAGTTCTCACTACATGAGGACAGGAATGCCACATGAGATGATAGCAATCTGTCCACACAACATGCCCCAGACACACCAGGTACACTTCCACATGTCACAGAACATGCATGTGGGACATGCGCACATCCCAGACACCGTCCATGTTATAGAATATAGATCAATACATGGCAAGTATTGCACAGCACTGGTCACCCACAATAGTAACCCAGATGAGTGGATGATGAATACAATACCCACCTGTGTGGGTCAATCCTGAGACTACACCCCTGCGCCACACTGCAGACCATTGTCATGTGGCCTGATGCCAAGGTATACCCTTTGCCTAGCCTTGTACAGCCTTCTGGCACAGTCAACCACTACACACCTGTGAAGCAATGAACCCATGCATGTCAGTACTGGCAGTTCTGTGTCTGTCTGTGTGTGTGTGGAGATTAATGAGTTGGAAGCCATTCACACTCACTACACCTCCCATTGCCCTACTGAAGCATACCTTTTGATGTCAGTCACCTTGACATACCCTTTGCCCATATATCAGCCTGATAACCTCTGTGGTGCATGTGATACCTGTGTAATACTGTAGTGCAGCAAGCTAGTTAGTTAGGAATTCTAATCCTGATCCTGCCAACTGTGATAATGTGTGTGAGTGCCTGAGAGAATGTGGCTGTGTCTTCCTTGACACCTGCTTTTGTGGACAGGCACATGTACTACACCTACCTTATCCCTCCTTTATCACTGTTGCTGATGTCACTCACCTTCAAATATACCTTTGGACAGTTTTCCAGCATGTAATCTCTGTGGCGCATGCAATAACTGCCTAAAAATGTAATAGCAATGCATAGTCAGGCAGGGGTTTGAAACCCTGTACTGGTAAGTGTGTGACACAAACATGCCAAGCTCTTACTCTTCAACACCCTTCCTTTATTACTCTGTCTCTGTCTGTCTCTCTCACACCCTCTCTGATGGATGTGGAAAAGTGCACCTGCTTTGCTTTGGCAGCAGCTTGTGTTTTGTAAGTGATGCTCGTGATCAGCTGATGGCCTGCTCATGAATTAAAGTCCCCCGCTAGCTGATTGCATGTGGAACAGATGTGGTAACATTCCCATAGCCAATTGCATGGAAACACACTCCTATGACTAGGAACATTATGTGGGTGTTGTTCCTTTTCATTCACTGTAAGCAGGACTTTATGTTGGTGTTTGGCAAACAGCATCACAGAGGGTAGTGGGATATACCTCTTAAAACATACACTGTGGAGACAGGCCAACAAGCAGGAGAGGGATGTTCCAGACATGAGGACAGAATGTAAGTTTTGCCATTCTACATTTGAAGTAATGTTGATTTAACAGGGTTTGTGTGGATATGGCTGGTCTACATGATTTAATACCTGTCATGACAGTGTTATATGGTTGAGGAAACTCTCACCTGTAGGGCTATCTGCAGACTGGCCAATGTTTGAAGTCTTACATGTGTTGTGTTACTCACAGATGACCTATCTTTAGAAATGCAGTAGCATAGTCTCAGGATTGCAGTCAGTACATGGGGACAGCCATGACAGTTACTGACTTCATATCCCTCAGAAGACATATGTCACAACAAACCCTGTTACACCAGTAAATGTATGAGTTTATCACAGCAACATGTCAATATTGGCCCTGTGTTTGTGCTTCTAGCCACAACTCTGTCAACCTTTGTACATATGTCATGCAGTAAGAGGTGCATATGTTCAGTACACCATTATTTATTGACATCATACCTGATAACAAGCCAGTGAGATATCAGACTGCTAGACATGTTATGTATAGTAGGGCTTATATTTGAGGACAAAACCTGGACATTCTGTTGTAGTGTGTACAGTAGTGAGGTCTGTGTACTTATGGTGATTGTCGACAGAGTGTGTATTCTGAATATGTACCGTGGCCTGTGTTCAGACTGTGGTAGATGTCATTGTTCTTGGTCCTATTCTATCAGATGTTGCATGCTGCTCCAGTGTATGGTATCATATCGGTGTACATGTTTGTAAGGCCAAACCCACCACATGTCCCATACCACAGTCAGGCATCAGAATAGACTGTGTATTGGTCCAGTATATGTAAGGGTAGTGTGTGAGTGGCACATATGAAGATGGCGTTGATCACACAGTCCATATACTGTAATATTAAGCACGCTTACCATATGTGGCTGTGGCTGTGTTCAGATTGGTTGCGAGTATGCGCTTTCACACAGGTGTGTGTTACTCCATGCTGTTACATGCCTGTAGAGTCAGCTATATTTGCAGGTATATGTGTATTCCCCAATAAGAAATGTAGGCCAATGTTATGTCAGTCTGCCTATAGTTTGCACAGTACTTTGTGACATGCCTAGCAGCTCAGTTTACTTACCCAGTGTCATGTTATGTCCAGATATTTGTCAGATGCACCTAGGCCAGGCCACCATAACTGTTGTGTAGTTCTGACAAAGCAGTGCGATGCTGTACAGATGTATGTCACTAACTAGTAGGTAGTATGTGAGCTTGTGACTTCTGCTCCTCCAGTTATTATGTGTCAGAATAAACAGGAGTGTGTGAATGCATAAACTGTGTGAGCATATCTATTCCAGTATTTACATGATATCCCCATTTACATGGCTGTAAATATCCACTTTGGCAGCCTTGGTCCACATGTCTTGCACTAAGGGGTTCTGTGTATACCTCTGGACTGACCAGAGTGTGTAAGACTGTCCAAATTTATTGGTCATATCTCTGCTGTATTCCACAAGACCATTACTGTGATATCTGTGGTACTGTACTATGATGATCTTAGGATGTCTGTCAGTAACTGATGGTGTACATGTCAATATCAGATGTGACTTCCCACACACAAGATTTCTGTTAAGACAACCCCTGTTACAGTACCAACAGTCTACATTTATACCTGCAATACTTACATGACATCCTCTTGCACTAAGAGGTTGTGACACTACTGGTGCTGAGGTATGACTCCACTACATGTTCTGAACATATGTTAAACATATATGTATATATATATATATATATATATATATATATATATATATATATATATATATATAAATAAAAAACAGAGCTATATATGAACACACACACACACACACACACACACACACACACACACACATATATATATATATATATATATATATATATATATATATATGTATAGTGCAATATACCTATAGATGTATATAAATACATATATATGAATATATATGTGTACGTACATGTACACATATATCTACATATGTATATCCAGATGTATCTCACCATATTTATCTGACATATATATCACAGCTGTGATGGCTTAGTACTTAAATGCTGTGACTGTAGTGTGCAGGGTCTTGGGTTCAAGACCTTTAAGGGCTGTTTATTTTATTGCTAGGCAGAACAAGGGCTGTTGTATACAGAGTGGTTAAGGCAGTTTTGACCAGCTTTAAGTGGGTTTGAATAGGTTTGCATGACAGTAAGCACTGTTAACGTATGTTTCAACGTACAGCCGCTTACACCATGTAGGCTTCACTTACCAGTGCACAAATGTGCTTAGCATTTATTTTGCAGCAATGCTGAAACCTGCTAATCTTGGCTCAGCCCTGGTAACCAGTTCTCACATTCCGGTCTGATAAAATAGCAGGGTAATGACATCTTTAATAAGTGTATTAAATTCCATGTACATAACATGTGTCTATGTGCTGTCATTACAGTAGCAAGGGGTGTGAGTCTACTGTCTGGGACTGCTGAGTATATATGGCTTGTACAGCACTCTTTTCCATTTGAATGTGTTAAATACATGGGTAGTATCCCACGTTATATGCAGTCGCACTGGCATATAGTGTATCATTATGTTACTACTGTTGACAGTGCTTTCCCAAGTAAGAGTAGATTGCAGATTGTAGTACTGGAGCCAAACACCCCTGCATGCAAAGATGGACATGTTCTTGGTGTGTGAGCTGTGTCTCATTAAATATTTCCTACTGGATATTGATCTGACGTGGATATTAATTGTAGACTACTGTGTGTATAGGACATGTCATTGAGGGCTGCTGTCATGTAGTAATGGCATACCTATCAGTGTCAGACATCTATCTGTCAACACATTCATCCTAATGAATAGCCAGTTGGCTAGCTGATATATGTCTGTCCTCTGTACAGATGTGCAGATGTCAGGTATCCATCTTGGCTACTTACAGGCAATCTATGCTTGACTGACACTGACATGTCTGCCCAGCTGTGTTATGAATGCCACAGCTAGGAATCCATACCCTGTATGCACCACATGCCATGGATGCCTCAACTACACTACCACAGTCAACAGAACATGCTTGTGTACAGGTCTCCAAGACAGACACTGACCATGTTATGTAATACCTGTTGCATACATGTGAACTGGAGCACCTCACTGGCCTTCTGCAAGAAGCAACCAGATTATTGGATGTTGCATGTAACTCTCAGCCTCAGGATCACCCCTGCGGTATCTGTTGATAGATGGCCTGCTGGCACATGGCAGGTGCCATGATACCACTGTACACACATCCCCTACACTTCCCATCTCTCCATGGACAATATCCTGGTACACCCCTATGAGCACCTGCACCGATGGACCCCAGTACTGACAAATGTGTACGTGTGCATTACTGAGAATAACAGTGTCTGTGTGTTTGTAGACCTGTAGTTGATAATACCCTGAGGCCCTTCACACCTACCACACCCCCATTGCCATAGTTAGATGTGGCTGCTGCTGTACTGGAAATTGCATGTACCTTGTTACACACTTCACCCTAAGGGCTACCCGGGGCTTGCAGTACCAGCACAACACTGTTGTACAAATGGGATGATAGGCATGGGATTTCCTCTGAGTTCTGGCAAGTGTGTGTATGTGTGCATGTGTGTATATTTGTAGGATACAGCATTCTGAGGCCACATTCTCCTAATACAATATGCCTTGCTACACATTATTACGGATAGTGATGTTGCTGACCATAAGAGAGCCATGACAATGCATCTCCCTACTATTGCTGTGGCATGTGCATTAGATGCAAATCTCTGTAGTAGCACTCTTGGGATAGACAAGGGGTTGTATTGCAGTCCTGGTCAATGTGTGATGGTGGGTATGTCAGAGTGTTATCATGGGTTTCAGTGTGTACAATATCCACTGTGGGGTGTGGGTGTTGGATATACTGTCTTTACACCATGGTACCCCCCTAGTACATGTCCCTTGTTCCAAAGTATGGGCAACACTGTCACCATCAACCATACAGGTAACTGATAACACTATCCAGCCTAGTTATGCATGTCCTGTGTGCAACCTATCTGTAACAGAATGGACACACTGACAAGGTAGTTAGCACTGATAAGCCCAGGTCTCTCCGATGTGTGTATGACTGTTATGTGTTTGTCAATGTGTATATGACAGTATGCCACACTATGTATTGTCCATAAACAACCAGTACATCCCCTATTACCATACTGTACAGGCCTGGGGTTGTTCTTCACATAACATGCAACCTGGAACACACCTCATCCTAAATGCTGCTGCCAAGTAAGAGTGTTTGTGTATGTGAAGGAATCTACTTCTGTTTACAGAATATACATGTCCCAGGATGTCTTCTGTCCAAGAACTGCTTGGCAAATGCTAACATTTCCCAGTTAGTTAGTCCCTGTGGAAATACATTCCATCACAAATAGTGGTAAATGTGTAAATGCCCTCTTCCCCACTGTATAGGTGAACAGTGATACTGGGGTTGGTATATATAGCTGGGTGTGGCACTTTTGGACACAGCCACCATCATTGCAGTTACTGTTGAGTGTATCTCTCAGCTTTGGCTGTAATACTGTACAGTTCATGTTAACAGGTTAAGTAGTTGTCTATCACACTATCTGTGGTTCTACAGCACCTCTCACCCTCCAAAGGGTAGGGCCATGCCACCCACACCCGCACACCTATGTTTACCGAGTTGAGGATTGCACTACATTGGGGAAGGAGACATATACCCTGCCAGTACCATCATCAATGACATTAAACTGGCAGACAGCTTATTTCCCAATGTGTTGTTGTGCCTATTCTGTCTTGGTGGAATTACATAGGCTAAAATGGGTTCCTTGCACAGGTAAATACATCCATGTGTACAGTATTCTCTGTGTATTGCATCAATACCAAAGCCTCTGTGTGTGTTATACACAAACATGTGGTGTGTACCACCTAGTACACTTACCATTATCCACTGTAGAAGGGCTGCTGACATCAGCCACCATGCACTCACCTGTATACACCACCCCCAGACCTATCAGCCATGTGGTACATGCAGTAACTGTTATACAGACCTGTGACAAGTGTTCACCTGTACCCAGGATATGGCACAGCCAAGATGTCACCACAGTGCCATGCCCCTTGTGGGATACAACAGAAAACCATCATCCTGCTGACACATGGACACCTACAACACAAATGGAATACATTATGGAGACCACAATTACTCAGTGTTAATAACAGCTATAATGCATCATGGCTGGATAGCTACACTTCCCGACATGTAAGCATTAAACTTTACTGCTGACATGTTACACAGCATTACATTGGTATACCATAGTACAGTCGCCCTGTGCATGAGAGCCATATTAGCTTGTCCTTGCATCGATGTTGGTTTGCCAAGAGACCTAGGCTGAGCCATATGTTTGACACAATGTGTGTGAGTGATGGGGTTTAATTATTGATTTGGCTGTGGTGATGTGGTGCGTGTAGGTATGGGGTGGCCCTAGCTGTGTTGGTATTGTGTGTATGTATGCATGCACACAGTTTTGCCATGTGGCTGCCTTATACAGGGGTTTGTTGGACAGTTGCAGACTGTACCTGGCAGGGTGTGCAGTTCGCCATTTGCAGCCATGGACATGAGAACTGTGTCTGCCAGGGGTTCCATGGGCACTACCAGGTACAAGCCATGATATGGTACTCTCCCCTGATGTTGACATATGCCCACTGGATCCAGGTCCCTCTAAAATCGAACCCTAGTAATCGAAAATTTAAAACATCGAACATACAGAACAGTGAATTTTTTCCTAGGGAAAACATTCACTGTTCCAAAACACATACACACAACACAAGCACACGAAACAAACAGCAATCCACACACATACACCTAAACTCTTACACCTAACCCTACACTAAACTATACATACACCACTAACTATCCACTAACCTTAACCCAAACCCTAACCCTAAGATCCGTCACTATCGCACACTCACCTCACCTGCACCCTAACCCTAACTCACCTTACCCGCCCTAACCCTCACATCCACACAATCACACACTTACCTGAACCCGACCTGTAACTTTCCAGCACAGCGCATAAAATACAGAAGCAACAGAAACGGACAACCAATTCTTTCCCTAGGAAAAAAATTCAGTTTTCTGTTTCTTCGATACTTTAAGCGTTCGCTGAAAATGGGTCGATATTAGAACACTTGAAATTTTGAAAGTTCGGTGTTCTAATATAGACCCTATATATATATATATATATATATATATATATATATATATATATATATATATATATATATATATATATATATATATATATATATATATATATATATACATAGGGTGCATTCAAACATCAGGTCCCACTCTCTAACTGCACTGTTCTGCCTTACTACAACACAGACAGGTGTCACATGTGGACACAGCCTAATATTCGGGGGTATATATAGGGACAGATTGCAGGTAAGCCTATTACACACCCATGGCATTTGTGCATGCTACATTACATGTTAACATGACTGTCCTGCAAGTGGTGGGCTCTGAAACTCATGTGTCTATCATAACGGCATTACTTCCTTCACCAGCTATTGGCCCACACTAATATACATGTCCTGCGATACACAACACACTATAATAGTGTATATCTTGTCACTCAGTGCTGATCTGCACAGTTGACAGTTATGGCCAACTGCCCACAGGGACAGACACTATTGTCCATAGCAGTTGTTCAGCAGGACATCATTACAACAACTCCTGATGGCACATATAAATCATTCCTCATCATCTATCCCATTATTATAGACCAAGTACTACATTCAATTACATGCATATATGCTTCACATACCTGTTGTAGGATTGTTGTCTCTTCTGAATACAGATTGCTGTGTCCCCTTGATTAGTTTGGGATGTCTGTAGGTTCAGTTGTTGAACAAGTTTTTATTTACTGGATGTTTGTTTTTTTGTTTGTTTGTTTGTTTGTTTGTTTTCTCTCTATCTCTGTCTCTCTCCACTACATGGATTGAGCTGCTTTGAATAGATTGTAGCATGGGTTTTGTAGGTGATGCACATGATCAGATGATGGCCTCTGTACCAGTCAGTATCTACCACTTGATACCTGCTTGCAGCCTGCTGTGTAGTACTTCCAATTACCATTGTCATGGCAACCCACTACTATAAATTAGTAAATCATGTGGGCATTGTCCCTTTACCTTTCCTGTATGGAGGACATCCATCCTGTGTGTGGGCAGCAGTATTACAGGCAGCAGGTAGAAATACCTCTTACAAGAGGACTTGCAGACACAGGCCAACTAAATATTTGTATAAGGTTCCAGACCTACAGACAGTGTGAGTAGTGTTGTTATATGCATTGTATACGGCTAGTGTTACAGAGTTTGTGTGTACATACTAGTTTAGCATGGAATGTAGTCTGTCTGCATAGCTTTCAACTGTGGGCCTATCCACATGATGGCCAACAGATTGGCTGTTATGTCTTGTCTGTCCACCACACAGGTCTTGTCTCAGATATATCAATGGCATTCTGTCTGTTGAGTGGTATCAGTACATGGCTACATCCATTTGTGTATCTGACTTCATATTCCTGAATAAGGGTATGTTGCAACCAGTCCTGTAACACCAGCAACTTTCTCAGTGTATAATAACAATATTTCAAATATGGCCCTGTGTTCCAGCCTCTGTCCTCCACCTAAAAACCAGGCTTTGTCCATATGTCATGCAGTAAGAGGTTGTTAAGTAGTAACCTATGATTATGTCGTGTTGCCATTCCTGCCATCATTCCAGTGATGTTGTGGTCACCACACATATTGTGGGGTAGGGTCCATATATATGTGGGCTACAGCTGGACAAAACATGTGTGTCCTTGTACAGTCCAAAGGTCAGTGCATGTAACACTGTTATATGCCCCTGTAAATCATTCTATGAGGGAGGCGTATGCACCATATATAACCTAGGCTGTTACAACATGTGATGGATATCAGTAGTAAGACACCTTAAGGTATATGACTGTAAATTTTCATACATTTCAACTTGGGAATATTGGTGGGCTTACAGACTGCTCTGTTTGTCAGTGTGATAGTGAAGCTTTAAGTTAAGCATTTTTATGTAACAGATACATCTTCATTGTGACTACTTAATTTTTTCCCCCGAAGGATTGAGTACAGAGTGTAATTGGAGGCTGCTGAACTACATCTGCATTACCTACTGTTAATTGATTCCTATCTTCTGGGCCAGGGTTTCTTTATTGCTGTACTACTTGAAGGTCTTGGCCTGGACAGCAACATATGTTATGCTTTCGGATTACTGTATAAAATGCTTTGCTTGAGAGTTGCATTACTCACTTAGTATGTATTTCAAACATCTAACAGCTATATGACATGGCATATACAATTGAAATAGTACACAAATAAACATTTCTTATGTATGCAAACCTGTGTGGTGTCATATCCTTTAACTTCTCTGTGGGTATATGTTTCATGCAATAATTGTCTTTTGTATGAGAGAATCAAACACTGTCCATTTTAAAATGTGCCAACTGTAGGAATACTGGCTGTTCAATATTCTGTGCACCATCTAAATATGTATCTTCCTATACATATCTATACGCAGTTATATATGTATATGTGTATGTATGTGTATATACATATATATGTATATATATATATATATATATATATATATATATATATATATATATATATATATATATATATATATATATGTATATATATATATATATATATATATATATATATATATATGTATCTGCATATGAGTATGTGTGTGCGTGTGTGTGTGTGTGTGTGTGCGTGTGTGTGTGTGTGCGTGTGTGTGTGTGTGTGTGTGTGTGTGTGTGTGTGTGTGTGTGTGTGTGTGTGTGTGTGTGTATCATTCGAATGTTTACTGATTCCACATTGTACATTCCCTATGGTAGACTGTTCTGCATGATATCTTATTGATACCATCCTGACATCGTAGAGGTGGGATGGATTACTGTTAACTTCTTGTGGCTATGTTTTATAGGGTCCTGGGTATGAGACTTGCAAGTGTTGGTATTGTGTTGCAAGGCAGATCTGTTTGGCTGCGGAGGAGGGGATGATATCAATAATTACAAGAGGTACTTAAATTGGGCCCCCTTACCCCCATTAACAGTAGCTTTGGTCATATATGTATTTGTCGTGTTTTCATATATATATATATATATATATATATATATATATATACCTGTTTACATATATATATATATACCTGTTTACATATATATATATATATATATATATATATATATATATATATATGTATATGTATATATATATATATATATATATATATATATATATATATATATGCAGACACACATATATATATGTATATACAGCTACATATATCAATACATTTCCTCTACTGTTGAATGACTGTGCTGAATGATATGTTTGAGAAAACATCCATGTTATTTATATCTAACATGGCTTAGTGGTAAATCACTTTGGGTATGGTGTGCAGGGTCCTGGGTTTGACACTTGCAAAGGCTGTTTATTTTGTTGCTGAGCAGAACAAGGGCTGTTAGATACAGAGTGATTAAGGCACTTGTAAGCAGTTGTAAGTGGGTTTGCGTGGGTTTGCACAACGGTAAGCAATGCTAACTTCTGGTTGCATTTTTGTACACTCACTTAGCCTCTAAATTGTTTATCTTGTGTAGGCATTGCTTACCCCCATGCAAACAGTCTTAAAAATCGCTTACTACTACTTAAAACTGCTTATTCTCGCTTACCCTTGCACTAATTTAGAAAGAAAAGAAACATGGGTCTTGAGAAAGTGGTAGATCTGGACACTTTATAAATTTTTTACACTATTTGCTGTATGGCATGGATTTATCATTCATTACACATAATAACTTTGTTTAGTATCCCTGCATCATGTGTACATTTACTGTATGTGGCATTTGTGTTTATCTGTAGATTTTACCACTTAATGCAGTACTCCATTTTACAAATATATGTTATTTAGTCGGTTATACAGCAAAAAAAATGTTCATGAATTGCTTTCACATGGAAAATGGAATTTACTATACAGAGGATCGAACCGGGAATGACTGCTCGCAAAGTGAACACTCTTAAATTTAGTCTGCTTGATAAAAAATGTTCTAGTGTTATTTTCTCTAGGAAGAGACAGGTTTCACTTATTGCTGTGGATTTCTGCATGCATCTGCACATTTGGCAGACATCCTAGTGTGTTTCAGTTGCTATGAGCAAAGGGTTTTCCTGGGAAGTGGGGATTTGACCTTTGCAATGGCTGTGGGTGTGTTTTTTTCCTGCAGCATGTCATGTTTCTACACTAACAGTCCCACTTTGGTCATTTGAAGAGGTGGCAGCCACCCATACCTCTCAACCTCTTCATGCAAAATATCTGGCAAAGCTTACAAAATGAGGTACAACTAGGGACATATTTTAAATATTGCTCTTATAAACTTAGGAAAGTTGCTAGAGTAACAGGATTTGTTTTAATATAAATGTTCTGATTGATTTGAAGTCTGAAACTCAAATGTATGCCATTATTTACCAACTTCAATCCTGAGATTATCCCAGTGATTTGCCAGGAAAAATGAGGAACAGGCCAAAAGTATGAGCCAAAAATCTGGACATTCTGCGAAGATCTGTACAGTTGAGAGGTATGCAAACCCCCATGAGAGTTCTCGCTCATTGTAATTGCTGAATGGCAATTCTTGACTGTGGGGGGAGGTATATTGTGAGAGTTCTGGTCTCAGACACACCCCCTGCACTCGTCCATGCTCAGTGTCTGTTTAGGACTAGAGGCAGTGTGCCTTCATAACTATGCATGGCACACTGCCGTGCTGCTCTTAAATGGTCGTTTCTGTGCAGAAATAAGCTACTCCTGCAAGGAACCTTACTGAATCCTGGGGAATATCTTTGTGCACCTTAGGTAGACCAAAAATAGTTGGAATTACAGCACTGGTTACATGTAAAAAAATTAACGAAACCTGATGTAATTATGCATTGCATAAGACAATGTTATAAAAAATATATCTATGCATCTATATGCAATATTAAGCTGGTTTAGAGATACTTGTAAACAATTTGGAGTACATTGTAAGAGAAAAAAAAAAGAAATTGAACAAGTCAGACAGTGGTCTGGAACCAGTTTATACTGCCATACAGTTCTGTTCTGTATGCAGTGAAAAAACAAAGTGCTGACATTTCATAGGTTTCATAATTGTTTTAATAATGGAATGTGAAGTAAATGAAGTCAGCTGATAAGACTCAGATTAGAAATTGAAATTGAGAAGTGGGATCCTTATTTTATTTTTTATTTTTATTTTAAATTTGCTTATCTGGGTACTGTACTGATCTGAATAGACCATTTGCAGGCACTGCACAAGGAGAGAAAGATCTAATAATTGCAATAATAAAAAGGACAGGCAATCACTTTAGTTTTTGTTAGATAAAGTCAAGTTCTAAGAGGAAAACGTTGAATGATGACATAGAAATTTACTGCTATGAGTTGGAATCACTGGATATCTTACAATAAAATAGTTTTAAGTATTATAATAAATCCATGCTTTACAAAGTGTTGGGAGTAACTATATGTCACAATATTCTCTTAACCTCAATATACATATTAATAAATAAGGGCCGTAGACTGGTTTTGGTGCCCTGCCAGCTATAGATATAAGAAAAATAACCAAAATGTATCCATCTAATTCAGTCCGTTTTTCTTTGACATGGATAACCTTATCATTCATGAAGGCAGCTCAAAATGTATCACTGATTTAAAATCCATCCCATTTCTTGATATTCTTTTGTCCTTTAGCTCATCATTCCACACTGGAAGTTGTCGTATGCACTTTCTCAAATGTATATTATACCATGACCCCCCATTATTATTCCAAAACGTGCACGCTGATTGGCCAGCGTGCCCGTTGTAAATAGAGTTATACTAATGGAAAAAGGTCCGGTTGCCCGGACTTTTTTCCATTAGTATAACTCGGTTTTTAAAACACTGTCTAGCTATGTTAAATGGGTTTAACATAGCGAGACAGCTTTAAAATAAGCAACGGAGATCTCCGTTGCTTATTTTAAAGCTGTCTCGCTATGTTAAACCCATTTAATATAGCGAGACAGTGTTTTAAAAAAAAAGCAATGGAGAAAGCAAGATCTCCGTTGATTTTTTTAGTGTTTTGATATGTTAAATGAGTTTAACATAGCGAGACAGTTTTAAAATAAGCAACGGACATCTCCGTTACTTATTTTAAAGCTGTCTCGCTATGTTAAACCCATTTAACATAGCGAAACACTAAAAAAAAGCAACGGAGATCTTGCTTTCTCCATTGCTTTGCTCAACTCTGATGTACTGCGCAGGCGCAGTACATCAGAACTGCCGGATGCCAGACATCTGCGGAAGGGCAGTAAACAGGCATTATACTATGCCATTATTTAAGAAAAGTAATAGTTTCTTTTCTTAAATAATGTCATGGTATAATAGCAATAACCCACTTCTGGGTGTGGGTAATGCTGTATTTACCACGGTTGGCTTTGTTTGGTCCTCGGGCTTACCGGGACCAAACCACGCCAACCGTGGGTAAATCCAGCATTACCCACACCCAGGCTTGGGTTATTGCTATAACATTTACTTTGAGAGTATTATGCTGAGAAAACTAAGTTATATCCATATAAATAGAGTGGGATGAGTACAAAGGTGGGCTTGAACAAATTATATACATTCAATGAGGTTCAAATGAGGTGCTGAAGCCTACCTTTATTTCCCTTAGCATAACACAGATAAAAACAACATGATGTTACACTAGGTAAAAAAGGCACGTGCTGCACATCCATTGTTAATTACAAACACTAACTTATTTATGCAAAGCAGAAATTGCAGATAATACTGTATTAATGTACACTTGTACAATTCAATAGGATATGTACTGCTGCAAATAATATTTGGTATCATATACACCTATTGCTATTAAAAATAATTCTTTGTCATATTCAGCTACTTTTCAACCAACAGTGATTTTTTAAACTTCACGTAGTTAACTATGGCACTAAAAATGCTGTAACAGCAGGGCAAATAAGGTAGCAAACAGCATATAATTTAGTAATAATTTAAAGTCCAGACAAGGTTTTTTAATCCTCTGTCATATACTAATTTATTTTATTTAACTTCTGCTTTCATCTTGTATTCTTGAGGGTAATAATGTGTCACTTCAAATATAATCATTAAGCAAAGATAAACCCTGTCTTTTATAGCTACAATTGCAATGAAGAATTAGCAACCTACTATTAAAAGATTCATACCTGTTCTCATTCTAATTAACATTTCTAGGAACAGAGGTGGATTAAGAAAAATTATTCTACTTGACAACAGAGCTGAATGTATTATGACAGTAAGGCTTTTTGAATTACAAAGTAAGATATTGTATGTCAGGCAATTTAGTAATGCAAATTAAATTTATACTAAAATATGTTCTTATTTCAATACATTGTAAAGGCCAAGGATAAAGAAGCAGAAGAAGATATGAGTGGAGATCTAAGACCACTGGACAAATTCTGTTTGGTATGAAACATAAGAAAATGAGTTTTCTCCAACAAATGTTATTCTCAATAAAATCCTAAATGAAATATCAGACATGGAGGAGCTTTCTGATCTTGTAGCCCAGACAGGTATGACCCTAGCCCTGAGTAGCATCCTGCCATCACCCAGAATGATACCACAGTACAAGGACAAAATGATTGACTTCCACAATTGGCTAAGCTTCTGTTGTCATTCCAAGGGGATCCAGTATCTGTCTGCCTGGGATGACATGATCGACAAACCACGATGCTTTGCCAGAGATGGCCTGAACCTGTCGCCCTTGGGATTCCGGATACTGGCTAAGGCTCTTGCCACCCCTATAGTGCCTTTTTTAGGCAATATTCAAATGACAAATTCACCACCATAACAGGTACAAGCAAGCAAAAATCTGAGGGTAATGCTACTTAATGCTTGAAGTCTAAACCTCAAAATGCACTCACTCGAGGCACTCCTTAAATGGAGAACTTCGACATTTGCAGTGACAGAGACCTGGTTCAGGGCTCCAGAGAGGACCCCTGCATTACCAGGCTATAATTCATACCACACCTTTTGGCCACTTAACCTGGACCGAAGCACTAAAGGCGGAGGTGTGTCCATATTCATTAAGGATATCCACACCTCCAGGCTAGTTGCTCAGCATAATGCATCTGAGATTATCCAAATGCAACTAACTCTGGACAAGACCGCAATGCAAATTGTAGCTTGCTACAAATCCCCCACCATAGGATTCCCACTCCTCATTTCTTGATACACTGGAAAATATTAGGGTACAACCTAACACCCTAATAATGGGCAATTTCAACTACCCCACCATTAACTGGGAAAACTACTTGTGTACCAACTCTTGTGCTCAACGTTTTCTGGAATTCATAAATTCCAATGTCTTGGATCAACTTATCCACACCCCCATCAGGGGCAGCAATATCCTAGACCTGGTCATTACCAACATGGGCAACCGGTGTTCCACACCAGAGGTCAATTCCTTGTTGGTCAGATCCGATCACAAGTAAATCACCCTAGACATCCACATCCCACCCCCACCCCCCATTAGGGAAACCACCATAAGCAATTTCTCCAAAGCCAACTTCACACTTCTTAAGACAGAAGTGGTAAACTTCACGACACCCATGCTGATGGACAATAGAGATACGACTGCTGAATCATATACAACTGCACTTTATAAGCACTTACACGGGTGCATGGATCGTGCAATCTCTGACAGATCCAAGATGCTATCCTCCAAAAAAAGGAAACCAATCTGGTGGTCCCCTGCTATAAACAAACTCTACAACAGAAGAAAGAAACTGTTGCAAAAAAGAGTAAAATCCCATCATTGGAGGAACTCTGTGGTCAGCCTCAGTAAGAAGCTGAGATCCCTCATAAAATCCTCCAAAGCTAGTTACGAAAACAAAATCCCCACTGATTCTAAAGACAACCACAAAGCATTCTATAGCTATGTCAAGAATCTCAATGGCAACACTCAGATCTGCTTTAAGTTACAACAAAATGGCACTAAATATACAGCACCAACTGATATTGCCAACATCCTGGCAGATAGTTTCAGTGCTAACTTTACCCTTCTCTCATCCCCTAAAGGGCCCATCTCTATACTGAAAGAATGCAAAGTACCTGTAATCACAGCTGTACAGGTAAAAAACACACTCTCCAAAGCCAAGAACACAGCATCCATGGGACCTGCCAACATCCCAGGCTGCGTTTTACATGAACTACAGAATGAACTGGCACCCCACCTAAGTACCATGTTCAATCATAGCCTCACCTCAGGCTTTGTGCACACTGAATGGCACACAGCAATGGTTATTCCACTCCATAAAGGGGGAGCCACCACGGACCTCGGGAACTACTGCTCCATTAGCCTGATGAGCCTGGTCTTCAAGGCTATGGAGCGTATCATCATGGAACTTATAAACAATGACATTGGTAATCTCCAAACTCTGGATCCTACCCAGTTCAGGTTTGTAAAAGGCAGATCATGTCTCCTAAACCTGATAGACTTCTTTGAAGCAGTCACCAAAGCCCTAGATGAGGGTAAGGTGGCTCACACAGCCTATCTAGATCTTGCCAAGGCTTTCAACACCATCCCCCACTCTGGAATTATAGACAAACTCACTAAACTAGGTATAAATCCCTATGTCACAAGATGGGTTGCCAAGTGGCTCACTGACAGAACCCACACAGTGAAAGTAGCAAACTCTAATTCCAACTTCAGACCAGTGACAAGTGGAGTACCACAGGGTTCAGTCCTAGGTCCTCTCCTGTTTGGTATCTACTTCTCTGAAGTACAGGCTAACACAGAAGGTCTTTGGCTAACAAAGTTCACAGATAACTGCAATAATCAAAACTCCTAATGATGTGGACATCCTACAAAAGGGCCTCACTGAGACAGATGCCTGGTGTCAAAGCCATGGCCTCAAGCTCAATTCCAAAAAGTGCATTGTGATTTCTTTTGGTAAAAACTCTGTACCCATGAACTACCACATAGGCGGTAGTCTACTTAACACCGAAAGTGTGATAAGAGACCTCGGGACACAGGTGGACAGTAGTCTCTCCTTTAATAATCACATCGCCACAGTAGTCAGGAAATCCTTCTATGTGGCACACCTCATCACAAAAGGTTTCTCATCCAGGAAAAAAGAGGTAATTGTTCCCCTCTACTCATCACTCATTAGACCCACTATAGAGTACAACACCCCTTTTGGTATTTACCTCACAAGACATCTACAACAACTGGAAAGGCCACAGAAATACCTCACAAAGAGGCAGGATGATATGTCACCACTCCCTATTACACATTCATCTCTTGACATCATAAATGCATGCAAAGCATCAGAATTTAGGGTATACAAAGAAAACACCTGCTTGCCAGCAGTATGACACTGCCCCAAGGCATCTTGCTTTTCTCATAGTTAGCAGTGCCAAATATGGGTCAATGAAACTTCAGAGGAGGGTTTTCAGATTCAGAACCCCAGTGAATAAGGAAAGGGTCCTAGGACTACATGATGGTCATTTAAGACAGGGTCAGGATGATACAGAAAAGAAGCCTAAACCCACTTTTAAAGGCAGGTATCCTGATTTACCTGATAAGCAATTAATGGCAAAAAAAGAAAGAAAACAAAAGGATATCTAGTATAAAAGACACATGAATCTATTCCTCAGTATAAGCCAGCTCAACATCTTCCAGTCGCAATAAAGAAAGATGCTTCACACACCCTCAGCATACTCCAATGCCCATGTGTGTGTGTGTATTTTATCCGCAACAAAAATGAAACATTAATGTGGATGGTGATCTAAACTCAAGGGATGAATTCACTTTATTGCTAAACCAACAAAAAAGATCTTTTTCTTGGGAATGATGTTCCCAGTAAAATCCTAAATTAAATAAGAAATGTAAAAGGACAGTGGTCATTTATCAGGGACTGAAGGTAAATGCATTGTAAAGAGAAAGAGCTACACATGGTTATGAAAAAATAAGTAATAACTTTGCATTAATGTGTTGGATTTTCTTACTGCAATAACATCTTGTTACTGCAATAGAATATCCTCTTACCATGTTAACAACTTACAATGCATTAGAGTGATTGGATTACCTAACTACATTGGCATTCTGTAAGCTTTTAACTCACTAATAGGAAAATGTATTGTTAAGACAGCAAAGGAAAAGGAAAGTTTTTAGTTCACAGTCCAGTGGGAAAGCAATATAGTGATATTTTGTAATACCATGCTTTTTTTCCAATGTAATACCATGCTTGAAGGTTGCATAAAACAGTAGGTAACAGCAGTATTAAAGATACTGAACTTACAAAAGGTCTCCTAATTTTCTTTGAACTATAGAAAGTGAAAGTAGCAGTGGTTTGTGCAATGCATGCTAAGCAAGTTGTCTCAGAATTTAAGTCCTATATGTATGCCTCTTAGCTCCAGGGTCTTGAGATCAGTCTTTGGCTGAAATTACTGTCCGAGTGGAGTTTTCATTTTTCCTTTTAGCTTTATGTAACTTTTTCCTGGATACAGATTGTTTCCTTCTACTTTACAAAGGTGTGCAAGTCAATTGGGTACCTGTCCATAGAAATTGTATTACACTTCCCCTTGTGGCCTGGGTCATGTCTGAAACGGGTCCATGATGATTAGATCACTTATCTGGTTAACAGGTGAATAAATTAAGTTAAATTAAATTAAAATACTCACAGGGATGGGCATATTTTTCCAAGTGCAGTTGTGACATTTTGCTTTGCAATTTATGATCATACAGAAATAATATGTAGCTTTTTGACAAGATTCTAGACACAAAAACTAGTAATGTAATATTAGAATTCTATGAATCACACTATGTAATGGAAACCAGCATATCATTATTCTTGATAACAAGTGTTATTTTGTAATACCAGACTGGAGATGTAAAACAGCATACACAGGATTATTAAAGGCACGGTGCTGATACAAAATCATGCCTTAACTGTGATTGTGCATTATGGAGAATCAACATTTTGGCTCAGTCATCATCACCTTCTTTTGGCTGTTCCCGTTAGGGGTCGCCACAGCAGATGACCTGTTTCCATTTCTTCCTGTCCTCTGCATCTTGCTCTGTCACACCAACCATCTACATGTCCTCTCTCACCGCGTCCATAAACCTTATCTTAGGCCTTCCTCTTTTCCTGTTACCTGGTAGCATCATCCTTAGCATCTTTTTCCCAATATACTCAGCATCCCTCCTCAGCACATGTCCAAACCAATGTAATCGTGCCTCTCTGCCTTTGTCTCCAAGCCTTCCAACCTGGGCTTACCCTCTAATATACTTATTCCTAATCCTGTCCACCCTCGTCACACGCAGTGCAAATCTTAACATCTTTAATTCTGCCACATCCAGCTCAAACTCATGCCTTTCTGTTAATGCCACTGTCTCCAACCCATATAACATATCTGGTCTCACTACCCTCTTGTAGACCTTCCCTTTCACTCTTACAGGTACTCGTCTGTCACAAATCACTCCTGACACTCTTCTCCACCCACTCCATCCTGCCTGTACTCTCTTCTTCACCTCTCTTCCACACTCACTGTTACTCTGAACTATTGACCCCAAGTATTTAAACTCATCCACCTTCGCCACCTCTACTCATTGCATCCTCACCATTCCCCTATCCTCCCTCTTATTCACACACATATATTCTGTCTTAGTCCTGCTGACCTTCATTCCTCTTCTCTCTAGAGCATATCTCCATCTCTCCATGGTCTCCTCCACCTGTTCCCTACTCTCACTACAGATCACAATGTCATCTGCAAACATCATAGTCCACAGGGACTCCTGTCTGATCTCATCTGTCAACCTGTCCATAACCATTGCAAATAAGAAAGGGCTCAGAGCTGATCCTTGATGTAACCTCACCTCCACCTTAAACGCATCCGTCACTCCCACCGCATACCTTACCACTGTCACTCTCCCCTCGTACATATCCTGTACCACTCTTACATACTTTTCTGACACTCCTGACTTCCTCATACAATACCACAACTCTACTCTAGGCACCCTGTCATATGCTTTCTCTAAGTCTACAAACACACAATGCAACTCCTTCTGACATTCTCTGTACTTCTCCATCAACACTCTCAGAGCAAAGATTGCATCTGTAGTGCTCTTTCCCGGCATGAAACCATACTGCTGATCACTAATCATCACGTCCCTTCTTAACCTTGCTTCCACTACTCTTTCCCATAACTTCATGCTGTGACTGATCAATTTAATCCCTCTGTAGTTACTACAGCTCTGCACATCGCCCTTATTCTTAAAAATCGGTACCAAAGCACTTTTTCTCCATTCCTCAGGCATCCTCTCACTTTCCAAGATTTCATTAAACAATCTGGTTAAAAACTCCACTGCCATTTCACCTAAACACCTCCATGCTTCCACAGGTATGTCATCTGGGCCAACAGCCTTTCCATTTTTCATTCTCTTCATAGCATCCTTACTTCCTCCTTGCTAATCCATTGCACTTCATGATTCACTATCCCTACATCATCCAACCTTCTCTCCCTCTCATTCTCTTCATTCATCAACCCCTCAAAGTACTCTTCGATCTCCTCAACACACTCTCCTCGCTTGTGAGTATGTTTCCCTCATTATCTTTTATCACCTTTACCTGCTGCACATCTTTCCTAGCTCGGTCCTTCTGTCTAGCCAATCGGTACAGGTCCTTTTCTCCCTCCTTAGTGTCTAACCTTTCATACAACTCTTCATATGCCTTATCCTTAGCCTTTGCCACCTCTCTCTTTGCCATGCACCTCATCTCCTTATACTCCTGTCTACTTTCTTCATCTCTCTGACAATCCCACTTCTTTGCCAACCTCTTTCTCTGTATACTCTCCTGTACTTCCTCATTCCACCACCATGTCTCCTTGTCGTCCTTCCTCTGTCCAGATGTGATACCAAGCACCTTTTTAGCCATCTCCCTTACTAGCTCTGCTGTAGTTACCCAGCTATTTGGTAACTCTTCACTGCCACCCAGTGCCTGCCTTAACTCAGCCCTGAACTCCACCTCACAATTACCCTTTTTCAATTTCCACCATTTGATCCTTGGTGCTGCCCTTCACACTCCTCCTCCTCCTCTTGATCACCAATGTCATCCTACAAACCACCATCCTATGCTGCCTAACTACACTTTCTCTGGTCACCACTTTACAGTCTCCAATCTCCTTCAAACTGGCCCTCCTACATAAGATATAATCCACCTGTGTGCATCTTCCTCCACTCTTGTATGTCACCCTATGCTCCTCCCTCTTGTTAAAATACGTATTCACCACAGCCATGTCCATCCTTTTCACAAAATCCACTACCATCTGACCTTCTGTATTCCTTTGTTTAACACCATACCTACCCATCACTTCCTCATCCCCTCTGTTCCCTTCACCAACATGCCCATTGAAATCTGCTCCAATCACCACTCTCTCACCCTTGGGTACAGACATCACCACTCCATCCAATTCACTCCAAAATGTTTCTTTCTCATCCATTGCACACCCAACTTGTGGAGCATATGCACTAGCAACATTCATCATTGCACCATCAATTTCCATCTTCATAAACATCACTCTATCAGACACTCTTTTCAAATCCAAAACACTTTTTGCATACTGTTCCTTCAGAATAACTCCTACGCCATTTCTCCTCCCATCCACACCATGATAAAACAATTTGAACCCACCGCCGATACATCTAGCCTTACTCCCCTTCCATCTGGTCTCTTGCACACACAATATACCAACCTTCCTTCTGTCCATCATATCAGCTAGCCCTCTCCCTATACCAGTCATACTACCAACATTGAAAGTTCCAACCTTCACTACCACAGTCCTAGACTTTCTCCTCTCTTTCTGCCTTCAGCCATGCCTTCCGCCTCTTCTCCTCCTTCGGCCAACAGTAGCCCAATTTCCACCAGCAAGCTGTTGGCTAACAGTACTGATGGCGGTCGTTGTTAACCCGGGCCTCGACCGATCCGGTATATAAATAGTAACTGGTGACTGCATGAAAAGTTTTGGCGAAGTTTTACGCCTATAAAAATATACATCTGTATATAAAGGCAAATATAAAACATTTATTAACATTCTAAAATATGTATGATTATCTCTCAGTGAGTCTCCTATTCTTAAGAACAGGTTTCAACGGAATTTTGTCATTCAGACCTGGTCTCCAGTCTGCTCTAAGTCTGATATTCCAATTTAATGCCAGTGTTTCAGTGTAATTGCATATATCCCCTCCCCTAACACTGGGTTCATTGATCTGTATAACTAAGAATACAAATGAATATGTATTGTCACTGTCTATAATGTGTTTAGAAAGTGCACTGCGTGGAGACAGTGTACGGATGTGATAAAGGTGTTCCCTTACTCTGTCTCGTAGGCATCTGTCTGTCTTGCCTACGTAGAATGCTTGACAAGCAGTGCACTTAGCTAAATAAATGACATGTGATGTATTGCAATTAGCACTGAGCTGAAACCTGAAACAATAGGAAGTAACTGGGTGAATATACTGGGAACTGGCATGTATAAATTTGCAAAAATTACAACAATTACACGGAACAGTACCCTCAATATTGTTCAAACACTCATTAGGCTGTGTAGATAGGCGAGGGTAACAAAGTAATCTATGTAGGTTAGACTTGTTCCTATATCTAAAATAAGGCTCCTCACCAACAATGTCTTTAAGTTGTGAATCAAGTAAAAGTAGATTCCAATTCTTGTTCAAAACCTCTCTTATACTGTTTATGTCTTGCGTATAACTAACAGAAAATCTAACTGGTGGATTCCTAACTTTAGGACATATATCAGGGACATTCTCTACTGGATATGATTGTGAGAAATATGGTCTAGCAATACCATTCCTCAGCTCCAAACACCTTCAAAGTAGGAGGTGATCTCATCTGACCTATATGCTCTTTGTAAAAGCCTGTTGTTTAAGTTTGACAACTCTTGTAAGAAGTTATAATGTGGATTCATCCTGGATGCTCTTATCAAGGTCCCCTTATCAAGTTCTTATATATGTAATTGGGGTGCATACTTTCCCGATGTAATAGGGAATTCCTATAGCATGTTTTTCTAAAGACTCCAGTATTGAGCATCCCGTTTGGCAGTGTATCAACAAAAACATCCAAAAAAGTAATGCAATTAATCGAACTTTCAATAGAAAAGTTCAAAAAATGGTTAGACTGTTTTTTAAGAATAGGAGACTCACTGTGAGATAAACACACATATTTTAGAATGTTAATAAATGTTTTATATTTGCCTTTATGTACAGATGTATATTTTTTATATATATATATATATATATATATTGTTTATATATTTAGTTTTCTGTATACATTTTTTATAGACGTATTATTTTTGCATACTGAAAAGTTTTAATCAGGAACAGGAAGTGATGTCAGACATATTTCCTTATAAAATGTAACTTGATTTTATTCAGTGTTTATTTCTTATGGTTTGACAAAGCCCTTACATGGTGAAAGTGCCTACCAATAAAACAGCTTGGATTTTACTTGTCTTTGGCACGGATTCAGTCATTGTTTGAACTAGCATTTATTTCTGCTGCTTGAATATGCCTCAGTGACTGCTGGATTTATGCTGATTTTTGTTGTCAGCCTTGGTTTGCTCCTGTGCTTCTCTTTTGGATCTGAAAATCATAGTAGCTCCACCTTCAATCCCATAAGGCAACATACCAGACAACCAAATGTTCTAGTTATTAGAGATTCCATTGTAAGACATAATGATGCCCCCCGTAACAGGCTAAAGAAGGAGAAGATCATATTGAGCTGTCTGTCTGGAGCCAGGATCTACCTTTAAACAACAAGTACCAGTATGGCATGGTCTCACTGGGCTATCTGAAGGGAGACATGATGGAGCACTCTGAATACTTGTCCCAGGTCATTGTAAATCTAGCCTTGAGTAGCATCCGACCTTCAACTATGATGATGCCATAATACCAGTAAAAAACGATTAACTTCAACAATTATCTTAGTTTCTGGTGTCACAACAAGGGGATTCAATATCAATTGGCCTTGAGAGATGTGCTCTACAAACAATGATGCTTTGCCAGAGATGGTTTGCACCTGTCAACACTTGGCTTCCAGATACTGTCAAAAACTTTATCTATCTCCACATAGACTTTTTTAGGCTGTGCCTAGTTGTTAAATCCTCCAACATAACAAAAATCACTCTCGACTACTTAAAGGTACTACTACTCAGGGCTAGGAAAACTGCACTACCTGGAAGAACTCTTCACCCTGGAGAACACAGTCATATGTGCAGTCACAGAAACATGGTTCATAGCCATAGAAAGCACCCTGGCTATGTCTTTGATACATTTCAATGCCTCTCAGCTCAGGATAAAACAAAGGGAGGAGGTGTTTCAATGTTCATAAAGGACAAGTACACTGCTAGACTAGCCCAACAACATGACTCACTTGAGCTAATCCATGTCCAACTAACCATACATGCGACCCCCTATCATATCCTTGCTAGCTACAGATCCCCTAACATGAGTCCTGAAAACCATACCTTCTGCCTAAACCTACTGGAATCTCTTAATATTCAACCTAGCACCATCCTTATGGGTCACTTCAACTACATCTCCATAAACTGGGAGACTTATACCACCAGCCCATAATTCACTTGCTAAGAGGTTTTTGGGCTTTGTCAATGCAATCACACTGGAGCAATTAGTTAGCTCACTCCCCAGCTGGAAGTACAAATATTTTAAACTTAGTAATCATGAACATGGGGAGAAGCTGCTCCCTCCCATGCATTAACTCTTCCCTCGTAAGAGCTGATCATAAAATAATCTCCATCTCCTTTGGTATTAAAACTACCCTAGACCCCTATCAAACTCCAAACCTGTTAAGAGCTTTGCTAAGGCCAAATATCTCAAACTAAGTGACAGCTTATTAAACTTTCAAGCCCCTCCAAACCTGGATGACACTAAAGCCTACTCTAAGCTGTACACAAAAGCACTGTACAACTACATTCATAGCTGCATAGAGGAGGCAGTACCTGTGCCAATCAAACCTATGATTACTGGCAAAAATAAATAAATCTGGCGGGCTCCTAGCATAAATAGATTATTCAACAAAAGGAAAAAACCTCCACATAGCCAAGAAGGAACAGACAAATCAGTGCAAAAAGACACTAATCAGTCTAAATATGCAAATTAGAGAGTTGGTCAAATCTGCCAAAGCAAACTATGAGGCAAAGATAGACTCCCAGTTGAAAGATAGCCATAAGGCTGTTTTAATTATGTTCATAACCTCAGGGAAAATGTTCAGCAATGTGCTGAGTTAATCATGAATGACAACACTTACACCCAGCCTGAAACTATAGCAAACCTGCTGGCTGACAAATTCAATTCAAAGTTCTCCTCCATCACCTCCTACAATACCCAAAGAAACACCCGCAACCATCCCCCTACTAGTCATTATGAGAGAACAAGTCCTTATCATGCTCGATAAAGCCAAAAACACAGCCTCCATGGGTCCAACAACATTCCAGGATGCTTCTTGAATAGCTTAAAACAGAATCTATCAGAGCCACTAGAAACCTTTTCCCTGCCTCTGAATGGGCTTTGTCCCAGAGAAATGGAAGACTACTAAGCAAAATCAAGAAAAATGTATAAAAAACACAAAAAGAGTTATCAAATTCTAGAATGAAACAATGGGCTACCAATTGTAAGAAATAAGCACTTTCCTTCCTTTATTATCAATACAGAACTTCATCAGATGATCAATAAAGGAACAAAAGTGCTTATTTCTTAGAAGGAATGGAGGATTTTAACAGTCATCCTTCTGCACAAGGGGGGCCCATCAACTGACCCAGGGAACTACAGACCCATAAGCTTGACCAGTCTTATCTGCAAGGCCATGGATAGAATTATGGACTTGATCAATAATGACATAGGAAGTCTCCAAAACCAGGACCACACCCAATCTGACTTTGTTAAAGGGAGGTCTTGCCTGCTCAGTCTAATGGACTTCATCAAGAAAGTCACCAGGGCCATGGATGATGGCAAAACAGAGCACACCACTTATCTAGACCTGGACTAAGCTTTCAACAAAATCCCTCACTCAGGGATCATAGATAAACTTACTGAGTCAGGCATAATCTCCAGCACTGACAGATGGATAGCCAACTGGCTCACTGACAGGACACATGTTGTCCGGATAGGGGAATCCACTTCTGATAAAAAACATGTTACTAGTAGTGCCCCACAGGGCTCAGAGTTGGGACTGCTCCTGTTTGGTATATACCTCTCTGGATCTATTTCACAATGCCGAAATTTCAGAATGCCGACAACCATATGGCCGACACCATATGACTGACATCCGAAATCTTGACATTGTATGTAGACCATGTAAAAGGAAAATAAAATTTCCTTTCAACTGCTAGCAGGGGGGCTCTGCCCCCCCTGCACCCCCCCATGGAGTACTCCGCCCCCCCAAACCCCCTGTAACTTTAATATACCGACTCCGAGATCACACTACAGTGCAGGAATAGAAATCTTTCCATTCCGCACTATAGTGAGATGCCAGTTCTGCATTGTCGGCTTTCCGAATGTCGAACATAAGGTGTCGGCCATATGGTTGTCAGCATTCTGGAGTGTCGGCAATGTCAGGTAGACCCACTTCTCTGAAGTGAAGGCCAATGTTGGGGACCTCTGGCTCACCAAGTTCACTGATTCCTGTAAGCTGAGAATAATCATTAAATCCTGAAATTATGCTGACATCCTACAGACAGGCCTAAAAATTACAAATGACTGGTGCTAAAACCATCGTCTGTGACTAAATGCTAAAAAATGCATAATCATATCCTTCAGTAAATAAGATATCACTGCAAATTATAATATTGATAGTACAGCCCTAAAAGTAGACACAGTGGTGAGGGACTTATGACACAGATAGATAGTAACCTAAACTTTGACCATCAGGTGGCTAAAGTAGCGTGGAAATCATTCTGTGTGGCTCAACTTATAAGTAAAAGTATGGCATCAAGATCAAAGGTAGTCATAGTGTCATTGTACTCGGACCTCATCAGGCCCATAATCAAGTACAATGCTCCCTTCTGCATGCACTTACACCAAATAGGGAAGCATGAGACACATGTTTTATGCAGACCTAGAAAAGGCCCAGTCTTTTTACTCCATGTCATATCTTTTATTGAGAGGTGACTTATGCCTGACCTACAAGACATTCTCTGATCCAGCCCTGATGAAAATGTTAAATATTTACAAGAAAAATTATACAAAATTAATGTGTTTCATGGACCTGAACCTTATTTGTGAATCTTACAGAACTTGCTGGAGAGACAGATTCATATCCCAAAGGCTACCTCATCTATGGAATAAACTTCCCATCTTTGTAAAACAAAGTGTGTCCCTCACTCTCTTCAAAAAGAATTTTGATAAATGGATGGGGAATCATAAATTTATTCTTGGGGTACTACCCATGTCCCTTATGGACAGAGCTCGTCTGTAAAATGACTCAGGATTCCAACACCCAATGACCCTCTACTCTGATACTACTCCATCCCATACCTGTGGAATTAAGATATAATATTGTCATATCCTTGGTATTATTAGCTAGGCTTGTAAAGGCTCTTGCACCATTAGCCTAGTGATCACCAATGAACCCATTAAGGAGTGCTGTTTCATTCTTTACATAGAAGGCAAATCATAGATCACCCCTCAACAACCTGTATGGCACTGAGTATATTGACAGCGTTTTTAGTTTATTGGAATGGCTAAGTGTACTGAGTCCTCAGCTTTTCCCATGAGAAGACATTGAGTTCTGTTGTGCTAATTTTGGTGCTTAGCAAGGTATATGGTAAGGGGGCAATAGATTCAATGATAGGCAGGATAAGGGAAGAATAAAGTGGGACTATGATACTATGACCTATTTGTACCTTGAGAAGACACCAGCAATGATGCATAGTGCAAGGTAATAGGATTTTCTAACCAAAATAGAGATATTGTGGTCAGAAGACAGTTTGTTATCAGCACAGGTACCCGTACCCATAATATCTGTATCAGATTTAAGTGGAGTTTTGCCTGTTTGGTATGCTATAGTGATGCTAGATTTACCACAGGAACATATGCTATAGTTTTTGACATTCAGGGTAAGCCAATGATTAATACACCAGTCATTTGTCTAGTCCAGCCTTTGGAAATTGAAATGGAATTTGCTAACTTCCCATGGTTTATAATCATTAGCAAATTTGTTAGTGAAAATCCCATGATATCATCTTTCCTGTCAAGGAAGTATACACTAAAGATGAGGGGCTAAGCACAAAGTCTTGTGGGATACCAGTGGTAATGGATTCTGTCTAGAGAAAATGCCCTGTTCTTTACGGTATGGGTTCTGTCAAATAGCCATTTCCCTAACCAGTGAATTAAATATGAGGAAATGTTACATTAAGAGAGTTTAACTGGTAGAAAACACAAGTTGAACTAAACTGCAAAAAGCACGGATCCTAGGTACTCCACACTAGTCATAGACCAAAGTACTCGGAATGGGAATAACGTACTTTTAAAAACCTTTAAGTGTACAAAAATACAATCCACTTTTCGTCAACACAAATAGCTCGACTTCTTCAGAAACCATACAACATTTACTTTTTGTATGGTTTCTGAAGAAGTCGAGCTATTTGTTGACGAAAGTGATTGTATTTTGTACTTAAAGGTTATTAAAAGTACGTTATTGCCATTCCGAGTACTTTGGTCTATGACTAGTGTGGAGTACCTAGGATCCGTGCTTTTTGCAGTTTAGTTCAACTTGTGTTTTCTACCAGTTTGTCTTCGTGTTTGTATTACATGGATCCTGCAACACCACCTAGTTCCACTCCCGTTTCTAGCCAACAAAGTGAAGAAGGAAATTTGACAGCTTTAATCGAATTGCTGTCCCAGAAAGTCGATAACCTTTCCAAGAGACTGGATGATATTCCTCAACCACAAAGTAATCTGGTTCATAATAGTCAAACACACTGTACTACTAACATGAACATACCTGCCCAAGGAGAGCGGTGCTTTCCGAATCATCAAACGATGTCATCTAACAGTCCTGGGTTTCGTAGAAGCGTTACTGCTGGCGAACTAGTACTAGGGAATACACAGAACGCTTTGGCTCAACCAGTGAACACAATTCCTCTAACTACACCAAATTTGGACATTTGGGTGAACAGAACATTTTCCTTTACTGGATTAAATACCAGCTCAAACAACACCATCGAGAGTACCCAAGAGGTAAGAATAGATTTAACAACTAAACTAAACCTTCTTGACGAGAAGTTGTGTAAACTCAGGAAAGTACAGCTAGAAATAGCGTACTTCCGAGAATGTATCAGCCTAAAAATAATCCCTAAGGGTTTAAGATTATGGCAATATCCTATGGGTCTTATAGAAGGATCCTACTTCCATAAAGCGCTTACTAACATGTTCGACAGGCATGGTCTTGAGTTGTTGGAACTGTTCTGTATTCATTACCAAATAACCGTTGATAAACTCTTAGCAGAGACTAATCGCTTAGACTCTGATATTAAGCATGACTGTGACTTTCCTAGGTACCGCTTCGAATACAACCGTATTTTCGATAGTATTGACCAGTACCTGTTGAAGATAAATGCTACCAAAGTTAAGAAAATCAAGGGTGATGTAAAGGATTATGAAGTAGGAAAAGCATACCCCAAGCCATTGTTACACCAAGGGGAGTCAGTTATGAACGAAGTTATTAATGAAGCAGCACAAAACCAGGACCAAAGTCCTGTTGTTCCTTCTACTAATAATAATCAGACAGTAGAATGTCAACATGATGATAATACAGGTTCTATCCGTCGGAGTGAAAGGATAGCATCCTTTAGTAATAACAATGGTAGTAACAATAGAAATAAATCAAATCAGAATGAACATGTTGGGAATTCAAACCAAAGGAATTTTCAAAACCGAGCCTCGAACTATGTTCCATCCAAAGTGAGACCAACCAGGAACAGGAAGAGGAACAAATGGTAGCTGTTCCAAATCCTACGCTACCTGTAGTTAATGTTCCTAAATGTAACATTTTGGTCAATTATTTAAATGAGGATTTTAAGGTTTATAATTATTCTGATGTTTTCTTAAGTTCAGAAATTGTTGAATTACTAGCAAAAGGTCATACTTTTGTTCCTAGTGTTAGACTAGACTTGGCAAATACTCTAATTGATCTAAAACTTTTCACTAGGAAATTGAACCTGTTAGCATTAATGGGAGTAGATATGAATAGGAAAACTGATTATTATGTTGCGAGTGTGTATAATCCACCCTTACACCCATCGATTGCATTTTTTGAGCAGATCAGTGAGTTGGACCTACGCAATCTTGTAAATACAACATACATGCCAGGCCACTCAAAGAACAATTATTACAATATCAGTAGAGAGGCTAGAGATAACTTGAAGTATTTATGCCAAGCCCCGGTTCGCATTATGAAACCGGACAAGGGAGGTGGCTTAGCTATCATGAACACAGATGACTATAATAGAAGAATGTTCATCATTCTAAATAGTGATACTTATGTGGAAGCATCTAGAAACGAACTGAATGGTGCATACAGAAAAGTAAGAGCTTTTATAGAAGAATTGTATATAGAGGCAAGGATAGACAAAACATTATATAACTATTTGACTCAACCTGCCCCTAGGATACCAATATTGTTTGGCATCCCGAAAGTACATAAATGTATTGTCGATCCACCTATGAGACCACTAGTTGATGGCAGGGATAGTATTACATACACATGTGCCAAAGTGGCTGACAATATTTTAAAGAAATATAGAATACGTGAAACCCAAATTTCAAAGGACTCATGGTCATTTCCTGAAAATATTAACAACCTTGAGTTCAGGGCTGAAGATCTGTTAGTCACAATAGATGTGAAAGACCTATATTCATCCATACCGCACCATGAGGGGAGTGAGTGTGTGGCACACATGTTGAAAATCCTTGAAGCCCCACAGAATGAGATCCAGCTAGTGGTAGAATTAATAGACATAGTTTTATCTTACAACTATGTACTATTTAACAATGAAATATACCATCAAAGAGTAGGAGTGGCAATGGGTTCCCCTTGTGGTGCTAGTCTGGCTAACTTAGTAATGGCATACTGGGAAAGGGAATTTGTGTTAAAAAATCTAGTATATAAAGAGCATATTCAGTTTTATACTAGGTTCTTGGACAACATATTTATCTTCTTCCAGGGTAACACTGATGAGGTAGAAAACATGTTGGAAATGTTTAATTCTAGTACTACCTTCCTGAGATTTACATCAAACTACAATAAGAACAGAATAGCATATTTAGACATTGATCTAAGTAAAGATTATCAAGAAAAAGTTTACGTCTCGAAGATCTATCGTGAAGAGACATATTCCAACATGTTTTTGCACTACACCAGTTGCCATCCAACCTTTCAGAAAAAATCAGTAGTGAAAGGTCAAGTAGTCAGAGCCGCAAGGATGGTCACTAGAGATACTGAGATTGAAGATGAATGTAAGCTTCTGAATTCTTACTTTGTACAGAGAGGGAACCCATGTAATTTGATTTCAGAGATAATTAAAGAGGTGCAACATAAGAGAACAATAGGATTGTATACCCCGATTTTGAATAATAGGGGTATGAGTAGAATGGGATCTAGTATAGAAAAATACCCATTCAACCCTTACAGTTTTATTTGTACCTTTAATTTGGATTCTTATAAGGTAGTAAATATTATCTTAAAAAATTGGGACATCCTGATGAAAGTAAATTTAGGAGAATTTTTCCATTAACACCAAAAGTAGTTTATAGACGAGGGAACAATTTGAAAGCTATTTTAGAATCCAACAGTAAACCACATACGAATAAGGAAGGCATGTATAAATGTAATATGTGCCGGTTCTGTAGGTACATTGATACAGGAAATAGTTTCACAATAGCTGGCAAGAAATACACTTCCAATGGGAGATACAACTGTTGTAGTAAACAAGTTGTCTATTTAGCCAAATGTACATTATGCCCAGCTTTCTATATAGGTAAGACCGATAGGAAGCTGGGCGAGAGAATTTATGAACACACATATAGTATCAGTAAAAATAAATTAGAAAATGCGTTGGCAAAGCACATTAATGAAAACGAAGGGCACCAATTTAAATTTAGAGTCATCGACCAATTGAGGAACGATGAAAGGGGTGGACCAGAGTCATTGAAACTAGAAAGAAATTAACTTCTGTGGCAATTGAGAGTGAATGCATGCCAATACCCAGGGATTAATGAAATGAGTACTATAATGTGTATTCTGAGATTGAAAAACTTGGCTAGATAGTTATACACAACGGTATCGGGTTGAGTATATGTACAATTATTTTATCATTCTTCTTTATTCTTTACTTTTCACCTATATTTTATTTTATTTTATTTATTTACTTTCTACTAACAGATATATATATATATACTATATATATATTTTATCTGTTATCAATTCATCATTTTTTATGTTTATCTTAGAAGAATAGGAATAACAATATTTTTATTTCAGTAAATATACATTTTCTGGTTGAACATTCCATCAGACATATTTTGTTAATGTTAATGTATTTTATTTTATTATATTATGTGGATCATATGTACGATGGAATGTACAAATAGGGTTATTTAACTCATGTAATATATTTATACATATTCTTTATCTTAGTTATACATTATACACTATGGATTTGTATATCTATTTTATACAGGATATACATATTCACACTATATTAGTGTATAGATACTTATGTATTTGTCCATATAACTTGTTCTCTATGTATTTGTATATTTACATGTACTTCTTATAAATATTGAATATACATATGCATGTGTAAATATATAAATGTATTATATATATATATATATATATATATATATATATATATATATATATATATATTTTAACATCCTTTTTTTACACAGAATACCTATACATGTTATAAACTTATATATATATATATCTTATAGCTGAATTTTTAACTGTATACCATATGTCTTTTGGAGAGGTTTTTAGGTACAGTTGAGGTGGAAGGCGGTTATAGATTTATTAAGGGTTTGGACATAATTTCCAGCATTCATGTTGTACGCCTTTAAACCTCAATTTGTCCACCATGTGACAGAATCAAATAGTGTATTTAAGCAACCTGTTTTAACATTTACTTTTTGTATGGTTTCTGAAGAAGTCGAGCTATTTGTGTTGACGAAAAGTGGATTGTATTTTTGTACACTTAAAGGCTATTAAAAGTACGTTATTGCCATTCCGAGTACTTTGGTCTATGACTAGAGTGGAGTACCTAGGATCTGTGCTTTTTGCACATTAAGAGAGTTTGTCAATAATCTCATGATGTAGATTGTGCTGAAAACCTTGACAAGGTCCAAATAGGAAGTGTATGCCTCTTATGTATTGCCCAAGTAACCCTTTTGAAATTCAGCCAGGTAGAGCAGGCATGGTCTGCCTCTTATGAAGTTGAACTGTTATATTCAAGGGTATAAAGTTACCTTCATTGTTTACTAGTTCAGCCATAATATTCTTGCATTGCAAATAATACTGGTGAGACTAATAAGCCTCTAAATCCCATGGTTAATGCATGGACTGCTTCTATGCTAAGGTACTACAACAGCTGTTCTCTGTACCTTGGGGATGTAACCAGTGGAGGGACTCATATCGATGAGTTGATGGAGAATGTTTTACTAAGTGGGACTTAGATCTGTCATAGCTGACAATGAAGCATTTTATCAGGACCCAGAGAATATATATTTTTTTAATTTGGAAACTGTCAAAAGAAATTGGTCCAGAGTGATTTTGTTTGGAAAGATGTGATAAGGAATGGATGGCAGAGAGAAGTGTAAGTGGAGTGAAGCTAGAAGACAATTTGCCTGTAAGAATATTACCAATATTCTTAGGTCAGAGAAGGAAGTACCTTACAGATAAATAAACTGCAGAATTATCAGTTACATCTAGACTTTCTAATAAAACTGAAGAGGGCCTTACTATTGTCGTTTGAATTAGATGCCATCCTAAATTCATAGTCAAGCTTACACTTCCTAATTATAAGTTTGAGGGAATTACTTACCATCTGTAAATCCCTTATGATGAAATGAAATGGACTTCGGTTATTGATGGCCAGGACTTTTTTTTGTTTCTTATAGACTGTTGTTGATGTGAAAGTTCCAACATATGGGTTTACTTTTAAATTAGCCATTATGCCTACATTGGATAAGTACAGATCCCTTAATACATCAGTCAAAGATGTGATTAAAATTCAGAGAAGCTGGCGACAGCCTCATGTACATGGTTTGTAGCAAAGCCATACTATATGTGATTATTAGTAGGATTAGTAACTAGTAAGCAAGTTTTCTGAAGTAATGTCTGAATGTAGAGGAGTTACTAGGGGTTGAAAAGCAGGTATTCAGGAAGAAAAGGACTGTGAGACAGCCAGATCTGACAAAGGAAGGAATAATAAGTGGACTAGTACAATGGATGAAATGACTGTGAGAAGAAAATGTAGAAAGTTAACACCTCTGGTGGGCAGCAAGATAATCTGGTCAGATGCATTGGCATTCACAAAGCCTTGAAATCTGGCCATATCTGTTGTTGGCTCTGTTGTGCTAGGCTTCAACATAACCAACCTGCCTAGACCTCTGATACTAGACGACTGGAAAGACTGTCCAACAATATCTGGGAAGTAAGCTTTTCTGTACTTATTTTATGTGTTAGAATATGCTAGTGTGATCTGAAGGCTCCTTTTTGTGCTGTGGTAATTTTACATCTGAAACTGGTTTAGCTGGATCCAACCCCCCCCCCTCCCCCCGTGAGAGTAAGGGCTGCTGCTAGTGTTTCTGGCTTTTATAGAAGTTACACAGCAATGCTAACTTTACACTGGTATGTGTGCTCTTATGGTCTGATTTAAACTTGTATTTATGAATGCTGCCATTATGTTCTGCTGGGCTTCAACATGACCAACCAGCCTTGAGCTCGTCCACTGGATTTTACTGAAAAAACTGCATTTAGTGCAGCAGGTTTGCAGAATATACAACAAAGTAGAAGAGTAGCAGTAGTGTAGCAATTACTCGTCTTGGTAACTGTCCTATTCCATCTAAACACTATTACTTGGGCTAATAAAGCCTAGTAATCCCAATCACCTGGTTACACCTGGGTGTGTTTGGTGGCAGGTCATTACTGGTAGCTGTCTATTCCTTCCATCTCCTACTACCTGGACTGGTGCACCCTGCTGTCTACCTGTGTTTGGCTGCACCTGCATGAGTGTGCTGGTGGTATACAGCACTTTTTGCCAGATAGTGATAATTGTTGTTCCCTAATGTGTCCTTCTTGACTTTAATGGATGGGTCATTGTCCTACTGCACTATAGCTATCTTCTGGCTGACTGTTTACTGCCCTGTTACATAGCAATCTTCCTGTGAAATTAACATCATGTCCTGCAATATTGCATGCTTTCTGTGGCTGGTTGTCTCCTGCCATAATATATTGAAGCTTAACTGTGATAACATTGCACACTTGTGGCGTTAACTTCTATTATTCTGCACTGCAGTTATTAATGTGGCACCCAAGTCTGTTGTAGACACCTCAAGTATGTGCTTTTGGTACTTATGCCCAAATCACTTAACACCTCTTGCTATATTGCACTTGCTGTTATGTCCACTTCACAGGTTCATTGGTGAATACTAGGCAATCAGTCTGCAGACTATTACACACCTAACTAATAACCAGACAGTGACCAAAGGTAAAAATCAAACTCTGTATCTTGAGTCATTAATGCTACAATTAACCATTATGCCAGCACCCAGGAATCTTGGGACATTTTTCCTGTTGTTTTAAATGCCATGTGAAGTCTTGTGGACAGTTGTATCTGTATGTTGGGATTACTATGCTGTTGCATCCATGCTTACTGCTGATTTATATTCTAATAATTGATACCACACTGGTCAACACCTTTTAATATTCCTGCCTGCAGCACTGTTGGTTTATAGTGCTATAGGATTAGTATTTACTATTCATCTGAGCTCGGCAATACTGAATTGTATTTAGCTATACTGCACTAGTGATCTCAAATCTAATGAGTAGTAATGTACTGAGTGATACTGAGCAGTACTGCATCACATGGTATCTTGTTGTATTGTAATGTAATGTATTGTGCTATGTTGTACACAAGTTACTTCTTTCCCATGCTGAAATACTTACTACCACCATGCAGGCAACTATAAGATTGTAATAATATCTAATGAGGGGTTGAGACCTAAAGGGCAGGCTGAAAGCACTCACCAGGTGGGCAAAGGACTAAGTGGTATTTAGCTCTCTGGTGCTAGGATTAGGGATATCATTAGGGACCTTAATGTCTCTGCACTGCCTTAGACAAAAGTGTCTGTGTTTTTTACAATGTTGTCACTGATGATTATGGCATTTCTAAGATGTGCTGCAGTCTTATGGAATGTTAAAGATACAAGAATTTTAGCACAGGTCATTCCCATTAGTAGAATTTGTGAGTCTTGGTGTGGGTGCTGGTGCAGATGTGGGTATTGTGTATGTTTTTTTTTTGTCTAAGTGGCTGAAGTAAGCTAGTAGGAGAACTAGTAGGAGAACGTCAGAGATATAGGAATCTTAGTCAAGGATTCCTTTTCTACTTCCGCATATGTAGGAGTAATATGGTAGAGCTGTGGTAACATGTTTCTGTGGTGCTGTTTACTTACTGTGGGTGGAATGGAAAGATTAGCATCCAGTTTAAGGCAAGTGCCTTTTCAAAATAATTTGTGATTGCTAACAAGAGCTAATGTAAGAGTATCAGGAGAAATCAAATAATTAAATGAACATAATGGGCAGACAATTGGGCAGCCACCAAACATCAGTCTATTCTAAGACAGAAGCAGGCAAATGAGCTTTATCAGGAACATCTTGAAATGTGTTATTCCCTCTTAAATAATATTACTACTCTCGTGCTCCTCCCATATTTCACAGGTAATTAACCCTTTCTAATTCCCATGACTGACCAAAAAACACAACTTTGTTTTCTCTCTTATCCAGAACTTTTAATACACAAGGAAGCCATTAAAATAACATACTGTAATAAAAATGTATATTGCAACCAAACAAGAAAACATGAGGAATGCAAATCAAGAAATTTGCCTTTCTCACATGCCAGTTTATTCTGTGGCAGATACTGTTTAAGTGACATTTCTCAGGAAAAAATCAACAGAATTTTCTATTACCTGTGATCAAAATCAGAATATTGAGCATACAAAATAATCTCCCTAATTATCATAACATCCTATAAGTGATTTGTTGACTGGGTTAGTTCCACTGAGCTAATAGTCTGTATTCAGAGAAGACATGAGGTGGTGTTTATACAACTAGAGCAAATTTGAGCAGGGCATTAGAGAATTTCCTCTATTCTTTTCATTGTGAGAGGGAATGTTCTGACTGTTTCTATTTCTGGCATGGAGGCAGCTGAGAGAAGCTGTACAGTGGGGGAGTTGTTTCGTCATTGCAGTGTGATTCTTTCAGTCAGACAGAACACTTTTGAAAGCAGAATGGATAGTATGAATATTCAGCATTTTGCTGACTTTAAACATAAGGATTCTGAAGAAGTTGTTATAAATTAAATTGCTTCTAGTGGTTTGCCTGATGAAAACTGGTTGGTTTATTGCATAAAGCTGATTCTGGACAAGATTCTGATATAATGGAAGAGGTTTTTGGACTGGACAGTGAGATGGGTGAAAAAGGAAATAATCTGTGAGCTGGGTAGACATGAGGTTACAGGTGGGATGCAGTCTGGCAAATCATACACTGAGGCATTTGGAAAAACAAAGGGGACTGTTAATTTTATTAGAAAGATAAAAGTTTTGTTATTTATGTAAGAAATAATAGATATCTTGTGTGGGGTAATTTAATGTTACATTTGGGTTTTGAAGTAAAATACATTAGATCCTTGATTCATTTGGGGAAAGAGGCATTTTGTAACTTAACTTTTGAGACTGAAGACTTAATGGAAAGAGTGTTGTTTAATTGTGAAAAAAGGACTGTTACTCATGAAATGAATTTATATTTTCCAGGCAAAGTACTCAATTGTAAAGAAGTGTTTGTGAAATTGATTTAAAAGATGTTAAAATTTATTTTTAATTTATGTGTTATTCAGTTTCTGATATTGTGAAAGTTAAAAATGAGAGGGGTATTTGGAATGGGAGTGGAAAGTGGATGTTATTTTAAAATATGAAAAACATGTGATAAAACACATACCCATGTGATACATATATAGTTGGTAACAGAGGAGTAATTAGGTATATGGGACAGCCAAAGACTTTTTTTGTAGAGATTTCAACCATCTGGTAAAAGTCTGTACAACAATAAGATGCAATCAATATGTGGGGAAGGTCATATGATGAATAAGTGTAAAAAGAAATGCAGAATATGTAAAAGTGAAGGGCATTTTTGGTATGATTGTAAAAAGAATAAGCAATATAATGATCAGAATGATTAACAAAATGTTGTAATGTCTGAAAGTAATGAGAAAGTGGGTGGAGGGAAAAGGTGTTAATAATAAAGAGGATGAAGTAATAAAAGATGACTTAGATAAATATGGTATATTTCAGGATGATAAAGGTAACTGTAACGAGAGTGCTGAAAATGAAGAAATTGAAAGTGATAAGTCAGATGTTTATAACAAGAGTGCAAAGGATATTAGGAAAAGAAATTCAATAGGTGCTAGAGTAAAGGTGAGGAAAAGAAGATTTAAAAATACATCACCAAAGATCAAAAAGAAAGGTAATAAGTAGTTTTAGATCTGTTTCAGTAACTAGTGAAATCTCTGATTCGGAGGATCAATGAATAGTTATACATAAACTCAGAAAAGTATTCAGTTGGGGAAAGAATACAAATAAGAAAAAAACAATTTAAAAGACGTCTCCCCGGATTCACTAATCTTCCGTGCAGGACTAGCGTAGTCCCACATGGAAGCACCCATGTAGGAGGAAGACGGAAGCGAGCCATGCATATTAATGAAGGCACGCTGCCCAACCTCCCAGGCTTACACGGGGCATGTACAAGTGCAGGGGGCATGGCTGAGAGCAGAGCTCTCAGAATAAACATGCCCCTGCAATGTTGAACAGCAGAAAGTGGAAGCAAAGCTCTCGCCACCCAAGATTGTGCTAGACAGTCAAGAGGAGAAGTTTAACACCCGCACTACACCTCAAGCAACACATAGCCCTTCTAAACTCACACCACCAACACACACACATAGCAACACTAAATCCACATATGCGGAGGGCCTACAATGTAACCTGCCCAAGCAACAAGGACCTCTGAAGCTGAAACGCAAACAAACACCAATCACAACCAAAGTGTCACATAGCTCACAACACCAGTGTGCCACCCAGCAACAGTCTCTAAGGCAAGACAACGTACCTAACACTTTAGTCATAGGTGACTCTATAGTCAGGCACAGTGATGCCCCACTCACCAGGCTGAAGTAGGAGAAAATTACAGTGAACTGCCTGTCGGGTGCCAGGATCCGCCACATAACTCATGCACTCAAGTCACTCCATAACAAGTACAAATATGACTCTGTCATTGTTCATGTTGGAGTGAATGACTTGAGATGTACCTCCCTGGACTACATCAAAAGAGACATGGAAGAGCTCTCAGATCATGTAGCCCAGGCAGGTATGACCCTAGCCCTGAGTAGCATCCTGCCTTTGCCCAGACTGATACCACAATATAAGGACAAAATGATTGAGTTCAACAATTGGCTAAGCTTCTGGTGTCATTCAAATAGGGATCTAGTATCTGTCTGCCTGGGACAACATGATCGACAGACCATGATGCTTTGCCAGAGATGGTCTGCACCTGTCACCCCTGGGATTCAGGTTACTGGCTAAGGTTCTTGCCACCCCTATAGTGCCTTTTTTAGGCAAAGTTCAAAGGACAAAACCACCACCATAACAGGTACAAGCATGAAAAATCTGAAGGTAATGCTACTCAATGCTAAAAGTCTAAACCTCAAAATGCACTCTCAAAGCACTCCTAAAAATGGAGAACGACAATATCTGTGCAGTAACTGAGACCTGGTTCAAGGCTCCAGAGATCACACCTGCAATACCAGGCTACAACTCTTACCACACTTTTCAGCCACCAAACCAGGATCGAAACACTAAAGGTGGAGGAGTGTCCATATTCACCAAGGATATTCACACCACCAGGTTAGTTGCCCAACACAATGCGTCTGAAATTCTCCAGGTGCAACCAACACTAGGTAAGACTGCAATCCAAATTGTAGCTTACTACAGATCCCCCACCATGCCCCAAGAATCTCACTACACCTTTCTAAACATACTGGAAAATAATAATATACAACCAAACACCCAAATTCTGGGTGATTTCAACTACCCTGCCATTAATTAGGAAAACTACTCGTGTGCCAACACCTTTGCCCAATGGTTCTTGGAATTCATAAATTCCAGTGCTCTGGATCAACTAATCCATAATCCCACCAGGGGCCCACCATATCCTAGACCTGGTCATTACCAACATGGGAAATCAATGCTCCACACCTATGGTCACCCCCCCATTGGTCAGGTCAGACCATAAGCTAATCACCCTTAACATCCACATCCCACCCCCAACCCCCAGGTAAGGAAACTTCCATAAAAAACTTCTCCAAAGCCAACTTTATGCTACTCAAGTCAGAAGTTAAAAACTTCATGACACCCATGCAGACGCAAACTGAAAGTTCGACTGCTAAGTCCTACACTAAGGCACTGTACGAGCACATACACTCATGCATGAATCGTGCCATCCCAACTAGAACCAAGATGCTCTCCTCCAAAAAAAGAAAGCCAATCTGGTGGTCCCCTGCCATAAACAAACTTTACAACAAAAGGAAGAAACTGTTGCAGAAAAGAGGAAAATCCCAGGATGCAAAAATCTCCCTTACCAGCCTCAGTAAGAAGTTGAGATCCCTCATAAAAGCCTCCAAAGCTAGTTATGAAAATAAAATTGCCAAAGATTCCAAAGACAACCACAAGGCATTCTATAACTATGTCAAGAATCTAAATGGCAATGCTCAGATCTGCTCTGAGCTACAACAGAATGGCATTAAATATACTGATCCCAAGGATATTGCCAATATCCTGGCAGATCAATTCAGTGCCAACTTCACCCCCTCTCACCCCCTAAATGGCCCATCTCAATACCGGAAGATTGCCAAATTCTGGTAATAATGGCCACACAGGTACAAAATGCACTATCCAAAGCTAAGAATACAGTATCCATGGGACCAGATGACAACCTGGGCTGTGTATTACATGAACTATAAAATTAACTGGCACCTCACCTAAGTGTCATGTTTAATCATACCCTCACCTCAGGCTTTGTGCCCACTGAGAGGCGCACAACTACAGTTATCCCACTCCACATGGGTGGATCCACCTTGGATCCTGGGAACTACCGACCCATCAGTCTGACGAGCCTGATCTGCAAGGCCATAGAATGTATTATCATGGAACTTATAAACAAAGACATTGGCAACCTTAAAACACTGGACCCCACTGAGTTTGGGTTTGTGGAGGGCCGATCTTGTCTCCTGAACCTGATTGACTTCTTTGGGTCAGTCTTCAGAGCCATGGACGAGGGTAAGGCAGTCCACACAGCCTATTTGGACGTCGACAAGGACTTTGACACCATCCCCCACTCTGGAATCATAGATAAACTTACTAAGCTGGGCATTAATCCCTATGTCACTTGATGGGCTGCCAACTGGCTTACTGACAGAACCCACACTGTAAAAGTAGCTGACTCCAAATTCAGCTCCAGACACGTGACAAGTGGAGTACCTCAAGGTTCAGTCCTGGAACCTCGCTTGTTTGGCATCTACTTCTCTGAAGTACAGGCTAACACTAAGAGACTCTGGCTAACAAAGTTCACAGATGACTGCAAACTGGGAGACATTATTGAATTACCAAATTATGTGGATACTCTACAAAAGGGCCTTACAGAAACAGATGTTTGCTGCCAGAGCCATGGGCTCAAGCTCAATGCCAAAAACATGTATAGTTATCCCCTTTGGGGAAAAAACATGTACCCGTGAATTACCACATAGGTGGCAGTACACTAAGCACTGAAAGTGTGATAAGAGACTTAGGGACACAGGTGGACAGTGGTCTCACCTTCAATAACCACATTGCCACAACAGTCAGGAAATCCTTCTATGTGGCACACCTAATCATTAAGGGATTTTCATCCAGAAAAAAGGAGGTCACTGTCCTACTGTACTCATCCCTCATTAGACCCATTATAGAATACAGCGCCCCATTTGGTATGAACCTCTCAAGACATCTGCAATAACTGGAAAGACTGCAGACATACCTCACAAAAAGAATCACAGGCCTGAAGCAGATGCCCTATGCTAACCACCTTAAAAAACTCCAGCTATACTCTGTCGCATATCGTCTACTCTGAGGTGATCTCTGCTTAACACACGAGGCCATGTCAAACCCAGAGCTGGTGGACATACTACACGTAAAGAAATCCAAATCCCTCAGAGCCACATGCTCCAGGGATCTAAACCTTGTCATCACAATAAACAAAACATGCTGGAGGGATAGGCTCCTGACCCAGAGACTCCCCAGACTCTGGAATAGACTGCCCATACATGTCAAGCAGAGCGCCTCTTTGGCCCTCTTCAAAAGGAACCTTGATGATTGGATGGGAGAAATGAAATTCACCCTAGGGATCATGTCAGTTACCCTGCTATACAGGGTCCAGGGAAGTAAATAGTGTGGGAAGAAATATCCAGGGAATTGTTATGGCTGGGCTTGTATAGGCCCTAGGGCCAATAGCCTAGTACCAACCTATGAACCTATAAATGAGCAAGACCACTCATAGGTGTCCACATATCCCCAACAATAGTCCCCCATGTGTACAACAGCAACAGGGCATAAAAATCAAAAGAAAAAACCCTGTATTTTTTTCTAAAACTCTGAGTACAGCTAACCGTAGGTGCACAGGTGTGTCCATTGCTTAGCTATGGTTAAAGCAGCTTAAAAGGCTGAAGAGGATAACAAGGAAGATATATGCAAATGAAGCATCTCAGGAATAGTGTAGTAGGTAGAGCATTCACCTAACGAGCAGGCATTCGAGTCCCACTGCAGCACAGTCTATTTTACATGGCAAAGCATGGTATAAGCAATATTTGTATTGCAAAACCCACAAAATAACATATATTTATGAACTGGAGTACTGCAGGAAATGCACATGTGAAGAGTCAGTATCATAATGAATAAGGCAGCAGTAAGCAGGTGTAAGCACAAATAAGCAGTAGTAGTAAGCATATGTATGCACTAGTAAGAGTGTGTAAGTGCGTTTGCACGGGGGTAAGCACTGCCTACACAGATTAAACAAAGAAGAGGCTAACTGGGTGTATGAAACTGTGACCGTAAGTTAGCAGTGCTTACCTCTGTGCAAACCCACGCAAACCGCTTACAACTGCTTTAAAGTGCCTTAATCACTCTGTATCCAACGGCCGGTGCTCTGCCCAGCAATAAAATAAACAGCCTCTGCAAGGCTCGAACCCAGGACCATGCACACCATACACAAAATGCGTTACCACTAAGCCATGCCAGGTATGCATAAACCTTATGTTTTCAGAAACATAACTCCAGCCCAGCCATGCAACTGTACAGAGAATGTATACCTACATCAAAATGTATGTGTGTGTGTGTAAATATATTACACTCTAAATGGATACAACATATCTATATATGTAGTTACATATATACATATATATATATATATATATATATATATATATATATATATATATATATATATAAATACCCAGACATATATACATATATATACAAATATATGAACATATATGCATGCAAAGGACGACATCTACACATATATATGTCAACACCTATATGTTCACATATACACAGCAAGTTACATATATGGATGCAGATATATATCTCTGTAGGCATATACGGACAGTTATAAATATGTAAACAAATATGTATATCCATATAGGTATATATAGCCAGACATCTGTAGATAGCAATGGTAGATTAACAGAAACATATATGTCCATATGCACTTTTAATGGGGTTGAAAGGCCCCAAGCAATATATGTCTCGTACAAATTGGCATACCCCCCCAGCCAAACACATCCACCCTGCAATACACTACCAAGTTCATTTTATTGTAAGTGTTTCATTTAAATAGGGATTTAAATTAGTCTTTGTTTATGTTTCACATGTTTATATCACATTCCCCTCTCCCCCATCCACTAGGCGAGCCGACCAGTACAGGCCCATCCAACCCAGGCCATCCTCGACCCATACATTCATTACCCACAGTTCCACTCCCCCCCTGCTGCACACAATCAGCCACCATCCCTTCCCTGGTTACCAGCCCATAGCTACCACACCACCACACATTGACCACCCTCCACTCCCCCCCTTGAGACTCATCCTGTACGTTGTCCTGACCCAAGTATCATAGGTCTGCCACATGCTGTAGTCCATGCACATAACAATGGGTACCTTTGCAGCCATGGTTTTAGAGGAAAGTAGAATACCCAATTTTTGAGTTGTCCTGCCATGGGACAAATGTTTCCCTGGTACTAACAATAGACACGTGTGACTTTATTTACACTAACAGTTTTATTTGTAGGTATCGCAAAGCATACATGGCACATAAGGTTGCCCGATATGCACACAAAACATAGTATCCAGCAATACCAGATAACATTACAAAACATGTAGCTAAATATGTAGATGTATGTGTGTGTGTGTGTGTGTGTGTGTGTGTGTGTGTGTGAGTGTGTGTGTCTGTGAGTGTGAATATATATATATATATATATATATATATATATATATATATATATATATATATATATATATATATATATATACCCATAACTAAATAGATATATACCTTCCCTCTCTGTAGTACATATGTATACATATATAGACATACATATATATAAATACCCACATATAGATATATACATATGCAGACAACATACAGCCACATGTCGTTAAATATATATATACAGCAATATATATATATATATATATATATATATATATATATATATATGTATATATATATATATATATATATATATATATATACATATATATATATATATATATATATATAAAATATATGTGTATATATATATATATATATATATATATATATATATATATACATGTGTGTATGTGTGTGTGTGTGTGTGTGTATGTGTGTGTGTATATACACAGATATATATCTATGATATGATACAGCACATAAGAATGACATATGATCACAGGTACTGCCAATGGGGGTGAGGGGCCCAATCAACATACGTATAACATGTACCATTACCCCCCCAGCCAAAGAGGGGAACATACAAACAAACAGACAAGCAAAGTAAACAATCCACTGTTTCCCAAACCACAGGCAGGATACAACCAGTGGGGGAAACACTGTGGACCCGCTAAGTCTAATCTAGAAATATAGACAGGGACATCCCTTGCGGGACAACCCAAAAATTGCTTGGTGATTGGAGTCCCGTCCTTGCAATGACATATCAAGGCAGGGTGAGTATGTACTCGGACTACAAAGATGGGAAAGCCTGATGACCCATGGGTCGAGACAACGTACAAGATGGATCCCAAGAAGTGGAGAGTAAGCAGTGTATAGTATTGTGGTTAGACCTGATCTGCACCCAGAGTAAGTATGAGTGCTTTAGAGGAGGGACGGGGGGGGGATTATGGGTATGAAATTATGGGTCGAGGCATGCAGGTGTTGGCTGGAGTGGTTCTATTCAGACCACCTCGTGGATGTAAGCAATAGTATGAATTGGGCAGAGCTGTTGCCTAATGAGCAGCCATTCCCAGTGCAAGTCCCACTGCAGCATAGTCTATTTGACATGGCAAAGTATTTTATAACCAGATGTGCTGTTGCAAAACCCACTAAATAACACCAAAGAACACATGGTCGCAACACCCCACTGTAGCATGTAAGCTGATCTAAATGGCATCACAACTTTTTATTGTTGTCCTTCCCCCCAACCTGGGGTGTGAGTGTCCAAATCTACCTCCACGTTCAGTGTATATGCACAGCTGTTGCTGTAGAAGAAATGCCCATCTGTGGACCTTCCCTTCAGCCTTCCTGCACATCCCTGGCTATTTCCCCTAGTATCTTTCCCTTTTTGTGCCCCATTAACACCACTTACCTCTCAAACCCCTTTTCATTTCTATTAATGTTTAAAGTTACAAGTAGGTGACACCCTCTTCCCCAAGTATATTGGCAGAATCTGGAACTCCCTACCCAAATGGTGGGAGTGTGGCGTAATGTTTAAGGTGTTTACCTTAGCAGCACAAGGTGCAGGGTTTGATTCTCATAGGGGGTAATTGGCTAGGCTCAAAATGGTCCATGAGGGCAGTTAGCCTAGTACTAATCTATGAATCTATGAATCTAAAAATGTATTACCTCAGCTGTCCCAAAGGACACATGTAAATATCAGTTGAAGAAACACCTCAAGCACACTTGAATCAGCACATGCTCACCACCTGGTGAAATCCCCCCTCCCTCTTACACTCTATACCCTTACATCAACTAGTGAAACCGACACCTCCTGTCCTGCCTCGCATACAAATCCCAACATTCTTCAAACATTCCCTATTGCTCCCCTACCAATTATTCCAACAGCCTACTATACAGTGACAATGTCCCCCCCTCTACCTACCTACCTACCCCTTCACTATTCTCTTCTACTCTACCACACAGGTATGGAATAACTAAACCTAACCCGAATACCTGAGTGTAACCTATCCAGAACTGTTACACTGGAATCTAACTTCACCTTAAACTGAGCTTTGTCAACAGTCATACCTGACATGTAAACCTGTATAATACCGACATGTTAATGTAAGCTAAGCATGAAGAATGAGGTACGTAGCTATGTTAAGTCTGTTACTGTCTATGAATGTGTATTACTTGTAATGTGTAGCTGGGGTTTACTGTGGAGCTCTACTCCCCGGGCCACCGCTGAAAATGGACAAGCATCCAGTCGGATTGTCCCGGTCAACAAATGTAAAATAAATACATAAAGAAGCATGGAGGTAAGTGGGTTTAAGCCTGTTTGGGTGGCGGTAAGCAATGCCCACACTGGTTAAGCAATGTAGAAGCTAACTCAGTTTAAGATGCTGTAACCGCCCTTGTGCAAACAAGCACATACTCTATTACAATTGCTCAAAAGTGCCTTAGTCACTCTGTAGCCAACAGCTCTCATCGTGCCCAGTACCAAAATAATCTGCACTCCCAGGTTGCAATCCCCCAACCCTGCACACTATAGTCAAAGTGAGTTACCACTAAGCCATGGCAGATATGCATTCAGCTGTTGTTATCACAAACATATCATCCAGCACAGTCATTCAACAGTATAGGAAATGCATGTAAATATGTAGATTAATGCCAGCAAACGTGTACATTGCTCAGTCACAGTAATTCAAGCAGTCAATGTCTATCAAAGAACAGTGCCTGTCCAATCATACTGTGAGAACAGTTGTCTTGCATAATACTGAAGAGAATAATGAAAATCGGTGCATGCCGTTGAGCCGTGTGGGCATGCTTCATGCACAGAATGTCACACCTGGGTCGTTGGTTCTGTGAAACCAGGAGATGAGGCTGGCCAGGTGTGTGAGCAAACCGCTGCTTCTCAAACCCCTGGCAGGATGCTACCAGTGGGAGAAACAGTGTAGACCAGCTAAGTCTAATCTTGACATAACAACAGGCCCATCCCTGGCGGGAAGAACCACAAATTGTGAGTAACATCAATATCTGCACCAGTATCATAGTACTGTCATGGCAAGGCTTGTACGTACGTGGACTAAATGGATGAAGAGCCTGCAGAAGCTTGGGTCGAGACAGTATACTGGAGTACTACCAGAACGTGCTGAGAGAGCAATGTGTGGAGGTGTGGTATGGCTGGGCTAGCAACTGGAGAATGGATGGATGCTGTGTACATGGAGCTTGGGGCCGTGGGAGGGAAATATGGGTATGGTAGAAATTTGCAAATGAAGCAGAACAGCAATAGTGTAGTGGGCAGAGCATCTACCCAGGCATTCCTGGTTCGAGTTCCGCTGTAGCACAGTCTATTTTACATGGTAAAGCATGTTATAACTAATAGTTTTGTTGCAAAACTCACTAAATAGCATATATATATATATATATATATATATATATATATATATATATATATATAAAATGGAGTACCGCAGGAAATGCACATGTGAAATATCAGTGTCAGACTGAATAAGACACTAGTAAGCAGGTGTAAGCACAAATAATCAATAGTAAGCATATGTACGCATGAGTAAGCAGGCTTAAGGCCTTACAACTGCTTTAAAGTGCCTTAATCTCTCTGTATCCAATGGGCCTTTGTCAATCCAGCAACAAAGAAAACAGCCATGCAGATCTCAGACCCAGGACCCTATACACCATAGTCCCAGTAGCTATCCACCAAGCCAACACAGAAGTACAGAAGAATGAGGTAGTAGTAAACATGTCCTCACCATAGTATAATAAAACTGAACCTGTGAAAAGCATCAGTATACAGTCATATGTGCCATAACTGACTACAGAACATACATATGTGAACTGGAGTACTGCAGTAAGTCCAGATGTGAGGTGTTATTGTAAGGAAGTGTAGAAGCTCCCAGGACCCCATACATTGTACGTACACATGACTCAAGGATACAAGACACATATATAACATGTAATGAAGGGGAAATCAATGCCAAAAGACGAATATCATGCAAATCAAATAATAAGCACCGCTAAGTGTAGCACAGCACTGCTTCCCAGACTACTGGCAGGATACTACCAGTGGGAGAAACAATGTCAACATGCTAAGTCTAATCTTAAACAAATGTATGTCCGTCCCTGGTGGGATGACCCCAAAAATTCTGCTAAAAAGTATCTTCGGAGTAACATACCATGCCTCAAAGGTAAACAAAGAAGGGTGCTGTGGATGTCAGCGAGAAAGGAGGGGGGGAAACAGGGAAGGAACTGAGACATACCATTTCCCATGGCAAAGCACGTTTTGACTAATATATATGTTGCATAACCCACGGAATAACATAAATATATATATATATATATATATATATATATATATATATATATATATATATATCCACAAAAAGACAGTGAATGGAGACCACCACGATGTAGTAAAAAAGTATGAAACTATTTATTTGTATAAAACAAGCGCTTTCACGTGTATCCAACACGCTTCTTCAGGTTTTAATGCTAATAATTCAACAAAGGCTTATATATATATATTTATACATCATCTAATTAATGAGTTAATAGATAAATTAAAGCAAGCTACTTAAGCCAATCAAGGTAATATAATCAAGTATTAATTCTGGCATAAAGCCCAACCCAAAATGATCCATTCAACTCACTAGAGTGTATACTGCATTTATAAAATAAAATAAAATAAACATTATTTAACCAAAGTAAAATAAATATATCCAGGCCATGCCTTTAAGTTTTGAGTCTTACAGGTTGTGGGTATAAACAAATGGGGGGGGGGGTGATAAAATGAATTATCTAGAGATGGTTGAGCAAAATTGGATTTTGAAAATGAGGGCTCATATTGAGCCAGGTCTCAATCAATATATTAGTATAAAACCTGTTTTGATAGCACGTAATTAACTATAATTATTATAAAGATAAGTACTTATATTGTCTTTTTGACAAAATTTATTATGTCCTTTTCATTATTATCATTTTCCTATGGGTTATATGCTGAAAGGATTACATATAAGTTTTATGATGGCATGTGCTAGACATTGAGCATGCTTTTATGTTTTAACTGTTGTTCTTATTCTATCAATAATGATATATATTTTTATAATTTTCACATATCTCTATATGGCTTTACATCCATACATTCCATAGATGTTCTATAGAAGAATGTAAATATATATGTATAAACTAGTTCTTGATCTAGGCTTAATAGCACATGTATTTGTTGATATATGATTTATTGTTTATTCTTGTTTTAGTTCTTATTCTTTGCGTTATTATTTTTTGTGTTTGCTTTTGTATATATAGTATTTCTATAGTCAGAGTTTTCATTTTTATTTTTATTTTTATTTTACTTTGGTTAAATAATGTTTATTTTATTTTATTTTATAAAGGCAGTATACACTCTAGTGAGTTGAATGGATTTTTTTGGGTTGGGCTTTATGCCAGAATTAATACTTGATTATATCACCTTGATTGGCTTAAGTAGCTTGCTTTAATTTATCTATTAACTCATTAATTAGATGATGTATAAGCATATATATAAGCCTTTGTTGAATTATTAGTGTTAAAACCTGAAGAAGCGTGTTGGATACACCGGAAAGTGCTTGTTTTATACAAATAAATAGTTTCATACTTTTTTACTAGATCGTGGTGTTCTCCATTCACTGTCTTTTTGTGGATATAGTTTTGTTTCTTCAGTTTGGAGACCTTTGGATGGTGGCATTCCTCGTTTTGATAATATATACATATATATATATATATATATATATATATATATATATATATATATATATGAACCGGAGTACTGCGGCCACGAAATAACATATATATATATATATGTATATATATATATATATATATATATATATATATATATATATATATATACTGGAGTACTGCAGGAAATGCACATGTGAGGTGTCAGTATCATAATGCATTGAGCAGTAGTAAGCATATGTCAGCATTATTAAGCCAGTTTAGGGCCATATGTGCGGGGGTGAGCAATGCACATACAGCTTCAGCAAATCTGACGAAAACTATCTTTAAGAATATGTAACCGGAGGTTTGTGTTTGTGCAATGGTAATCACCCTGTATCCCACTGCCCTTGTTCTACCCAGCAACAAAATTAACAGCCACTGCAAGGCCCAAACCCAGGAACCTGTATATCACAATCATAGTGACTTACAACTACACCATGTCAGATATACATAAATCCCAAGTATTCTCAGACATATCATGCAGCACAGTCAATCTGTATAAGGGGAATTATACTAATATCATAACACTCAACCTCTTATTGTGAATATTCTGGACACAGTGTGACAAAATTGGGGTACACATTGGGATAAATGTGAAATATTGTTCTTATACATGTAAAATGTTGCTAGTTAAACAGTGATTTATTCTAATATACATAATCTGAACAGCATGAAGTCTGAAACTCTAATGTATCATCATTCCTGACTGACCTCATTCCTGACATCATCCACGTTAATTGGTCAGATGAATGTGGGACAGGCCAAAATTGTGAGCCAAACATGTATGGTCATATGGACAGTTATAGATCTGCAAATGTAGAGAGATACACAGCTACATATAAATGTATGACTCACACATAAATCATATCACATCAATGGTATACAGGTAGATCAATAAATATCTTCACATATATTTAGAGATATATATATATATAGATATACATAGATATGTGTATTGCATCTCCAAATAGGAAAAACAACCGGAACCTCCACCACAAAATAACTAACCATATGCACTGTTAATGGAGGTGGGGGGTTCAAATGAGGGATACCTGGTGATTACTGCTATGTTCCCCTCTACCACAGCCATAACAGATATGCTGTGCAATGCAATATCCAGCACATGCAGTTCTTGATCCCAGGACCCTCCGCAACACAGCTACAATGGTTTAACAGTAAGCAAATACAACTTTAAAAAGTCAGGGCAATATCTGAAACATATCATGCAGACAAGTAATCCGACTGTAGGGAAGGTCAGTGTGGAAGGACTACACATTACAATGCCGCAGATATGCACACACATGTATACATATACATGTATATTCATGTAGACATATATGTACACACACACATATATATTTATATATATATATATATATATATATATATATATATATATATATATATATAGATATATCTATAGAGAGATTTTATATATATGTATATATTTATATATATATATATATACACACATATATGCATGTATGTATATATATATATATATATATATATATATATGTGTGTGTGTGTGTGTGTGTGTGTGTGTGTGTGTGTGTGTGTGTGTGTGTGTGTGTGTGTGTGTGTGTGTGTGTGTGTGTGTGTGTGTGTGTGTGTGTGCATACACATATACATAGACAAAACATATTAGTAGCCATACATATGCAAAAGTACTGTAGACATACTGGGTGCACAGTATATCCCAGAAACATAACCCCTGTAAATGGCAACTGTGAAAAGTGTAGTGTGGCAACTATTCCCACAAATGAGAATGCATAACAGTCAACATATACCCACTCACAATTCATATCTCAGGACACCACCCACAGGTTTGCATACTCAGAAAACCTTTAATCTGTGTACAATATAATAATGTATGCCATTTGTGGCAGCACATATATTTCCAAATACATATTCAATGATGGATGCAAAGCCCACACAAAACAGTAGATGCAAGCACTGTGGATATATAACATACTATGCTGTCCAGGCTGAGGCCTGCAATTAGTACAACATTAAAAAAAATTAGCATTCGAGATGAGAAGCAATCAACTATCGCAGATGTAGGTCAGCAGCCTCCATTTACAGCCTGTAGTCAAGCCCTAGGGGGAAAATGTAGTAGTTGTGGTAATGTCACAGTATCTCATACATAACATTGCTTAACCTAACATCTCACTGTCACACTGACTGACTGAACTTTATGTAACACTGTAAGCTGTAGCCCACCACTGTTCCCATGGAGGCATGTATGAAAGTGTACAGCCATATGCCTCAATGTGTCTTAACACTTATATCCCTGAAAAGGTGTCACAGCCTAGGTTAATGACATTGAACACCCCCTCCCCTCATAAAAGGCTGTACAAGGGCAAGGAACACTATGTACCACTCACAGACCTCTGGAATGTACAGGGGCATATATGTGTTGTCCAGCTGTTGCCCCCATATATATGGACCTTGCCCAGCAGTTGTTGTGGGAGTCCATGACATGACTGGGATGATAGCAGTAATGCTAGCAGTAAATAATGATAGACCATTACCTAACAACCCCATACTGTATCACAGCAGGACAAAGACTGGCATATATGTGGAGGACAAGGCAGGAACACAGGGCCATATTTGTATTATTGCTGTTACACACCCTGGAAATTGCTGGTGTCACAGGATTTGTTGCAACATATCCTTATGCAGGAATACGACATTGAAATACAAATGGATGTAGCCATGTACTGATAGAACTCAACAGAAAGAATGCCACTGATATATCTGTGACAAGACCTGTGTGGTGCACAGACAAAACCTAACATACAATCCTCTGGCTATCATATGGATAGGCCCAAAGTTGAGAGCTATGCAGACTACATTCCATGCTAAACTACTATGTACACAGAAACCCTGTAAGACCAGCAAGATAAAATGCACATAACAACACTACTCAGGCTGTAGGTAGGTCTGGAACCTTACCCAAATGTGTATTTGGCCTGTGTCTGTAGGTTCTGCTGTAAGAGGTATTGCGACCTGCTGTCTGTAACACTGCTCTTCACACACAGGAAGGATGTCCTCAATACTGGAAAGGTGAAGGGAAAATGCCCACATAAGTCAGCAATTTATAGTACTGGGTTGCCATGACAGTGGTTATCTGAAGTACTACACAGCAGGCTGCATGCAATTAGCAACTGGTAGACACTGAGTGGTGCAGAGCCCATCACCTGATCATGTGCAATACCTACAAAAGCATGCTTCAATCTATTCAAACCAGTTCAATCACTCTACTGGAGAGGCAGAGAGTGAGAAAAAAGAAAACAAGAAAAATGAAAAGAAAATTAAAAAAAAAAAACATAACAAATTGAAAACAAATAATGCTCAGGGATTTGTTACAGTGGAAAAAATGTAAAAGGTATGTGAAACATATAAGTATTTACTTGCATGTAGTATTTGGTATAGAATTATAGGATTTATAATGTGAAATGATTTATATGTGCCATCAGTAGTTGTTCCTGTAATGTTGTTCTGCTCAACAACTGCTCTGGACAATACTGTCTGTCCCTGTGGGCAGTGGGACATACCTGTCAACTGTACAGATCAGCAGTGAATGACAAAGATGTGACACATGATATCTGTGTTCTGCATATTACTGTGGCCAACGGCTGGTGGTGGTATTAATACTGTCATGATAGACACATGGGTGTCAGAGCACAACACCTGCAGGACAGTCATGTTAATGTGTAGTATAGCATGCCCAACTACCATAGCTGTATAGTATGCTTATCTACAATCTGTCACTATATATACCCCCCCTAATGTTAGTCTGTGTTCACATGTGACACATGTCTGTGTTGCAGCAAGGCAGAACAGTTCAGCTGTGAAGAAAAGAGAGTTGTAAGAGTGGGGACCAGATGTTTGTATGCACCCCACATACAGATAAATATATGTGTGATATATATACATGGCTGTGTATGTCTACAGAACCTCAGACAATTATACAGATATATAGGTATATAGGTTCATAGGTAAGTACTAGGCTATCTGCCAAAGGGCATTTATAAGCTTAGCCAGAATCTGTTGGCTTTCGCCACCCTCTTAGATTAGTTCCATGTGCCACTGTTCAGCAGAGCCATTAGTTCCCTGCACCACTGTCCAGCAGAGCCACTGTAGTGATCCTCGGGTAAATTTTCTGTTTCCCATCCACCCATCAAGGTTTCGCTTGAAGAGTGTTAGTGAGGGCTCTGCCTGATGTATATTGGAATCCTGTTCTAAAACATGGGAGTCTCTGGGATAGGAATCTATCCCTCCAACATGTCCTATTTATCGTTGTGGTGAGGTTTATATCTCTAGAGCATGTGGCTCTCTCGGATTTGTTTTTTAGTTGGAGCATGTCAATCAATTCTGGGTTGGACATGGCCTTGTATGTCAGGCAGAGATCACTTCTGAGTAAGCAGTATGCAACCGAGTACAGCTGGAGTTTCTTGAGTCGGGCTGCATAGGGAATCTGTTTGAGGCCAGTAATCCTCTTGGTGAGGTACTATCACGGTCTTTACATGTGAGGTGTCAGTATCATAATGCATTGAGCAGTAGTAAGCATATGTCAGCATTATTAAGCCAGTTTAGGGCCATATGTG